>NW_017731502.1:900114-927393 GCF_001890085.2 Hipposideros armiger | reverse complement strand
CTCCGCGCGCACCTGCGGGGCGGCCCGGGGAGGGGTTTCTGGCCTCTCCGGGGTGCCTTCTCCAGGTACCAAGATCAGCACTAGCCCCTTACCCCATGCCACCCCCACCGTCAGCCCGGCCCTTGGAGGCACTCCTCCCCACCCTTTCCCCGGTTCAGGGCGCCCCAAGCCTCCCTTCCTACAACACAACTAGAACCTGTGCTTAGAGTTACACAGTGTGGGGTGGACTGGGGTGTGGAGCCCGCGTGTGGGGAGACCCAGCTCTGAGAAAGGATGGGGGTAGGGTAGGGGCACCTGTTGGCCCCCAGCCTCCAACCTTGCTGCGCTTAGGGCCTGAAGGAGGCCAGGACAGAGTCCCTGCCTGAGGAGAAAGGCAAAAACCCCAAGTACACACTGAAAGCACCTCCCCGAAGTAGGCTTCCCCTCCTTGGCGCAGGCCCCAGGTCGCTGCAAAGCCTCGCTCCACCAGGAGGCTGGGCCACCTGACTCCCAGCGCCTTGGTCTGCTCTGTGGCATCAATTAATCATGCCCGCTTGCTTATTTATTTATTGGCTTTATAAAAAGCCAAATGCTCTGCTCTGCGGGCAGGAAGAGAGAAGACGGGCCCCCATGGGGGCTGGGGACATGAGGGGCTGACCATGGTAACTCCCCTTTCCCAAGCCTTGGCTTGGTGAACGAGAAGCTAGGGGCTGGGGAGAAGCTGGGCTCTGGGTGTCTTCGACACCTGCTTCCCAGGAATGGCTGGGATCTTGCCACCATTCGTGGGGCCAAAATTCCTCATGGCCAGTGCTTTGCGGCCCTGGGATGGGTCAGAGGATATTCACTCTTGGGGGCCTGGGAACAGAAGTAAGAATGGGACCTAGGAAGTCAGTGACCAGGAGGAAATCCGGCAGGTGTGAGAGTATCTCTAGGCTCTTCTTGGCTCAGAGCACTCTGTTCTCACTGCTCCACACCTGGCTTGGCAGGCGGCTCTGCGGTTCCTGCTGAGGCCCTGTCCTCTCTCTGGAGTGCCCAGAGAACATCTCTCCATGGATGCCCCATCAACCCATAGTTCCTCTCACCTTCCCCATCCCAGCTAATGACACTGCAGTGCCTCCAGATGGCCAGCTCCAGGCACACCCATCACCACATCCTGGCTGGTGGGGACGCTGCAGTCCCCCTGGAACCTGTTCTCTGCCCTCTGTTGAAGGGCTCTCCTCAGGCCCCTAACCTCTCTTCTGGATTCTCACAGTGTCATCCTCTCCGCTCCATCCTGCTGCCACACTAGCCTTCAGACAGAGATCGTGTCTGCTCCTGCTTTAAAACCTTCATAGCTCCNAAGTGTGTTCAAAGCAAGGGGGAGTATTTTGAGGGGGATTAATGGCAATGTGTCTTTTACTGTAATAAATTTTTTTTTTAAGCTGAACCATCCTGCTACCTGTTGGCAGCTCAGTGGCTGCTCAGCTCGGGCTGGATTCGAACCGCTGTTGCTCAGAGCTCAAACTCTTGAGCGAGCTCTTAACCAACTGAGCAACTCGGCCGGCCCTAAATTTTTTTATTTAAACATTTACTGTATTTGTTGGTCACACCTCATACCTAAGAGATGTAAAAACAAATTTCCACACAAAAGCTTGTACACAAATGTCCATAGCAGTATTATTCATAATAGGCAACAGTAAAAACAACCCAAATTTTTATCAACTGATGGATAGATAAACAAAATGTGGAATACCCATATAATGGAATATTATTCAGTCATAAATAGGAATGAAGTAACGATGATACATGTCACAACATGAATCAACCTCAATATCATGCATGCTAAGTGAAAGAAGTCAGACAAAAAAGGCCACATATTGTATGTTTGCAATTATATGAAATGTCCAGAGTAGGCGAATCTATAGAGACAGATTGGGGGGGGCGGGGGGAGAGGGGAATCATGAGTGCAAATGAGTACGGGGTTTCTATTTGGGGTGATAAAAATGTTCTAAAATTAGACAGTGGTGATGGTTGAATTGTACACTGAATTGTAGCTTTTTAAAAGGTGAACTTAATATGTAGATTATATCCCCATGGAGCTATTATTTAAAAAAAAATAACAAAGGTGAGATAAAGACTTTTTCAGACACACAAAGACTGAAAGACTTCATTACAAGCCCCACAGAAATGTTAAAGGAACTCTTTTAGGCAGAAGGGAAATTATAATCAGATGGAAAATATGGATCTACACAATGGAGGAGGAGTATGGAAATGAGAAACAGATGGATTTATCAAAAATATTGTTTTTAAATCTCTTTAAAAGATAATTGACTGTTTAAAGCAAAAATAATAATTTGTTATGAGGTTTATAAGTAGAAGTAAAATGCATAACAGCAATAAGACAAAAGCCAAGAGAGGAAAAAGGAAGTGTTCTGTTGTATGGATCTCACATTATGTGAGAAGTGGCACACTTGAATGCAGGCTGTGATAAATTAAAGGTATGTATGTAAACCCTAAGGTGACTGCTAAAAAATTGGATATATAATAAGCCGACAAGGAGATAAAGTACAATCATAAAAAATACTTGAGTGGCCAAAAAAAACCAAAAAACAAAAACAGAAAAAGAGGGGGGGAAATGAATAAAGAATTGGTAGGACAAATAGAAAGCAAAATGGTAGATTTAAACCCAATTATGTCAATAACTACATAAAATTTAAAATGGCATAAACACCCTAGTTAAAAGGCAGATGTCAGGCTGGATAAAAAAAGTACAACCCAACTACAAGCTGTCTACAGTAAACCCACTTGAAAATAAAGATATAAATTGGTTTTATGGGAAAGGATAGAAAAGGGCCTACCATGCAAATACTAATTTGGCTATGTTAATATGCTGCAGTGAAGCAGGATTCCCTGGGGCACCCTGGTTAAGATGTAGATTCCTGGGTTCTACTTAGGGATGGGACCACCCCACAGGACTGAAAGACTGGGGGTCTTGAATGCTGAGGAGCTGGCGAGGAGTTTGCCAGGTAACAGATTCACTGAAGGGTGTGGAATGCATGGGCGATGGTGTTGCAGACTGGAGACTGAGAACCAATGGGGCAATGGGTGATGGAGGCCTGGACCTCTGCAGAGGCAGTTAGAGATGCATGATGTGTTTAAGACACCACAGAGGCGGGGCTGAAAGACAGAAGGTGGAGGACAGAGCAAAGGGAGGAGAGGATTTGAGCCAGAGCGACTGGAAGACAGGTCCATGGCAAAAAGATGGGAAAATGAGGGAGGAACGATTGGTGGGGAGAGACAGGTTGGGGCAAGGAGCTGATCCATTTAGCACGTACACTGCATCTGTGAATCTATTATGTGACAAGTCCTGAGCTGTTGGCATGGAGAATTCAGAGATGAGGAAGCTCAGCTCCTGCCTTCCAGAAGCAAAATACGTATAAGTCTGCATGACTAGGATTTATATTATCCTGCACTGCATTATGAATCTCCAAGAGTGCTCTGGAATACAGCACTTCCCAAACTCATGCAACCATCTGAAGAGCAGAAGCATGGCAGTGGTTATCAATTATTGAGCACTTACTGCATGCCAGGCCCTTTACCTACAGCCAGGCTTTCAGGGCACACACTCACTTTGCAGTGCATCTCTAAGATGTGAGGGCGCCCCCTCACAAAACCCCAACTGCATGTGTGTCTCATTCCTATAAACTTCAATCTTTCCCCACCAATAAGGTGTTGGAAGACAGGGAATAAATTCCAAGTCCTGTTGGAAGGAATGAAGTGGCAACTCAAGACAGGTAAAGCTGTACCACAGGTGAGCTCAACTGAGTTAGGGTCTCTAACTGGGCTCTCTACCCTCTGCAGCAGGTCCAGGAATCCCCTTGTCAATTTCCCAGGCCATTGACCACATGGTGATTCTAGGGGTTGTTAAACCCGTGGTAGCAGAATGAGCTCCGGGGGATGGCCACCCACCTTTAGGAGAGGTCCTTCCTGGTTTCTCCCCCTGGGAGGCAGTAGGACTATTATGTGTTTCACAGATGAGCAAAGGCTTAGGGGTTTGAATGATTTGCCCAAGGAAACACTGTAGGAAGTGGTGGGATCTGGATCGAGGTCAGTCTGCTCACAGATTCTAGTCCTTTAGCTCCTGCCGTAGTGAGGCTTCTCAGGGCTAGGGAGTTAGAGTAACAAAATTTGTAAAATGCCCTCTGAAGGATAATAAACTCGGGCTCCTCCCAAACGGGGAAAATGGGTAGGAATACAAGATGAGCCTGCAATATTTTGTGCCAGAAAGTAAGGAAGTGTTCAGACTGCTGGGGGCATGTCACAAGGACACAGGAGCCAGCCTGAAGGAGTCCTGCTGGCAAAATCAGGGACAATTTGAGCATCAAACAAATAAACAATCACAGTAATGGATTTTAACCCATTAAAATGGGAATCCATGAGTCCATACATAAATGAGTGAATAAATGGGAAAGCTTTTCCTTATGGTCAGATTGCCAACTGATAAATTTAGAAGGGATGGTAGAATCAGAAAATCACCATTTGGCAACTGTCCTAGGTTACTTGAGTTAGGCAAGAATCATGAATAAATGCTAAAACCAGTGGGTGAAAGTTTGATAGGGAATAGAGTATTCATATAATTCCAAAGTACCTCTTCCACAAAATATTTTTGGTGACAAAGTAAAAAAGGAACTCTACTGGAGAGAAACCTGGCATACACCACCTTATGAAGTGATCAAAATTAACATGACCAGTAATGAGGCAAATATTATAGAAATTGTGTGCTACCTAACAGTATGCAATGGGAAGAATACATCCCTTCTGTGATATTCCTACCAAAAATGGGCAACCTGACCCAATAATGAAGAAACAGCAGTCAAAATGAAGTTGAGGGACATTCTACAACATACCTGGCCTGTAATGTTTAAAGGGTCCAGGTCGTTCGAGCCTCGGGAAGACTGAGGTGCTATCCTGGGATGAAGAAGACTCACAGCTAAAGAGGCGTGATCCAGGGCCAGATCTTTCACTATAAAGGACATCATAGGGGTCGTTGGTGAAACGTGAATGGGGGGCTGAGGGTTAGATGTTTATAATGTACTGATATTAATTTCCTGATGCGGTACTTGTGGTGAGGAAGAGAATGTCCTTATTTGTAAGAAATACACACAAAGTATTTGGGGTGATAGGGTATCATGTTAGCAGCTTACTTTCAAATGGTTCAGGGGAAAAAAGCTCTTTGTATCACTGCTGCAACTTATTGTAAATTTGAAAGGATTGGAAAAAAAAAACCAGAACTACTTTTTGGGAAACTTTTCTCATTTGTTATCTAATAAAGCTGTTTGCCTGTGGCAAGAGGAGAGGAGAGAACTCTCTGAGAAGAGCCAAAGGCTTTCCTTTCCCCATCTCAGTGAGGCCCCTGGATAGCTCAGGAAAAGGCCTGGGGCTGACACCAGAGGCCTACACCTGAGGTCAGGCTCTGCTTGCACACCTGCAGCAACACAGAGCTCACCACCTCTACTGTACGCTGCTTGTCATTGTTGGCAAATTCTTACTCTTGTAACCCACGACTCAGGTCTAAGGTAGGCTGATCTGCACCCTAGAAGGACAGATTCAGGTCAGGTTTCCTGGGAAGTATTCTGATTCCTGCAGCCTACCTATGGCCAGCTTTGCAGTGATGGCTCCCCCTTGTGTCCAAGGAAAGAGGTGCAGCTGCCTCAAGCTAAGATCCTTCCAGGGGAAAGAGGCATCTCTCCTCACCACCCCCACCCCAAATGTGCTTCCCCTTGGACCAGCCAGCCCAGATACTCCCATTCATATAAGCATTCATTCTTTTTTTTTTTTTAAAGATTTTTATTGGGGAATGGGGGGATGGGAACAGCGCTGGGGAATTGGGGGAAGGGGAACAGAGAAGTTGCTGTCGTTTTGTTCTTCAGTCTAGTTGTGGAGGACGTTNTAATAGCTAACACTGGCTCGGCCTAGGGAGGTCATAAGGAGTGGTGGAGATTGTGACATCTGCCCTGTTTAATAGGCACAGCCACTACTCAGCTCTATTTGACTGGCCAAGCAGGGCCACGAGCCTACACTGCCAGTTTTCTATTTTTTTCAAGAGAAGCCAGACATCTGGAATTTTATGTAAATACTCTTGAACTTTAAATGTCATCAACTAATTTAAAACAATTTAAAACTCTGAGAGGACTGAACACAACAGAGCAGTGGTAGGTCTCAGGTCAGCAGGCTGGCAGCTTATGACCTCTGGGTTAGCAGGCAGAAGATCAGTGTTATCTATTTACACACAGACACACACTGCCCCTTCTCTTCTATCTGGCAGAATGTGGTCATGTCCACATCCGAGGCACAAGGGGTCATGGGGATGGAGTGGAAGTAGCACCTCACTGCAGCTGACAGGATGGGGGGGATCGGTTGAGGCACTGGGATTAGAACCAGAGCAAAAGGCCTACTATTCCACGTGGGAACTTAGACACGCCACCTCTCCAAGCTGAGCCTCAGTTTCCTCATCTGATAATAGGCGGGGAGAAAGAGAGAGGAAATACTCAGATGTGGAAGAGGTTATGTGAGGTGATGACCGTCTGTGCAGTGAGGATACGAGAGGCTGCACTGACAACGCAGAGGCGCATCTGGTAGTGAGGGAGCCTCAACAATCTGGACACCCAGGAGAAGTCCCACTCCACTAAAAACAGGGCCTGACGGACTCTTGAAACTTGAAGACTTCTTAAAAGATGGAACTGGCAGCAAATCATAAGGGAAATGGCATCTTCCCTCTGCCAGACAAGGAAGAAGAGGGGGGAAGTGGCTGGTCCTTGATGAGCTAGAGTGCAGGTCATCTCTGAGTTCATAAGAAGAGAAAGAAGCTGGCCTGTTAGAGAGGCGGGGTCAGAAACGGCCAACAGCAAAACTGGGAATGACGGTGTCATCCCAGGGCCCGGTGAAAGTCCCTCAAAAGTGGCTTCGATGGGATGGGATTACAGCTGACTATTTTCCAATTCCCCACAATAACCATGTCTTACTATTTCAGTCACAGTCAAAATCATTAAATGCACACATGCAAAATGATCATCCTACTAAGCAAAACGGAGGAGACTTCTAAATAAATCCATGAGCGAGACAGTCATCAGATGGAAGCCACCTTGAAAACAACATTCTCTAAGCTATATTTTACCTCACATACCTGGAGAACTTGTCACTAGAATCTGTAAAGAGATTCCTGGGGCTGACTCATATCTCCAGAGTTGGAGTCTCCAAGGGGAGAAGATTGGAAATGTGTATTTGACGCCCACATCACCCACTTGCATCTAATGATCTAGAAAGCCGGGCTGACTCTGAGCTGAGCAAGCGATAAAGGAAAAGAACAAGTCAGATAGATGCCTCTCTCATTAAGGAACTCTAAATGCAGCCAGGAAAACCCAACTCCTCCAATACAAGGCAGGCCAACACACTTGAGGCACAAAGTGCCACCTGAAGACTTATCAGGTATTTCCTCTGGGGAGGATGCAGGCAGGGAGGAGATCACTCCACCTTACACATTTCAGGCGCTGTTAGACTTTTACAATAGCAACGCTCCCATGTTTTACTTGTGCAGTTTTAAAAGTTAGAAGGAAAAACACGGAGTGCTGAGGCAGCCTGTGGGAGGGACAATTAATCTCAAGACAGCAAATAAGGAAGACTTCAGAGGTGGAATTTTAGCTGGATTTTTTGTTGTTGTTGTTTTTGGAATGTGAAGCTCTTTTTAATTAAAGTATAGTTGACATACAATATTATATTAGTTTCAGGTGTACAATATAGTGATTTGGCATTTATATACCTTACGGAATGACCACCATGAAAAGTCACATAGCCATCTGTCACTGTACAAAGTTATTGCGATATTATTGACTGTATTCCCTGTGCTGTACGTTACACCCCCATGAGGTATTTATGTTATAACTGTAAGTTTGCACCTCTTAATCCCCTTCACTTTTTTTTGTCCATTCCACCCACTGCCCAGCCCTCTGGCAACTATCAGTTTGTTCTCTGTATCTATTAGTCTGTTTATTTTGATTTGTTTGTTCACTTGTTTAGTTTAGATTCCACATATAAGTGAAATGATACAGTATTTGTCTTTCTCTGACTTATTTCATTTAGTATAATACTCTCCCAGTCCATCCATGTTGTTGNGCAAAGCACTCTAAGTACAGAACCTTCACACCTGTTATCTTGTGCAATCCTCCCAGCAACCCCGCAGGGGTGGGGATGGGGAGGTGGGTGAGTCACACCAGCCCCATGAGCAGATGAGGACACTGAGGTTCAGCAAGGCTGAGTGACTTACGCAGCCACTCCACTGGTCTGTGGAGCAGCAGCAACAAGCACAGGGGTAGCACCCCATTGGCTACTCTTCCTACAGGTCTAAGCTCCTGTTGTCTTCAGAATGGCCACAAAAGGGCCCAATAAAGGCCCTCCCTGTACTACTCCCACTGCCTTCACCCAGGGGTTAGCTACAACATTGCGACATTTCCTGCACCTAACAGTGGGGCTATTGATACACATTGCATATATTCAGGGGTCAGTGTATCTGTCCTTCTCTACACTACAGAGCCGTGAGCTATTGGGGACATGGGTCCACAGTGACATGGCTTCGTCCTACTCTGTTCTTCCTGACTTCCTCCAGGTGAGTTATGAAACCTCTCAGATCCAGGTTTTGGAGAGAATGATGGGGACAGACTGAAAGCTGGTTTTGGGCCAAATGCAGGGGCCCAGGGGAGAGGCGCCAGTGAGCAGACAATGGGCAATTGGGTTTTGGGAGGAGGGACATGCTAGTTCTAGTTGTCGTGAGAAGACTCCTCTGGCTGCACTGCAAAGGCTGGGTTGGGAGGGAGGAAACTGTAGGTGGTGGGTGGGAGCAGGGAAAGTGAGAAGCTGGGGCACTCAGCCAGGTGATATGGCCTGGAGGATGGAGGGTCAAACAGGCTGCAGACAGGTGCTAGAGAAAAGCACTTGACTGGAGTTGTTGTCTATGTCTGTGGGGAATGAATGAGCAGAAGGAGCTGAACACCAAGCCAACCTCAGTTCCAGCAAAGGAAGAGGAGAAACCTTGCATAAAAGCAAATTCACTTATTCAAGGCATATTTGTTGAGCATCTACCCTGAGGTGAAGAATTTACAGTCTAGCACTAGAATAACCCTAAGAGAGCAGTTGGTTCAAACCCAACCTCACACAGGTAACACTGAGGCTCAGAGAGGAATGGACGCTGACTCAAGTTCACACAACAAACAGAGCAAGCTGGAGTCACACTCAGATCTCTGGTCTTCCAGCCCAAAGCCCTCAATGCCACCCCAAGGCACGCTTGTCAACACATTATCTGATGGGATTCAGGCATGGATTTCTGGAGGTACTTCCTGGTCTTGGACCCAACCCAGTGGGCTCATTCTTTGCAGTTAAGCAAAGATCCAGTGTTTACAGACAAGTTTAGTGTCATCACTCTGTTTCCTGGGTGCAAGATGGCTTTGCCTGGAGGTCTTAGAGAATCAGTTCCCCTCACACAGGACGCCAGCCCCACCAGGTCCCTGTCCCAGCTCCTCACTGGGTTTTTCTGACCTCCTTGCTCTCTGATTCTTCTTATTCTTCCCTTGGAGCTGGATTCACACAGTGTCTCCCCCCAGCTCATTCAATAACCTGTAGGGGCCTTTCTCTCAAGCAAATGACTCCGCAAAAAAAGAAAAAAAAAAAAGAAAAAAGAAAAAAGAAAAAGAAAGGAAGCAAAAGAAAAGGCTGGGCTATTTCACAACCCAGCAAGGTGAGCTTAACCAAATTAAGTCCCCCAGGCCACAAACAGATTTCAGCACCTGTATTTAATGAGGTTGTATTTTCTGAACCACAGATAAGGCTGCTTGAATGGAGGAAAGCCATGTCAGTGCTCTGAGCCTCAGTCTCCTTGTCTGTAAAATGAGGAAACAGGCATGTCACGTGGCTGCCTGAGCAAGCCATGCAATGAAGGGGTTAGCCTGGAGCCCAGTCTACAGTCAGGCCTCAGCTGGGACCACTGTGGGAGATGCAGGCTGCATACCAAAATGCTGGCTTTTTTTGCTGGTATGCGGTGCTGTTTTTCACACTTTAGCCTGCCTAAAAGTCATCTGAGGAGACTGTGAAAATCTACAACCTACAGATTCTTAAATCTTCCTGCACCCCACCCTCAGAGTCTGGGATTGGGTCCGGGAACCTACGCTTTTGCGAACTCCTTCTGGGTTGCTGTGGATCCCAAAGGCCACACCATGAAAAGGCACAATGCAGGCCATCAGATGTATCCTCAGGTGACCCCATAGCAATGAGGTGGCCTTTGAAAAGCAGATCATGCCAGGCCAATTTCGTATCCTTCCATGACAAGTGGACAGGCTAGGGAGCTGAGGATGAAGGCAGCCTCTAGAGCACACTCTCCATTGAGGAGGGAAGAAGGAACAAGGGACACCAGGACATTCAGGGCCTTGCAGGTGAATCACACCTGGGTGTTGGGACACTTCCTCACTTGTCTAAATGACAGATGTGGCTCTGCCTCAATTCTGCAGGCCCCACAGGATGGTCATCTCTGTTTAACTCAGCTCTGCTGTAGGTTGGTTTACTCATTTACTCATTTAATCAACAAATGTGACTTGAGACCCTCCTTGATGCCTGGGTTTACATGTGTTTGGTGTCAGGCTCTGTGGCATCCAGAGCATTGTGGCCTTAAACTTGTCATTTTTCTCTAGCCAACTGTAAAGGGGCAAACAACAGCACATATTTTAAAGGGTTGCAATGAGGATTCAATGGGATAATGCATGTGAAGTGTTTGGCCCAGGGCCTGGCCCACTGAATGTTAGGAACGGTCACTTGTCCTATAGCATGGGTTTCCCAGGTGCAATCTCATCAGTCCCTCCAACCACCACCACTCTCTATAGCTCAGGAGCAGGGAGCTTCCTTGCTCTCTCACCTCCAGGCCTTTGACAAGTTGTTCCCTCTGCTAGAAACACTCTTCCACCCCAAACTCCCCTCCACATACATACACATTGCCTAGCTAATTTGTCCTTGAGATCTCCAATGTCACTTCTTCAGAGGAGCCTTCCCTGATACCCCAACCTCCTGGCTAGTTGAGGACCCCCTGCCATGTACTCTTATAGTGTTCCTAAGCCTTGGCACTTTTGACAATTTGAGCTGCACAATTCTCAGTTGTGGAGGCTGCCCTGTGCATAGGGAATGTTTAGCAGCATCCCTGGCCTTTTCCACTAGATGCCAGTAGCACCCCTCAAGTTATGCAAACAAAACTATCTCTAGACATGAACAATGTCCAATAGGGGAAGCAAAATTGTCCCTGGTTGAAGACCACTGAGATAGCACCTTATTCTTCCATCATGAACACACAGCCTACAAGTTACTAGGTGTTCAATATCTGTCTTCTCTGAGCGACTACACGTTTCATGAGGGTAGGAGCTGGGACTGTCTTATCCATTGATACATCTTGAGCACTAAACTCATTTGCAGGCAGAGGAAGTACTCAAGAAGTAGTTTTTGGATGGAAGGAAGGAAGGGCGGGAGGGAGGGAGGAGTGAATGGCCCACAGTCACACTCCTAGCAAAAAACCCAGCTGGACTTTGAACCAGGTCTCTGACTGCAGAGCCTGTACTCCTTCCACCACACCAGATGGGGCTTTTGACCCTGTACCAGACGGTACTTTCCAGACCTTAGTAATAACAGCTCATGCTCATTGAGAGGCCACTAGAGGCTGGGCTCTGAGCTGAGTGCTTTTCATGGCTTATCTTGCTAAATCCTCAGCACAACTCAATGGGGTAGGTACGCCATCATAATCTCCATTTACAGATAAAGAAAATGAGTCTCAAGAAGGTTAAATTATTTTACCAAGTCAGGTAGCTAGGAAGGGACAGTGCTGGGAGCTCCCTCTGCAGGAGATTGGTCATAGTCTGGCATCAGAGCAGACAAAGCCTACTGAGATCAGAGCCAGACCACCTGACTCAATTCATGACCCAGACAGAAGGACCTAAAGTGTGCACTCCAAAACTGCAGATGATAGTGCATTAGGATTAGCTGCTAATATTCTGGGAGAAAGAAAGAGAACCCTCACAGTACTCCTAACCAATGGAAACTCATGATCCCCCGCCCCCCCCAAAAAAAAAACCTGCACAAAAATCTTGAAGATGCAAAAGCAATGACTTTGACATTGGTAGAGAAGGAAAAGCAATGCCGATGTAGCAATGAGCCCAGGCACAGAAGAAAAAGACCCAGGGGTCACATGCTTACAAGCTGAATCAACAATATGGTAGTGTTGCAATTCCTAAATGGCTCTCCTTCATTCATCCTTTCCCCAGTAGCACCAAATTTTACTTCCTCCAAAGCCATGCAAAATTCAATCCTGTTTCACAAACCTTCATTGTTCCCCTCTGCCTTCAGACCAAGTCCAAATTCATCTTTCCCAACAAGCTCACCCCTCCCAAATAGCTAGGGTTCTCCAGGACCAATAGGACATATCTCTCTCTCTCTNCAATCCCAAGGCCCCAAGAGTTGACCCCCTTTTTTGGTTTCTCTATTAATGGATTCAAATTTTTAGATACCATAAAGCTTTAATAATTCCACTTCATTAAGGAGGAAGGAAAGGAGGCCAGTCTGAATTAATGAAAAGTCTGAGAAATATGACATTCCTCATGAAATACAGTTTTATTACACTCAGATTTATATGGTGACAGAGGTGACATGGAGAGGGGAAAAGGGGAGGAAGTTAAGAGTTTTTGTGATGTAATTTAACAAAGAGGAAAGATTTAACTTTTAACGAGCATATTCCTTATTTGCAAATTATGCTACTAAAAACCCTCTCCCTAAAGTAGGTTAATATTTTTCTTGCCGGCAATCACTCTGCCTGGTGAAACCTTTTTGCTGCTACAGATGTTGGTAAAATTCTTTTGCAGCGATTCTATATAACAAAATTATTTCCCTGACCTTGCAGGTAATCCATAGTATAGATCTGGCTATAGAAACTCTTGTCAAAGAGAAATCCAGTACAACAAATTCTCTCTGCTCCGGGCCTACTGAATAGTCCCATCTTTAGAGCATCCTTCTGAAATGCAGAGCTCAGTGTGCCATAGCACACCACTCTTGGACTTAATCTTTGCTGGCTCCCACTGCTTCAGACCTAACTCATGTCCTGTCACAACTGGATGCAGACCTATTTTGGGGTGGTATCCCCAAACAGTCCACATACCTCACACCTCCAAGTGTTAGTAACCTGGGCCTCCCTTCAACCTGTACAGTCTGTCAAAATCCTAACTCATGTCTCAAGATCCAGCTCAATGGTCCTCTCCTTCGGGAAGCTGTTTGATTTTTCCAGGCAGAATCTGTGCCTCCATCCCCCCTCCCCTAACATCCCTAGCTCCCTCCCCGCACATCCACTGCACCATTTGTGCTCCTCCTAACAGTAGTCTGTGTGCCTCACTGAGAGAGAGAAAGAGCATCCTTGGGCCCTGGGTCTCACCCATCTCTGGTGAGGCAGTGCAGCCCAACAGTTAAATAGCAAAAGCACCCCCAGCTCCAGTAGTAACCAGCTACAAGCTGATGGGAAAACAGCTTTACAGCACTGTGAGGATTCAATCAGATGATAACCCGAAAATGCTTAGCACAGAGCCTGGCAAAAAGCAAGCTCAAAACATATAAACAGATCCCCCTGAACACTGGTGTAGAAACATGAGGTCACCAGGACGGCCATGCATCCAAGTTTAGCTGAACGGTCCTGGTCTAAGCCTGTGGTTCTGGTGTTATTATTAATAATGCCCTTTCTTGTTCCCAGAAGTGTCTCAGTTTGGATGACAGGTTATACAGTCACCCTACACGGTTGGGAGGAGGTCTGTTTTATTTACGAGTGTCCCCAGAACATTGAACAGTGCTTGCCACATATTTAGTACTTAATATAAATTTGTCAAATGAATGAATGTGTCTCCAGTGCCTAGCAAATGTCCGACACCTGGTAGAAGCTTCATAACTGCCAGATATGGCTTATCTTTCTGTGTTTCTGACTTAGAAAAGGTATGAATCAAGGTTTGGTGAGTGAATGAGTGAGTGAATGAATAAATGAATGAATGAATGCCCCCCCACCCCGACACACACATAATTTCCTCTGTTGCCAATAGTGCTTATAGGGGAAGGAATCACATCTCACAGAGGGAGGGAGAAGAGTGGGTCAGATGGAGAAGGCGAGGATGATGCTCCTCCCAGGGGACTATGTGGAGAGGGAATCTCTTCCTGGGGCCACAGCAGAGCCCTGTGTTCAGAATAGAAATTAGGATTGGTTTCCCCATGGAAGCAGCAGGAAGCCACAGCCTTGGTTAGCCTGACCAGTGGGTCCAGCAGGCTCTTGAGTGCCTTCACCCAACAAACACTCCATATGCAGCACAGGTGCTCAGGGCTCCAGCAAGCACAACCCGCCCCCTCATCCCCCCCCCCAACAGTCCACAGAGCAGCAGAGGTGAACTCACCTAAATCTAGGTGCCAGAATCAGAAGGAAAGGGATGGGAAGATTTTTTTTCCCTTCCAGGCTCAGAACAGAAATCTCACAGGTTGTAACCTAACATTTGAGGACACAGACCATGCACTAGGCATGATGGTAAGAACTTAAAAGAATATTAACTCAGCCATCAGAACAGCCCTATGAGGTAGCTACCCCAATTTTACACATGGAGAAAGTGAGTTGGAGAGGGGAAATGACTTTCCAGAGGTCACACAGCTAATAGAAAACTGTCCCAGAGCCCAGGACCCCAGGTACAGGAACCAAACAGGAGTCCTCTCCATCCCTCCCCACTGTGTTATAAGAAAGTCCAGTTCTTGCTCCTCTGGGGCTGGCTGTGTGACCTTGAAGCTGGCTCACCCTCTCTGGGCCTCATTCACCCTTCCCAAGGCTCATGTTCTAGGAGGCCAGGACATCCCTTCCTCCTGAGACCACATGGCTTCAGGGTGACCAGGCCCTGGGTGAGTCCAGGTGTCCAGGAACATACTGATCCACCATAGGGGCTTGGTGGGGGTGCGGGGGGGTGGCAACTGCTTGAGCTCACTTTCTGACGGAGCCTTTGCTGTTGGGCTGAAAAACCAAGCTGTGGCTCTGACGGCCCAATTGCGTATGGGGCTTCGGAGCTCCGGTGTCCCAGGTAGGACCCCTGCCNCCGGGAAGAGCGCAATGATGGTGCCAACTTGGGCCAGTGAAGCAACATCCTCCACAACTAGACTGAAGAACAAAAGGACAGCAATTTGTCTGTTTCTCTTCCCCAATTCCCCAGTGCTGTTTCCCTCCCCCAATTCTCCAATAAAATCTTTAATAAAAACAAAAAAGAAAGAGTAATGGAACTCCAACTCTACCTTCTCTGCAAAGAGAGGGAACCTCCCACTAGACAGGGAACGGTGAGGTCAACCGGGCTTGAAGTCCAAGAGAGGAGTGGGGAGGCCAGTCCTGGGGGTTTTTGAGCATCTAGGGTCTAAAGAGGAGCACTCAGTTCTGAAAAGATACCTAACTCCATGGCAGAGCCAACAGCTGGATCCTGAGACATCTGGGGGTACTCTGGGAGAACCACCAGAAGGCTGGAAGCAGGGAAGTTGTATCTTGATTTTCACACAAGGAAAAATGTGACATCTGGCCATTGATAGGCCTCTATGCTTGGAGGCTATTACTGTGACGAGAAGGATGAATGTGGTGTTAGTGGCCCGTCCCATGCCAAGCCCCACCCCTAGCACTTTGGGTTCAGTTCTTGAGGGCAAGGCCCTGTTTCTAAGGAGCTTGCAGTCTGTCAGGGGAAGAGACGTACGCTGTGTTAAGAGCAGAGGGGGAGGGAAGTTTTAGTTGTTTAAGGGTATCTTGGAAAGCTTTCTGAAGGAGGTGGATTTAAATGAGATTTATACCATAAAACCTGAATCATTAAACCAGTGTGGTGCTGGCACATGAAGAAACAGGCACACCAACGGAACGGAGTAGAAAGTTCAGAAATAGGCTCACATCCATACACGGGGTTGGTACATGATAAAGGCAACATCGCAAATCAGTGAGGTACAGATGCACTTATTAATAAATAGTGTTGAGATGAATGGGTAGTCATTTGAAAAAATATATATGGTTGGATCTGTATACCATACCATACACCACATGGATCAAGCAGATCAAAATTCTAATTTAATAGCAAAACACGAGCCCATAAAGTATCAAAATAAAGCTTGGGCAAATTCTTTTAAGACCTTGGAGTGGGTAAAGTCTTTCTGTCACTCAAAATCCAAAAGCCAGAAAAGACACATTGGTGAATTTATCAAGATTTAAAAAATCTTTTACATGTCTATGTGAGGAAACAAAAACAGAAGCAAAATCACAAGAAGCAAATGACAAAATAGGAAAACAAAAACTGTATCTTATGTCACAAACAAGGGTTAATGGCTGCACTATAGAAAGAGCTCCTAGAAATCAAGATAGAAAATACCAGCAATGTAATAAAAAAAACCCCAAAAACCCAAAAGGCTCTTAAACATATGAAAAGCTGCTCAATTCACTCATAAGGGAAATGTAACTTAAAAGTGTGCTGACAATCCATTTAAAAGTCTGTCGGTGAACCTTGGGGGAACAGGTACTCTCATTCACTGCTCGTGGGAAGTGCAAATCAGTACAACTCTATGAAGGGATGTTCGCAGTAATTGTCAAGATGACAAATGCAGCTACTCTTTGGCCCAGCAATCCCACTTGTAGAAATTTGTCCTACAGACACACTAGTCTACATATGGAACATGTTATTTCTGTAGCATTGTCTAGAATAGCAAAGAACTGGAATGACCCCAAATATCTATCAGCTGGGGCTGTGGTAAATCATGATGGAACGTTTACACAATGGAATACTCTGCAGCTGTATAAAGAATGAGGATGCTCCGTATATAGTTATTGGGAAAGAGCTCCAGGCTACAGTGCAAAATGAAACAACAGCAAGATGCAACAAAGACTATATTAGTGTATGTAGCGCTCCATCTTTTTTAAAAAACTGATTTATTGAGATATAATTTGCCTACCATAGGGTCATCTGTTTAAGGTGACAATTCAGCGACTTTAGTGTATTTACAGAGTTGTGCAGTCATCACCATAATCTAACTTTATAATAGTTTTATTATCCTCACAAGAAGCCTTAGTATCCTACCCTTTGTATAAGACAGGGAGGTGGCAAGAAAACGGACACACACACAGACATATCCACATACACACCCGTCATATGTATTTGCATGCTGTTTGCATGAACTCTCAAAGGGTTTACACAAGACACACTAACACAAGCATGACTGGGAATTGTAGAGCTGTGTGATGTGCCTGGAGCTGAGGGAANCTGTCCAGACCTGGGCCCACTAACAGCACATGGGAGAAGACAGGAACTGAGTCTCTGAGGCCAAGGGCTGGACAACTGGAGGTGTGTGGAGGGGACGTGAGGGGTCACAGGTAAGACAGGCCCAAGAAGAAGGTGGAAGCACAGATCTCAGAAGGGGCCACATGAAGCAAAATGGTTGACTTGGGGTCTGGCACCTACTGGTAAGGATGATGATGATGATGATAAGGATGATAAGGATGACGATGATGATGATAACTGTCTATCACTGCACGTATTAAACATTTTACGTTATTTTATTTAATCTTCACAATAACCTTACTAGTTAGGTACTTTTACTACTCCCATTTTCTAGATGAGGAAACAGAGGCCCAGAAAGAGAAGCAACTTGCCTCAGGTCTCACATATACCCCAAGTCTCACAGGGCAGAGGCAAGATTTGAACTCAGGCTTGTCAGACTCCAAAGTGTCAGTCTCAGAAACAGATGTAGGTGCGGAGGACGGGTTAAGAGATTCCAGGTGAGAGCGCTGGGAGGCTTCCATAACAGAGAACTCCAGGCATGTATGTTACCAGTGTCCTGGTTTGCAGGAAGGAGAAGCTGACCTCCATCTCCATGATGGACTGAACAAGAAACAAAGACTCAGTTTAAGCAGCATTTATCTCAACTGATCGAGTATGTGATCATGGGCAATAACAAAAAGTAGCAAATGGAAAGAACAATGTTAGAACATCTACACTACTAGATAACTTGCAGTAATTGAGACAATGGGGTTTTAAAACACACATAGGCACATAGGCCAGTGGCATGGAATAGAGCTCTGTAAATAGAGCTGGATCAACTGAATAATCACATGGAGGAAATACAATAAGCCCAGACCCCTATCTTACACCATATGAAAAAAAATCAATTCCAGGTGAACTTTGGATTTAAATGCAAAAGATAAAACAAAGCAGTGTTATTCAAAATAGTCCCAAACTAGAAGCAACCTAAAGTTTCATCAGCAGTAGGACAGGTAAGTGAATTGTGGCACATTCATGCAATATTGAACAGAAATACATTATTACCACATGCAATAACATGGATGCATTCCACAATCATAATGCTGAACGAAAGAAGTCAAACACAAAAGGACATATCCCANGTGGCTGCTGGAAAAGCTAATGCAGTTGGAGGCAGGAAACTCTGTCATGTCAGGAACTATGGGGAATGCTTGGGAGGGAGGGGGGGGGTTTGGCCCCACAAATGGACTGTGATGTGTTCTGTGGGACCAGGGAGGGTAGACTGGAGCCACCCAGAGAGCAGGCTGCATCCCTGACAGGGACGGCCTCTCCATTGAGCTAGGCTGAACCCCTTCACTGAGTCAGAAGGTGCGCCAGGTAACCTCTGGGGCTTCCTCCAGCCTGGACCCAGAATGGGATCTAAACCAGGCCTTGAAGGATGTTGGGACCCCAAGAAGTGAGAGAAAAGAGGGTGTGGGTGAGGAGAGCTGCAGAGCCCAGGGGAGGGAGGAAGAAGGACTTTTCTCCTATAAATACGTGGTCTTTAAATGTCATCCTGGGAGAAAACGCAGCAACCTTTGGATGGTGAGATTCTGTATGGCATCTGAAGAAGGTGCTGGCTAGTGCCTCATTACACACTCTTGGCAAACACATGAGGCTCTTTGCCTGAGAACTTCTTTCTGACCGTGGGAGCTTCAGCCCATGTGTGGCGTAAGCCAGACTTGCTGGAGAGTTAATACCCTGGGAGCAGCCCTCAACAAGCAATGATGGAAGTTGGGGTGTGAGTTCTCCAGCCCCGTCACCCCTTGGGCAGGAGAATGCTGAGTCTGCTGGTCAACACCAGCTCCCAGACCACCCTGAGGGAGTCATCCCTGGTTGCCACAGTGGTAAGCTGCTTGATGACACACTTTTGCAGGCCTCCTTCCCCTCCCTGCCTCACTTCCCTCTCCCCTACTAGTATTTCCTGGAATCACCTCCTAAAGGAACTACTTGAGCTTGGATCCTGGTCTCAGGGTCCATTTGGGGGGAACCCAATCCACGATGGCATCACAGTTAAACATAAGAGTTCTGCAGTCAGAGGGCTCAGGTTCAAGCCTGGCTCTGGCCTTTACCTGGATCAGGTACATGTACTTAATTTCTCCAAGCCTCTGTTGCCTCATGTTTAAAATGAGGGTGGGTCATAACTGTACCTATCTCATACATTTCTTGTGATCATTCATTCATTCCACAAGTAATCATTAAACAGCTACTGTGTACCAGGCACTATTCAAGGCTCTAGGACACTGAAGGGAACAAAGACTAAATTTCTGAGCTCATAAAGTTGATCTTAGTGAGGAAATCAGATACCAAGTAAACATATAATATCAGGCAGTGATAAAAAGCCAAGGGAAAAAAGTGAAGCTGGATAGAGATTGACTGAGGTTATTTTAAATGTTAGCAATTAAATGAGATAATTCACACAAAGCGTTGAGTGTATTGTGTGGCACACAACAAACATTTGCTAACAAAATCTTCACCATCGTCCTTATCATCACCTTCTCTCCCCACCCACACCTGCCATTTGCTCAGTGATTCAGTTGTGAAATATTTATTGGTCCTTCCTCAATGCCAGACCCTCTGCTAGGTGCTACGGATACTATGATGAGCAAAACCAACATTATCTTGACTTCTGTGGACTCATAGTCTGGTGGAGGAGAAGAAGAACAAATAAAAACAAATACTGTTATATATTTACATCCTGAAATAAGTACTTGTAAGGAAAATTATGAGTACTGTGAGAGGAGAAACATGAGCAGGTTTGTGCAGTGACAAAGGCTTCTCTGATGAAGGACTGCTTGGGCTAAAGACTAAAGTAGAACTGACAAGGTGCAAAGGTGAAAAACATTCAGGAAAGAGGGATGGGCATGTGCAGAGGTCTTGGGAAAGGAGCAGGACAAAAGGGAGAATCAGAAAGAAAGGTAAGTGTGGCT
The DNA here is from genome assembly GCF_001890085.2 of Hipposideros armiger. Classification (NCBI taxonomy): domain Eukaryota; kingdom Metazoa; phylum Chordata; class Mammalia; order Chiroptera; family Hipposideridae; genus Hipposideros; species Hipposideros armiger. The sequence goes on along the minus strand of NW_017731502.1, from coordinate 907,112 downwards.
GGAGCAGAGAGAGAAAGATGGCTTGTGGACAGGAAGAAGTAGGCAGGGGCCAGACCATTCCAGGCCATTCTACCATTCATTGAGTGCCAATCAATAAGTCAATCTCTGTTTTAAGCACTGTATAAGTATTATCTCATTAAGGCTCAAGCAACTCTTTGAGGTGAGTACCTTTATTACACATTTTATACTCAAAGAATTTGAGCCTCAGAGAAGCAAAATAACTTGCCAAAGATACTTGGTCAGTGGTAAAGCCAGGATTTGAACCCAGATCTCTCTGACTCCAGTGCCAAATGAGAATAGCAAACTCTATCTTTATCTTAAAAGCAACAGGGAACAGTGATTCAAGATGTTGCTTTTGGGGAAAACTGGATTTCAAAAGATACCCAGGTTCTCTCTACTATTTCTTGCAACTTTATGCAAATCTATAAATATTTCAAAATGAAAGAGTTTAAGTAACTAGAAAAAAGCATTAGAGAGCCACTGAGAGTTAGAGTTACTAAGGAAGAAGGTGACCTGATCAGAACGGCATTTTGAAAAGATCCCATTGGCTTCCCTGAGGACCCAGAGGGGAAGCAATGAGGAGGCACTGGGATGATGCAGGTGAGAGATGACACTGGTATGAATCCCACAGGGCAGCAGTGGAGCTAGTGGGAAATACAGGGAATTAAGAGACATGTGGAAGGTTTATGGTAACTGGCAATGGGAATGAAGGAGAGGGAGAAGACAGTGGGTTGGTGGGCCAGAGAACCATGCTTTGGGCCCCAATTCTCAGCCCTGTGTCTGGCTTCCCAGGAACCTGGAGTGTTGTCCCTTCCTTAAGCTTCAGTGTTGTCATAGGTAAAATGAGAGGATGCATTGGGCTAGACAGGCTCAAATTCCACCTTAGCTTGAGAAAATGTCACATTGTGCTACCCTCTGCATCAGGAACCCAGAAAGAACACCCAATGCATACCCCATTGTATTTAATGCCTTACTGTTGTTATTTTTCTGCACCATGCAGGCTCCTTGCTGAAAACAAAGCTCTAAGGACAGGTAGGATCTATCTTGGTGCCCCCGGCACCTGGTACAGGGGCTGGTATGAGGATGGGCTCCAGAAATGTTTGCTAAATGCTGAGCAGCCCTTAAAGTGGCCTGATGTTTAGAAGGAATGGGTAGCTAGGAACTGGCCCAGACTTGCAAAAATACCTCTAGGGTCAACAGAAAAGGTTTTTTCCCATTGCATTGTCTTCAGGATAGAGTAGACACCCAAAACAGGGCAGAGCGCCCTTGTTGTCATGTTGACAAAAGAAAGAGTAATGAGGGCCGGCCAAATGGTGCGTTGGTTAAGAGCTGGCTTGACACGCCACCTCTGAGCAGCAGGGCCTGGGTTCGTATCCCACATGAGGGCCAGTGATGCTGTGCCCTCTACAGCTAAGATGGCGAACAACAGCTCGACCTGGAGCTGGGCTGCTGTGAGTTGCATGCGACGGCATAGGTTGCAGCCCCTGCTGCAGTGGGCTGTCATAAGCTACCATGTGTGGCTGGCAGCCAGCGTGAGTGGCCGGCANAAAAGGTGAGTACAGTACAGTAAGGTATCTTGAGGGAGACCACATCCACATACTTGTAACTTTTATTACAGTATATTATAATTATCCTATTTTATTGTTAGTTATTATTGTTAATCTCTTACTGTGCCTAAGTTATAAATTAGGCTTTATCATAGGTATGTATATATAGAAAAAAACCCATATATAGGGTTCAGTACTATCCATGGTTTCAGATGTTTACTGGGGGTCTTAGAACATATCCCCCATGGATAAGGGGGGATGACTGGAATAGGTAGACTTGCCATGGCCATTTTCACCTTCACAGCTTTTTTCATTCAATTCCTCCTGCCTGGTAGTCTTTTCTTTTCTTTTTTCCTTTTGATTACTTCTTCACTGGATTCAATCATCTTTCTTTGAAGCATGGCTTAAGTCACTCCTCCTCCATGCAGACCTCCCTGAGTGCTTCAGCTCTTGGCTTTACTCCCTATATTAACTCCTATAGCACTTACCATCCCTGTTCATCTGGAACTTAGCAGATGGATCTCTTTTATAATTATCATCTTTCTGTGTTCATTTTCTGGCCCATCTTTAGGGGCTGTGTCTTTTCTTGCTGGCCGTACCATACTGAGTGAGTTGCATAACTCAATGCTACCTGTGGGTGCTAAAGAAGCTGAGATATCCCATACACAATCCTGCATAACAGTTCCTTAGTGTCTAACGATAGGGCTGATATTTGAAGGTCACAGAGAAAGCAGAGAAGATACAAATCGGACCCTGTAGATGACCAGACGGAGAGACTAGCAGGTCCTCCAAAGAAAGGGGAAAGAAACAAGGGTCATTTGTTCCAGAGAAGACTGCAAAATATCCAGATGGGTTCCAGTTAGTTGTGGGCTGGGCTGAGAGGGGCAAGGTCTTAGAGACAAATGATGTTATAGTTCTAAGTGGCCTAAATAATGTGGGGTACTTGTTAAAATATCATTTTCTGGGTCTCATCCCAGACCTGTGATGAAGCCTATAATTCTGGATTTTTAAGAAGCATCACAGCTGGTTTTTATGATAAGAAAAGTTTGGGAAATATGGCTCCATGTTGAAAAGACAACATGCATAAACTAAAGTGAGTGGGCCAAGCTTTAATTCATTCACTTGTTCATTCATCAAGTATTTAATGAGCACCTACTATGTGTCAGGCCACGTGTTAGGAGCAGAAGAATGAGTAATGAATAAGACATATTTTCTGCCTTCTGGGAGCCTACAGTCTAGTGGACAGAACTTTAATGACTTTGTGAGATTGATAAGTGCTAAGAAGAAGTCAGGACTACTATAAGCATACAAATAGGAAACCTAAGCAAGACTGATATATTTTTTCTTTTTGTCCATACAGCATCTGTAGCCCCCATTTTTCAGCATATGACCTAAATTCCACCAATCAAATGCTTCCACCTAGAAGTTTTCTATCTGGAAAACTGAGTAACTGAAGGGGCAGGGGCAGTGGGTGATTCATCCTGAAGGTAAGTACAAATCATCAGTCTAAGTGACCAGGGCCTCCCTCAGTGCCTGCACCCTGTGTGAGTTATCTACTGCTGTGTAACCGATTACCCCCAAACTGAGGGGCTTAAAACAATCAACATTTATGATCTTACAATTTCTGTGCATCATAAATCCAGGCACTGNTTAATTAACTTAGATCTAAAGTCGCCTGTGGTTAGGGGCTACTGTACTGGACAGCACAGCATAGACCCTGGGGAGCCATGGGCGGTTTTGCAGGTGGGGGGTGACACAGCCTGATTTTAGTTTGAGGGCATTTGTAAAGGGTGGATTCCAGGGAAACAAATGGCAGTTGGACACAACTGGAGGAGGATGGCTACAGCAAGGTCATACAGAGAGGCAGGACCCTAACCTAGAGGAGAGACCCTGACCCAAAGCAGGGGCCCAGGGTTGGATAGGAAGGGATGTGTTTGAGAAACTTCTAGAGGAGGATGTGGTTAAGATGATGGATGGTGAGGGAAGCATTGAGGATGATTGTGCAGTTCTGGCTGGAGTAGCTAAGGGGGTAGGGAGAACATGAATGGGGAGCTCTTGGGATGGGTGGGGCAGGTGTGGGCAGTGCCACTAATATATAAGCTCACACTGTGTCTCATAGTCTCAGAACAATGGGGGGCATTTACATTTAGAATATAACCTGATTCTACACAAGGCAGAGGAGGCACCAACGTTTGGCCACTGCCCACCTCTGCAGGTTCATCTCCCACTTCCCCAGCTTCAGCAAGCTCACACAGGCTTCCTCTCTGTCTCCAATACACCAAACTCCTTCTTACCACAGGGTCTTTGCACTTGCTATGCCACTTAGCACAGAGCCTGGCACATAGTAGGGTGAGCATGTTCTTCCTAGAAATGACATGTCACAGTCAGACAAGATGATAATAATAACAGTAATTATAATAATGGCAATTAATAGTACTTGTTATGTGCCACACTGTTTAAAGTCATTTGATTTTATCGGCTCATTTAATCCTTACAACAGCCCAATAAGGTAGATTCCATTTCACAGATGAGGAGACTGAGACATAAGAGTGGTTGAGAAACTTGCCTATGATCACAGCCTGTAAGCGGCAGAACTGTTCCATCTGTGCTCTCAGCCAAGACTGTCTCCTTCCTGGCCCTCAGGAAGTATCTGTCTCTATCCCTGAGCCACGAGCTGGATCCTAATCGGGCTGTGCTTCAGCCTTCTGGTTGAGCCTGTGTTTGCTGAGTGAGAACCAGGGTACCAGACAGTAGTAGCTGGAGAAGGAATATAGGGTTGGTTGATTCAGAAGTAGTCAAGATCCAAGGCCTCAGAGTTGGTGGGCAAGCTGCCTTTCTTCTGAGCCTCAGTTTCCATATCTGTAGGAAAAGGACAATCGTGCTCACCTTGAAGGGTTGTTTCTAGGCACAAAATGGGCTCTTCTCTACAAAAACTGAAATGCTCCATATAGGATTCCTAAGGCAGGATGGTGGTAATGGTATTGGGGATGAGGGGTAGTGGGTGTAGACAAGGAGTTGGGGAGGAGCTCATGCACAAGTACGGAGTCCCCCAACCCTGCGTCCACCCAGGCCTGAGCCTGAGGCTGGGCCCCAGGGGAAAACCTTCTCATTAGGTGGAGAAATGCAGTTTGCCAACACCCTGATTACGACAATGTAAAATGTATAAATATGGAGGAGGAGAAGGAAAAAAAATAATGAAAACAGTTTTGTGTTTTGTCTTGTTTTAATTTTTTTCCTTTAATGCTGTTATATCCTTTCAAGAAAAGTAAATCAAAAGCGAATGAATTGTGATGGCTTCTGTCCTCGAGGGCTTCTTTTTTGTCCTTTCTGCCCAACATGGGCATCTTTCTGTAGACTACGGAACGCAGCGAAGTCTCCTCTATGTGACAGTTGCCAGGACCAAGTCCTGTTTTTCTACCAACTTTCATGATGAAATCTGAGACTTGCCCTAACGTGGGGGACATTGGAAGTCTTTTCCACAGACACAAAGAGCTCCTGGATCATGCAGGCTTTCCCTGGATCATTCACCTGTTTGCTGAGCTCCTTGTGGGACCAGTCTGCATGCTGGGTGGAAGGAGACACAGACAAACAAGGCCGTCTCCTCTCCAGACAGAGCTCACTGGCCCGTGTGAAAGAGAAAGAAGGTCAGGACTGACAAAGTACCCTACCCTTAGTCCAGGCCCAGCTAGAGAAGCTTCTGGGAGGAGGTGAGCTGGAGCTCAATATTAGGTGACAAGTAGGAGTTACCTGGGTGTGTGTGTGCGTATGTGCATGTGTGGGCATGAATGAGAGTGGGAAGAAAGGCACACCTGGCAGCAAAGGGAGTGAGGTGGGAAGCAGTTTGGTACATGGAGGCGAGTAGAAGCACCTTGGCATGTTGGAGTATGAAGTGGGAAGCTTGTATAATAGAAGATGTAGTGGCATTTCACCTCAATAGAGGCCCGGAAATCACAGGCCTCAGAAGCCATATGAGGGTGGTCGGATCCCATCCTGAAGGTGACAGGGAGCTGTGGGTGAGCTTAAGCAGCTGTGACATGATTAGAGTGACAGAGATGCATTTCTGTAAGAGGCTCTGCAACTCCATGCCCCTCCGGCAGCCAACACTCATGAATGCGCTGTCCACATCTGTGGCCCCGGGACCAAAGTTCTGGCCTCTAGGTTTCAACACTTCCCCAGCAGTGGCAGCCACCTATGTATGACCTGATGTAACACAACCTGAAAAGTCTTGATGTTCAAGGCTTCAGGTTCTTTGAAACAAATCAGTGACCTAGTTTTTATGCCTGAGTGAGAAGTTTGATAAAACCTGTACCCCTGTGGTTTGTCCCTGAAGACGAATGGGGCAGAGCTAGAGCACATAGGTGCTAGGGCCAGGAAGGCAGATGTGGAGACAATAGGAAGTGAACGTTCTCATGGTCAGAGCTGCCCAGTGGCCAAATGGTCTTCCTTGAGTCACTCAGCAAAGCTGCCTAATGGAGCTGTCATGGCCAGGTTTCCAAACAGCACTAGGCAGGGTAGCTGTCAGCCAAGCCTAGCACCCTATCAGAGGATTTGATCATATCTGCAGGGCTCTCTTGGGTAAAAACGGATATTCTCTTCCCCAACTCCCTAATTCCACTTTTCCAAATTATGGTCATTGTATTCAGAACAGAGCCCCTTAAAGTTTTGCGACGAGCAGATGAAGATCTGTTGACAATACTGAACCCACTTGTTAAAGGTAGTTTATTGAAAGCTGAGGCTGTTTTTTCTTTTGTTTTGCTTCCTACTGTATATATTTATTATCCCCTCTGTGATTCAAATAGACCAAAAAAATAAGTTGACAGGGGAAAAAAAGAACTCTGAATAATGAGTTCTCTGTGGGGTGAAAGAAATTTTCATTTCAAGAATAACCTGAGAGAATGGAGAGACAGTCCTTATTTCTCAAAGATGAAGCAAAATCTAAATGACTCTTGAGTGTCCAAAGGACTTTTGTGAGAGGCAGCGGATAAATTGAGCTATGTTTATAAGGCATCACCTTTCTTCACCTCTCACCATAAAAGTCGCTATTTTTTCCAGTCCAGTGCTTCCTCCCACGCAAAGATGGCGGCACACATCTTCCTCTAGCCACTGCCAGGCTGTGCCTGACCTTTCTCTCCCTACCCATGTTCCTGAATATTCTCAGGTCCCACCCCTTCTTTGTCTTGAAGCCCCTTTTTGTTCCCATAGGACATCTGGACCATGGTAGAGAAGGCACTGGGAACAGAGTTAAAAAAACAAACAAAAAACAAGCCTATATAGGTCTGAGTGCTAGTTTTGCCACTTGGTAGCCACGTGAACTTGGACAAGTGGTTTACTACACTGAGCCTCAGTTTCCTCATCTGCTAAGTGGAGTCAGCATGTGTACCTCCCTGTTGTGCTGTTAGGAAAGCATGAAGGAAAAGCTGGAAAAGGCCCTCAGGCAGTGCCTGGCACACA
>NW_017731502.1:881321-899579 GCF_001890085.2 Hipposideros armiger | reverse complement strand
TCTACCTACCTACCTGTCTGCCAAGCATTGCACCAGGTGCCCAGGATGCAGCAATGATCAAGGTGTGCACCGCAGAATCATGTGCACTGGGCTAATAGGGGAGACAGGGCCTAAAGTGGGCAGTGAGGCAGAGTCACACTTCCCCTGGAAAATTCTATCTGTTGTGATGATTTGGGGAGCAGAGCTCTATATGGGTTACTCTTAGGTCCGGTAAAGTATGCAAACCAGTGAGCCAGACTAGAGGGAGAAACAAAAGGGGAGTGTGTACATGGGGGTCTGGTCATTCCAAGATACTGAGGTGACAACTGCAGCCCTAGAGGTGGCAAAGGCTCACATGCCTCTGCTTGTGTGCACAATTGGCTTTTTTCAATATAAAGACGTCCCAGGTGCTGCTCACTCTCACGGGTGTTTCTGTGGGTAGAGTCCAGGTGAGGCAGGCTCAAAGGTGGCATCTCAATTAAATTAACAAAATGCAATTCCACACCACTGTCCCTCTCCTCAGGGGGATCACAGGCAGTGGTTACCTACAGGCAAGATGCAATCTATTTGGGAAGTTACCATTTTCCTTGTGGGTTTGGGTGGAGAATCCAGTCTTCATCACTGTAGCGGTGATGCCCTCATCCATCCCATGACCACTTTTCTGAAAGCCTACGATGTGCCAGGCCTGTCCTGGGAACTAAGGGATGAAGAGTGAAAATGGAACATCTTGGACACCCAGATGCCCAAAGTTAGCTGCTCTGGGATCAAAAACAAGGATGAGTTTGGAGCTAATTGACATCCCATTATGCCCCATCAGTGAGCCTAAGAGCATATAGATGGCCCCATGAAATTTGTATTCAAGGCACAGAGTCTACAAACAAACTCAGAAGCTTCATGCCTGCCTGGTGCTTGCTTCTTGTTTCTCAAAGAGCTTTTCCATGGTGAGATTGATGTCTTCCTTTTACAAGTGAGAAGCCAACACTCGGAGAAGTCACACAACCAGTTGGAGAGCATGTCAAAAGCTAAGCCCACATCTCTTAATTCCTAACACAGGCTTCTTTCCAGTTTACCAAGAAGGAAACAAAAACTCATGTCCACCTGTAAAGAGGAGACCAGTCCTGTCACCAACACTGCAGCATCCTGTTTATCGGGAGGAGTGCCCAACTCTAAATTTAGCAGATAGGGCCACATCTCCACCTGGCCTGAGGAGGCTATATTTTCTCCCAAGTATCATGGAGGCACTGGGTGGTAACGTACTATTTGCAGCCTAAATACATTAATCATTTAAAGGCTGAGATCCAGTTTGGAGAGTGGCAGGGTGTCCACTCATCCATCCTCGCAAAGCATATCCTAGATCGATGTTTGCCTCGCAGCCAAAATTGGAAACACAGCCGGCCTCATCGGACAGGCCATTTTTGGGAGCAGCTGAAAGTGGAAGGATTCTGAGATCACGGATTCTGGATGGGGGCCAGCCCTCCCTGGTAATGCCCAATAATAGTACCCAATACAGGCAAAGCACTCTAAGTACAGAACCTTCACACCTGTTATCTTGTGCAATCCTCCCAGCAACCCCGCAGGGGTGGGGATGGGGAGGTGGGTGAGTCACACCAGCCCCATGAGCAGATGAGGACACTGAGGTTCAGCAAGGCTGAGTGACTTACGCAGCCACTCCACTGGTCTGTGGAGCAGCAGCAACAAGCAGAGGGGTAGCACCCCATTGGCTACTCTTCCTACAGGTCTAAGCTCCTGTTGTCTTCAGAATGGCCACAAAAGGGCCCAATAAAGGCCCTCCCTGTACTACTCCCACTGCCTTCACCCAGGGGTTAGCTACAACATTGCGACATTTCCTGCACCTAACAGTGGGGCTATTGATACACATTGCATATATTCAGGGGTCAGTGTATCTGTCCTTCTCTACACTACAGAGCCGTGAGCTATTGGGGACATGGGTCCACAGTGACATGGCTTCGTCCTACTCTGTTCTTCCTGACTTCCTCCAGGTGAGTTATGAAACCTCTCAGATCCAGGTTTTGGAGAGAATGATGGGGACAGACTGAAAGCTGGTTTGGGGCCAAATGCAGGGGCCCAGGGGAGAGGCGCCAGTGAGCAGACAATGGGCAATTGGGTTTTGGGAGGAGGGACATGCTAGTTCTAGTTGTTGTGAGAAGACTCCTCTGGCTGCACTGCAAAGGCTGGGTTGGGAGGGAGGAAACTGTAGGTGGTGGGTGGGAGCAGGGAAAGTGAGAAGCTGGGGCACTCAGCCAGGTGATATGGCCTGGAGGATGGAGGGTCAAACAGGCTGCAGACAGGTGCTAGAGAAAAGCACTTGACTGGAGTTGTTGTCTATGTCTGTGGGGAATGAATGAGCAGAAGGAGCTGAACACCAAGCCAACCTCAGTTCCAGCAAAGGAAGAGGAGAAACCTTGCATAAAAGCAAATTCACTTATTCAAGGCATATTTGTTGAGCATCTACCCTGAGGTGAAGAATTTACAGTCTAGCACTAGAATAACCCTAAGAGAGCAGTTGGTTCAAACCCAACCTCACACAGGTAACACTGAGGCTCAGAGAGGAATGGACGCTGACTCAAGTTCACACAACAAACAGAGCAAGCTGGAGTCACACTCAGATCTCTGGTCTTCCAGCCCAAAGCCCTCAATGCCACCCCAAGGCATGCTTGTCAACACATTATCTGATGGGATTCAGGCATGGATTTCTGGAGGTACTTCCTGGTCTTGGACCCAACCCAGTGGGCTCATTCTTTGCAGTTAAGCAAAGATCCAGTGTTTACAGACAAGTTTAGTGCCATCACTCTGTTTCCTGGGTGCAAGATGGCTTTGCCTGGAGGTCTTAGAGAATCAGTTCCCCTCACACAGGACGCCAGCCCCACCAGGTCCCTGTCCCAGCTCCTCACTGGGTTTTTCTGACCTCCTTGCTCTCTGATTCTTCTTATTCTTCCCTTGGAGCTGGATTCACACAGTGTCTCCCCCCAGCTCATTCAATAACCTGTAGGGGCCTTTCTCTCAAGCAAATGACTCCGCAAAAAAAGAAAAAAAAAAAAGAAAAAAGAAAAAAGAAAAAGAAAGGAAGCAAAAGAAAAGGCTGGGCTATTTCACAACCCAGCAAGGTGAGCTTAACCAAATTAAGTCCCCCAGGCCACAAACAGATTTCAGCACCTGTATTTAATGAGGTTGTATTTTCTGANTTTTCATTTTGTTTATGGTTTCCTTTGCTGTGCAAAAACTTTTTGGTCTAATGTAGTCCCACTTGTTTATTTTTTATTTTGTTGCCCTTGCCTGAGGAGACACATCCCAAAATATGTTTCTCAGACTGATGTCAAAGAGTTTGCTGCCTATGTTTTCTTCTAGTTTAATGGTTTAAGGTCTTACATTTAAGTCTCTAATCCATTTTGAGTTTATTTTTGTATATAGTGTATTTTTGTATATAGTTTTTCCAACACCATTTATTGAATACTTTTCCCCATTGTATATTCTTGCCTTCTTTGTTGTGAATGTGATTGATTATATAAGTGTGGGTTTATTTCTGGGTTCTCTATTCTGTTTCATTGATCTATGTGTGTTTTTGTGTCAGTACCATACTGTTTTGATTACTAATGCTTTGTAATATGCTTTGAAATCAGGGAGAGTGAGGTCTCCAACTTCAATTTCATTTACTTCTGCTCTGATCTTTATTATTTCCTTCTTTCTACTAACTTTGGGCTTTGTTTGTTATTTTTCTGGTTCCTTTAGATGTAAGGTTAGATTTGAGGTTTTTCTTGTTTCTTGAGGTAGGCCTCTGTTGCTATAAACTTCCCCCTTAGAAAGGCATTTGCTGTGTCCTATAGATTCTGTAATGCTTCTATTTTCACTTGTCTCAAGGTATTTTTTGATTTTCTTTGATTTCTTCACTGGCCCATTTGTTGTTTAGTAGCATGTTGTCCAGCCTCCCATATGTATGTTTTTCCAGTGTTCCTCTTATAATTGATGAGAACACGGAGGTGAGGGGTTTGACATGGCTGGGGTCCAGGTGAGTGAAGTGAGACGTGCGGAGAGAGGCAGGAAGGAAGGTGACCAAAGAAGGTCTTGGGTCCCATGCTGAGGATTCATCCATTCATTTATTTGACATGTGTGTTCCTACAGTGAGCCAGTCCCTTGCATGGCATGCAGGATTCAAAGATGAGTGTGTACAAATCCTTTGCCTCAAGAGGGGCTGGTGGGATGGGAAGGGGGTCAGCTAGGGAATAGGTCTACACGAGCTCAGGTTTGCACCAAACCCAAATGCTCAGGAAAGCAAAAATGGGCGATTTTAGCTGGGTTCTGTAATAAGAGGAGGTAGGCACAGAGGCCCTCCTTAAGATAGAGGTGGGGGAAAGACAGAAACAAGGGAAATATATTCAACTCCACTTCTTCATGAAAGACAACAACTCTTGGGCTGAACATAGACCAGTATGACAAGGAGGGGTAAGACTGATTCCTCCTTGGACTGTGTTTATTAGGATGAAATTCAACACAGACCAAGGGCCTTTTCTGTACTGTGGTTCTGCAGATACAGTTATTCAAGATCAGATGGGGGAATCTCTGTCTGACTTGGGAGCCAACTATTTGAAGGAGAAAGCTGGGGATTGAGATTGACTATGGGTTTGATATATGCCACNCAGCAGCCCAGCTCCAGGTTGAGCTGTTGTTCAGCATCTTAGCTGTAGAGGGCAGTGTCACTGGCCCTCATATGTGGGATCCGAACCCGGGTCCTCTGGCATCCCAAGCCAGTTCTTAACCACTGCGCCACTTGGCCGGCCCGAAGCATTCATTCTTCACTTTATCTGTTCATTTGTTTGTTCTTTCAAGTGACCACTGCACTCCAGGTAACTGTGCTTGACCCTGGGTCATTTCTAGGCCTTAACATCAAAGAGTTCTCAGTCTGACGAAGAGACAGACATTTACACCATAGCAGGATCTGTGGCTCCTGCTAACAGTAATCCCAAAACAGTCTGGGAAGGCCTCAAGAAGGAGGTGACCAGAATTCAGCTCCTTTCTGCCCTCTGCTACCATCAGCCTGGAATTCGCCAAAGCTCACTGCCCTTTCCTCTGAGGCTCCTGGCTCTATCTCAGCTTGGTTGACAGAGGGCTGCTCTCCCAGGGTCCTACACCTGGCCACAAATGCATCACAGCTCAGTGAGTCCCTCCAGGCACATCATGAAGCACAACTTCCTCTGCTGGTAACAGTATTGATGGCAATGATAATGATATTGATATTAATAGGAGCTACCATTTAGTGAGTTTTAGCCATTTCCAGGCACTGTACATTACATCATGTAATCCTCACAACTACCCAGCAGGTACTGAGATTATCCCCATTTTACAGATGAGGAAACCAAGACTCAGTGAAGTTAAGAAGGGAATCTTGCCAATCACCTTCCTGTCCCTGAGTCTACAGCTTTGCATGGTCTGCACCCATTTTCCATATCACTGTGCTGCTCCATCCATGGAAGGCTCCCTCCTGTCAAAGGTCAGCTCTGTGTCCCAACACCCTGCATGCTCCAGGGGGCTTGACTTGGTAACTAGTTTATAATGCTAAGCTATTGTTGGACATCTCACCTCCCTTCACAGGGGAGACTGGAGCAAACCACAGGTGCTACTCTGTACTGAGGACATTTACAGTTCTCTGTGTCCCCCAAGTTCACCGTCCTTGATGGATGCTCAATCAATATCTACTGCTTGAAGGAAGTCGCCTCCTGTTTTAACACCTGATGCCAGTTGAAGCCATTGGAATTTTTATTCGGGCTCATGCTGATTTTGGTTTGGATATATGGCTAGAATCCGCATGTAATGCCCCATGGTGAACAACTTTCCTAGGGCCTGCCCTGTGCCAGACTTGGTTCCATTCATTATGTCATCAGATCCTCACAATAGCCCTTCATGAAGGAGTGGAGTCTGAGAGGGGAATCATGGAGCCCTGGAGCTAGAGGTTCTTTCGCGGCCCACCCCCTTGCTTCTTTCTCACTGCTGCCCTCTTTCTGTTCCTCTCACACACCACACTCTCCCAGTCTCCAGGCCTTCGCACTGGCCCTGCCCTGCCTGCGTGCTTGCTCCCCAGAACCCCCTCCTGGCTGGCTCCTATTCGTTATCAGGTGTCTCCACTCAATGTCACCCGCTCTGACCACCCTACCTCCCCGATGTCACTTCTGCCCCATTACCCTGTTCACCCTTCTCCATGGCACTGACGAAGTGTGAGAATGTCCCTGCTCTGAAACCCTCAAGCATCCCTTCGGTTGCTTCCTAACAAGCACCTGAGCTCTGTGAGGGCTGGGACTCTGCCGTCTTCACCCCCAGGGTCCAGAACAAGGCCTGGCACATTGTAGGTACTCAATAAATATTTGTTGAATGAATCAAACTTTAAGTCCTGTTTACTTGACCTCTGATGAGGTCATGTGACCCCCTGACCCCTTTCACTGCCCACCCCCTTGCTTCTCACTGCTGCCACTCTAGCTATGACCCTAATCACTGATTTTCAAGCCATCCTACAGGGTTCTTTCTAATCCACACTTCTGTTCACACCATTTCCCTCTTCAGAGATATTATCACTTATCATGAGGACTCTTATTTGATGAAGACTGAATCTGTCATCATTGCTATATTAAAAGTTCCCCTAATATCCCAAGGTTTTTATGATCTCATTTTATAGATGGGAGAACAGAAGCATAGAGAGGTCTAGAGAGGTTAAGTGCCTTGCCCAAGCTCACACAGCTACTAAATGGCAGCACTGAGATTTGAACCCAGATCAGTGTGACTCCTAAGGCCTGACTCTCCGCTGCTTTGTCCTGCTATACAGCCCAGCTTTCGCCAGCATCAGACTGGAGTGAGCATTGAAATTTCTTGGAGGGCTCGTTAAAACAGATGACTGGGCCCCAGACCCCGAGCGTGTGACTCAGTAGGTCTAAGGTGGGGCCTGAGAATCTGCCTTGCCAACAAGTTCCCAGGTTCTCACTGTGAGAGCCACTCACCTAGTCTCCAATTTCAGGAGGTTCATAGATCTCCTGGAGCCTCTCCGTGCACTGTGGGAAGGGGGAGGGCCCACGGACCTCAACTTATTATAAAACCACTGTTCAAAGAAATGATATAAGTCAGACCCGTGACATTCAGAGGCCAGTATCTCTGTTCAGTGAGGGAACCCAAGTGTTGGTCCCTATTCCCTTTGCAAATCTGACTCTTCCTTAATAAAGTTAATTATCTGACCTTGAAACATACCATAGCTGACACTCCATGGAAAGGCCTCTGCTTGTCTTACTGACGCAAATGATAAATATAGGGCCTGGAGCAGTTTCTCTCGGAAGTTTCATGTCAGTATTTTAATAATTGTTGAGCAGAGCCTTGGGAGCCAATTACAGAACTAGGACAGTTTCTTTTTCTTTTTTTCTAAAATTACTTGGTTTCCAACTCCTAAAACTTGTAGGCATCTAATACTGACAGGTCCAGAGGGGTTCTGACATAGTTTCCCCCAAGCGTGAGTGGAACACAGAATTTGAAATTTTGTTCCAGTAGAGCAGGTGCACTGACACTCTCCCTCCCACTCCTCACTTCCCTCCTTCACCTCCTCCTCCTCTCCCCTCCACCTCCATCTCCAGCCTCCTCCTCTTCTCCTCCCCTTTCACCAGTCTCCTCACTGAAACCAAGTTACCCTAGGATCAAATCCAGAGGTTGGAAACCTGCCTGTTGTACAGCATGGGCATAGCCTTTCTCCTCGCTCTGGGAAAACTGTATTGTCTGGCTGGCCATAGGGAGAGTTGGGGGGCGCGGTGCTGGGCCAGCAGAGCTCTTGGGCCAGTGGCAGGCCAGGCCTCCCAGGCCAGTTATGCGGTCCAGGATGCTCTTGGAGATTGTCTGGCTTTCCCTCCCCACCTGGCGTTTCCCCTTCCAGGTGCACACCTGGGACAGGCCCACTGTGACACTCTTTTCAGAACTCCCTTTCCAAAAGCACATGCAGAACTGGGCTCGAGTGTCGGCTTCTACAGCACTGACAGAGCACTAGGTCTGTGTGCGCCCTATGCCAGGTGCTTGAGACTCAAAGGTGAATCGACCTGATTCGTGCTTCACAGGTTACACAGCCTGGTGGAAAGGAGCATTTGGTGAATAAATGATGACATCAAATTCCAGTCCCTTTGAATATATTCAAGAAATGCAAACCTCTGCCCTTTGGCAGTGGATTTAATCCTTGACCACCATCAGTCACTTGGAGAAAAGACTAGTGAACACGATGAGTGACCTGGTTGAGAAATTCTGGCAGACATGGGCACAGGCTCTGAAACCACACCTGGGTTTCTCCCCTAGGTGTGCAAGTGCCCTGACTCTGTGCCTCAGTCTCTTCTGCTGTGAAATGGGTACACTACTGGAACCTGTGGCTGGTGGTAGGATGAAATGAGATTAAATATGTGAAATGCTGAGTGAGCCCCATGCTTGTTCCATGGTGAGAGCTGTTACAGCTCCAAGCCTTTCTTAGGAATTCAGAGGGTATGAGCATCCCAGGTGAGCACAAAGGTGGAGGGGGAGGACTTGGGGAGCAGAGAAGAGGATGAGAAGAGGAGGGGCCGTGCTGCCACTAGCACAGCCTCCTCTAAGTCTGCCTAGAGATGCACTGTGGGAATACTGGTGTCCTTAAAAGCAGGACAAGCCTGCCACCCAGTGCTGCTAGATGCCACCACAGGAGATAGGCAGGAAGCTGCCTCTCCCAGCTCAACCCCAGCTAGGTGGCCTTTAGAATTTTGTGATGGCTGCCACTCTCCCTCCCCATCTGAGAAGTCTTCCTCACACCTAATTCTTTGGTCATAAACTTGCAGGTCAACAGAGGGACTTGAGACCCCAGAAGGGAAGCCCTGCAGGCACCAAGAAGGTCAAGTACACCTGGAGTCATTTATGGCAGCAAAATGACTGAGTACCCAGAGTGGCTGGTGGGCAGGGAGCTCGATGGAATATCAGGCACTCATTAAAAATGATACTTGTGAAGATGGGGTAGCCTCGGGAAAGTGACGATGCTCTACTGAAAAGTGAAAAAAGCTGGAAAACACTTCTCTGCCTGGTCTGGCCTTATCACTCAGGGTCCACTCAGAGGCATTTGGGTGGGTTGGGAAGATTGTATATGTCTCCTTTTATATTTTTATCATTATATATAATTATACAGCATATATTTCTATATTACATAGATTCATATATTACATATTTTATTATATTTGTATTTTTATTCTTATTTTATTATTAATAGTGCTTACTTACGGCACTATCCTAGGAGCTTGACACACATTACCTCATTAATCCTCGCATGGCCCTGTGACCTAGGAACCATCATTTCCCCCACTTTGCAGGTGAGGAAACTAAGGCACAGAGTGGTGAAATAATTGGTCCAGAGTCACAGAGCTAGGAAAGCCAGGGCTGGGATACAAACTCAGGTTTCCTGGCCCAGTGCTTGGGCTTCAAGGCCATGACCCCATAGAGGCTTTCTGGTCTTATAAGCTTCTTCAGGTCATCAATACAAATCCTAGCAGAAAAGACACTTCCTTGAGAAAAATCATTTTTAAAAGTTCTACCAAGAAACAGTTTTATACATACTTCTCCTCTTCAGTTGTGCTTCATAAATACAGGCATACTTTGGAGATATTGCAGGTTCAGTTCTAGACCACTGTAATAAAGCAAGTTGTAATCTTTTTGCTGGTGGAGGGTCCTGCCTTCCATTTGGAAAAAGCACAACACCTCTGAAGCAGAATAAAGTGAAGTGTGATAAAACGAGGTATGCCTGTAGTAATGGCGGGGGGGGGGCGGGAACACCAACACCAATAACAGGACATGTTCATTGTGAATGTGTGGGGAAACTTGTCTTCTGAAACGTGTACTCTCAATGTTCTTACCCCTTTCTCTCCCTCCCTCAGGTCCTGGCCTCATTCTCATCCACTCCTCCTCTTATTGTTAAAAACTTGCTCTTGTGAAAAGTCCTGATCACTGGATCAAAATGGGGGAATTTTAGGCATGAGACGGGAAGGCGAGAGAGAGGAAGGGCAAATGGAAAGAAGAGGCAAAGGGAGAGAGGGGGAGACCTGATGTTTCCTGAGCACCTCATAAATGACACGTGCAGTTCTGGGTACGTTCTCACATTTTCTTATTTGAACCCTGTCACCAACCTACGGAGTAGCCATTACCCCTATTTAAAAGATGAGGAGACTGAGGCTCTGAGGGCTTTGGAGACTTTCTAGTCACCCAGCTAGAAAATGTTAGAACCAAGATTCACACCTCAGTCTCCTTGATTTCACATGCGGAGTTCACTGTGTGTTCTCCGAACCCCCGGAGTGAGCCAAGCACATGCTAGGAGCTGAGGCTGCCTAGATGTGCTTGACCCAGCTCCTGGCCTCCAGCAGCTCGGGCTGGACTGGGCCCTCATGACCAATGAGGTTTGTGTGCCCAGATTCCTGGTTCAAGCTGGGCCAATCCTGGCTTTGGGACTGTTGGAATAGTATACACCCATAAAAAGGATCATTTAGGAGACAAGGATCTTTGCTTGGACGCTAAAAAAAAAAAAGGTAGGAGAGAACATGTACAAAGAAAAAAGGTGAGATTCAGTGTTGTAAGTGACTTTGCCCCTGGTTAGCTGTGTGACCTTGGGCAAATCACTTCATCTCTCTGTGCTACAGTCTCCTTGTCTGTAAAATGGGTTGATGCTTTGGCTCAGGCTACCCCACAGGGTTCTAGGAGGCTGTGAAATAACAAAATGGGTGTGCAAGCAACTTGTAAACTGAAAAGCATTTCACCATACAGACAATATTATTATAATTTAAATAAAGTATTGTCAATTGCTTTCTAAATTTCTCCTGTCAGTGAAGCTATTGCTAAGGGCTTGGTCATTGGAATGTGAGAATCTGAGAGTAGCCTTGACTGTGGGTAACTCTCCTAGACCCAACAACAGTGGAGAAGCAGTGTCATGCATGCATCATTAAAATACCGATAGCTCTCATCAGTATGCACGTCAATGCAGTAGGCATTTCACCCCATTTCATAGACGAGAAAAACTAAGGTCAACTTGCCCAACATCCCTCAGCTTGTAAGTAGCAGAGTCTAGACCCAGCAGATTCTCTGCCTCTGTCTATACCTGCACCCCCTCTGCCAGCCCCCATTCTTCACTAAGAATGAAGACAAGAGGCCAAGAGGCAAGGCTGGCATGAAAAGGCAGCCCAGCAGCAAGGATCAAAATCCTGATGAGCAAAGACCTCATTTATAAAACCAAAGAGAGTCCTGAGGAAAGTTAATTGAAGTGAACGAAATCCCGAAGAATTTAGCACTCAATTTGAGAAACTATTTTTGGCTGAACCAAGAAGAAAAGACAAAAGAAAGTGCACCAAAATTGAAGAGAAACTAATTTGGAAGACATAATAGGGAGCAAACTTCTCAAATTTCCTCAGAGCCCAGGAGACGTGATTATTCAAGAAATAATTAGATGCTATCCTGGGGGTAATGAAAGCTAAAAATGAAGAGGAAAGAAATTGAAAACTGCCAGGAAGGTCATGGGCTGCTCTCAATATTTCTTTCCTTTACAGATTTGAAGATGCAAGAATTAATTTGCAAAAGAACAATAAAGCCGTACAAACAAATCAGAGAGGAAATTGAGTTGGGAGAATCTAAGAATCTCGCCCATCTGTTCAGGATGACTGCTGAAAAATGCAGTCAGATCTATCAGTCCCTCTGAAGATGGCTGGAGGAGCACAAAACCATGTCCTCTGCCCTAAAGTTGAACTGACCCCTGGCCTGAGGGGCCAGCAAAATCTTTCTGTTAAGAGTCAGATAGTGAGTATTTTCAGCTTTGAGGACCAGAAAGTCTCTGCTGCAACTACTCACTTTTGCCACTGTAGTGTGAAAGTGAGTAATGGTTGCCAGTAAGTCAATAAGTGGGTGTTGCTGTGTTCCAATAAAACTTTATTTACAAAAACAGGCAACAGGCTGGATTTGGCCTTCGAGCGACAGTCTACTCCATCCTGCCTAAATTACTGCACCTGGTCTTTCTATCTGCAGTCTGACCTTGCTCCTATCCACCTAAAAACATAAGCTATTAGAAGAATCTTTCTAAAATCTAATCGTGATGATGATGATGATGATGATGATGATGATAAGAACAAGATGAAAGGAGAAAGCTGCTAGCACAGGATGAGAGTAACTAGCATGTGCTTAGCATTTACATAACACCTACTATCTTCACAAAGGTACAATTTTACAGATAGGGAACTGAGGCCCAAGGAGATGAAGTAACTTGCCCAAGGTCACACAACCAATGAGTGTCAGAGGCAAGATTTGAACCGACAGTCTGGCTCCAGAGTCCATGCTCTTAACCACTGTAATTTACTGCCTCTAATATGATTGGCTCCAAATTCTTCAGAAGCTTCCCACTGCTTAAGATCAAGTCCAAATTCCTTAGCTCAGCACACAACGTTGTATGTGATTTGGTACATCTCACCTGTCTGGCCTCATCTTTCTCCAAGCCTCCTCCCTGCCCTGTGCATCCAGAACACCTTGAAGAGCCCTGTATTTCCACGCCTGCATTCATGTTGCTCCCTCTGCCTGGGATCCTCTTCTCCTCTTGTATTCACTAACACCTACTGTACCTTCCAGACTCAGCACAAGTTCTAGTTTAAATGTCTGTAAATTGGTGGAGGGTAGTGGAATGGCTAATCCCCCAAAATCACTAACACTTTAATACAAATTAGCCCACCAGGTTAGCTTGGTTTCCTAGGAACACCTTGACGGGATGAGAAATACAAGAATTAAGTTCAGGTGTAGGACAGAGAAAGGTTGTTAAGTTGTATGACTGAATTTTTGTTGAAAACTTTGGTTCTGCCCAAGCCTGGATACAACTCTGCTTGGCTGAAGCCCTGACAGCCTGACTCTCTAACTCATATTCCCCCAGGGGGATGAGCTCGTCAGGCTGAGCTCTGTACCCGCTTAAAAGAACAAGTACTTCACTTGTACCCAGAATCCCTAACTCCAAAAACAGTGGTTTTCCCAACCACATGCTGGATGAAGAACTGCATTTGTCAGGCTGGGCAACTTGATTAAAACGTCCCTTCAGAGTACCAACTCCTTCTGCTCTAACTCTGATCCTCCAAGGAAACTGACCTATAAATTGTTCTTCATCCATTCAAACCAGTTATTCCCCAATGTACTATTCAAAACTTGTTTATTCTTTTATCCATTCTTTCATTTTAAAATAACTTTGAACTAGGAGTTCCGATAGCAATCCTAGCATATTATCCTTTCATCCTTCCGTCCATCCTTCCTTCCACCCATCTTTTCATCCAACCTTCCTTCTATTCATTCTCCATCCATTTCATCCATTCGTTCATTTAAAAATTGGTTGAGTGCCTAGTGTAAGCCAGGCCCATTTACAAAGGAGTAGAGATGCCAGACAAGGAACAAGTATTCACTCTCCTTCTGCCTGTGGCTCTCCCCTCCCCTGCCATTGTTTACAGGAAACTCTGGGTCCTGTTTCTTGGGAGTACTGAAGGTCCTGGCCTTTCTCTCACCTTCTCCTCTCTGTCTCTTCCTCAATAATCTGCATCTCCTTCCTCCCCAGGAGAAGGACTATTCTACTGCCCTTTCCAGGCTAATGCCTCACTTTCCTCACCTTGGTTCTCTTGATCTCATTCCCTCCTGTTTTCTGCAGCCCCATGCCTTACCATTAATCATCCCACTAATTACCATTCATGTTACTGTTTATTTGATGCATATATTCAACAAGTATCATCTTTGCCTGAGCCACTGAGAGCTCTTGTCTGAACTACTGCAATAGCCTCCTCACCCATATCTCTTGCCCCACTGCAGTCATTTTTCAACTCAACATCCAAGGTCCTCCACATAAAATGTCAGTCAAATACTGACATTTTTCTGCTTCAAACCCTCCAGTGGATCCCATTTCACTGAGAGAAAAAGCCAAAGTCCTTACACTGTCCCACCCAGTCCCATGATCTCTGATTCTTTTCCTGCTGCTCTCCCCCTGGGCCGGAACTTCCTCCACCTCTTTTGCTCTTTGTGAAAAGAGAGATCAGCGAGTGTCACAGAGACATTAGAGACCCAGGAGGATGGTGACTATAATTAACAATGCTGTGTTGTATATTTGAAATTTGATGAGAGAGTAGATCCTACACGTTCTCACAAAAGTTAACTACGTGGAGTGATGGATGAGTCAATTAACTTGTAATCATTTCACAATGTATACATATATGAAATCAAAGCATTTTACACCTTAACTATATACAATTTTATTTGTTAATTATGCCTCAATAAAGCTGGGAGGGAAAGAAGACCCAGGAGCTCCCCACCAAGGCTTCTAGTGGAGTCATTAGCACTAGAAGGCCTTAGAAACACCCTTTCTCAAGTGCCACTCAAAGGCATTTAATGCCCCCAAATTCATGGCGCTTAATGTCCTGCCTATGTTCCCCCAAAACTCAAACTCATTTTCTGAATTAGGCATAAGCCTCCCTTTGGAAGATTCTGGAATGGTGGAGAGGAGGTTGGCCTGCAAGGCAGCCCTGAGGCTGGTTCTTGCCCAGTTCCAGCCTTACACACAATCTCAGAAAAGTCACTCCTGTTCTCTGGAACTGAGTTTCCTCACCTCTAAGAGAAACAGCTGACCTGGAGGATTTCTGACATTTATAGCCTTATGTTTACGATTTTAGTGATAAATCCAATACCCCACCAATTAATACACCACAACTCACTTAACCCCACTATAGGACATTTATATTGTTTCTGGTCTAATTCCCACTCCTACAAATGTGTTTTCCCCCCACACAGCATTTTTCCTATTTTTTTAATTTCATAGGATAAATTTCCAGAATTGGTATTCCTGGATTGAAGTATGTGGATCTAATCCTCATTGGCTAATGCGTTCCATCCCTAAAGGCTTGTACCACTTCACAACCACACACAGTGACTGGAAGCATGCTCTGGAACGGGCATGAACGCCAGTAGTAGGAATATCTGTAACCTTTTTAGACACTTTAGGCAGCCTGGGGCTATAGAAAGACGTAAATTTAAGGGGACAAGCTGGTCCACCTCCAGGCAAAGCGGTGATTTGGCTCAAAGATCACCCCTTGAAAGCCCCAGTAGCATCAAACCTCCTCCTCCTTTACCCAAATCTTGGCTCCCTTCTCCCAATTCTCTGACACCTAGAACAAGGGTTTTGGAGAAATAAACTTCTTCCCCTTGATTTTTCTCCTGTGGACCTGTCACTTCATCCTCTTCCCTCTAATGAGGAGACCCATAGTCCTGGTGCCTCTCCCACCCACCAAAATGGGAATCTGAAATTGCACCTAAGACTAGCACTCTTTGAGATCACTTTGGATGTTTGGGATTAGTTTATTCTTGGTTCTGAAGAATGATATGTGTTTTTTCTATATGATTTCTCAGCTTCATGTAGCAATGGGAAGGCTTCACTCTACTGGCGTAATCATGTCATCTCCCCCATGAGAGTGTCAGCTCCCTGAGGACACAGATGTGTGACTGTCTTGTTCACGGCTGCATTTTCTGAATTTAGAGCAATTCTGGGAACATATCAGGGGTTCAGTATGTATTTGTTGAATGAATGGATGTTGCAACCAAGCTCTTCAACTTTGATTTGGGTCTGATGTAAGAAGTCGGGTTAAGCCATTCCAAGTTATAGCTGTCAGCCCCAAAGGGCAAGAAAATGTTCTAGCAACATGGCAACTTACAGAGACATACAGGTTTTCTAGTCTGGGTAACTTCAGAATTATTCAAGTTCAAGTCCAAACTGTAATTAAAGTGAAGTCAATGACAATCATTTTTTAAGAAGATGATAATAATGTGTTTCCTTTTCCCCCTGAAAGGAGACACTCAGTCTGAAAAGAGAGGGAAAGCAAGAGGAAAAGAGAGAGGGGAAAGAGGAAAAAAGAAAGAAGAGAGGGAGGGGAAAAAGATGAGAGGGGAATATGTGACTTGATGGGCAAATGCAATCAAAGAATACAAAAAAAGTTCTAGACCTCTGTTGAAAACATTTGTTTGATAAGTAATTTTAAAACATTGGCATGAAAAGGTAAAAGCCAGTTTTTAAAAATTAGTTTTAAAGCCAATTAAAAATAAATTTCTAAATGTGTTCTAGGGTGATGTGGCAAAGCTGCCCCAGAGCCCTGGATCCTGTCATTGGGAACCTGTGGCTGAGGGGCTAGTATCCTGGACAGAGAACCAAAGCCAGGTCCAGGTCAGGACCCTGGAGAGCGCCAAGCCTGCACAAGGCTGAGAGTCGTTCAGCGTGCCCAGCAAACTTTGTCGGGATGGGAGAAGTCTCCTCCCAGCTCCCTTCTGAGTATTAAAGGACTGGTGCCTTCCACTCCTGGCTGAGGCTTTGCGCTAACCAGGGATGCAGAGATTGAAACATGGAATTTTGGAGTTGAAAGAGGTTGTCATTGATCTCCCTCTGAGATTCCAGTCTCGGATCAGACTACCATCTGATCACTCCCCTCACTGCCAACTTCTGAGGAGACCATTGGTATTCGCTCTGCCCATATTGTAGTTGAGAAGACCTAGTTCCAGGGAAGTTAAATGAACTACCCAAAGTCACCCCGAGACAATGCCTCACCTTCAGAAGGAGAAGCAGATGTGCTAAAGGTGGGGGGCCTGTTGAGCTATGATTCCTCCTCAAAGGGCAGCACTGGATATTTTGGAGTTCCCACAGGTATCCCCATCTAATAGTCCCAGACCAGCATTCCACAAGACTCTAGGCTCTGATGTTCTTTGTACTTTCTCTTGCTTTCCCTCTTTTCCTAGAAGAAAGCCTACAATAGAGGAACTACTCAAAAACAAACACACAAAAAGGCTTACTTTCTCTGAATAATGGTTACAGGACAGAGAGCTATGGACTCATTGCTGGTTGGAGATCTTATGAGCCCCCACTCCACTCTGTCCAAAATTGTCTTTGGTTCTGGTCTGGCTAAAGCCAGTTCCTTCTGGGGCTTGTCGCTGTGCAGCTAATTGGCTGTGAATGCAGGCGGAGTTGTGAGGCCCTGGTAACTAAAGCAATACAAAATGGCAAGATCCTGAAGCAAGAATCACGATACAGCTCAGAGAGAGAAAAGGCCTCACTCAAAGTCAACAGAAAACATACAGCATCTGTAACCCAGAGCTGTGCATGGGGACGGAGAAACAGCAGCTTCAGACCCTGGAAGAGACACCCAAGTCCCAAAAAAACCCCATCATCACTTATCTCCTAGGGCCTGCAGGACATTCTATTGTGTGTCTGCAGTGGGTTTTATCTCTGGTGTATGTTATTAGAGGCATAAAAAAACAATGGTCTCCTGTCCCCAAGTGCCCCCTCACCCAGGCATGATGCGGTCAGAAGTCCCACCCTTGCAGATGATAATCTTCCTTTTGGGCTGAGCATTGCCTTGTTTCCCTGTGCCCTCATTCACAAGGCAACGGATGTCGCAAAATGTAAGACTTCCACGTTGGTTTCTACCTTGGGTGGTGTATTAGTCAGGATTCTCCACAGAAACAGAACCGGGATAGATGAATTAGATAGATAGACAGATCGATCGATCGATCGATCAATCGATCGATCGATCCATAGATAGATAGATAGATAGATAGATAGATAGATAGATAGATAGATAGATAAATGAGAAATTGGCTATAATGAAGGATGAGAAGCTCCATGATCTGCCCAAGCTGGGAAAACAGGACAGCTGGTGGTGTCATTCAGACCAAGTCCAAAAGCCTGAGAACCAGGGATCTGATGGTATAAGTCCTAGTGCAAGGGCAGGAGAAAATGAGATTCAATGTGATGTCCCAGCTCAAGCTGTGAGGAATTTTTAAAAATGGGTGATTCCTCTTTCCCACGCCTTCTGTTCTCTTCAGGCCCTCAACAGATTGGATGATGCCCACTTACACTGGGAGAGGCCATCTAACTTACTGAGTCCACTGATTCAAATGCTGATCTCTTCCAGAAACACCCTCACAGATGCACTTTGAAGAAAATGTTTCATCTGGGCACCCCATGATCCAGTGAAGTTGACACATAAAATTAACCATCACAGGTAGGAAGTTTAACACCAACTGCACCCAAGACAGGACTTTGTAAAGGGCTTTTTTCTCTCATGACCCTGACATTGATGGTAGCTGAGTTCCCCTCTTGACCCGCACTCAATACTTTCCCCTTCTAATAATGTTATTGCATTATCTATGTGAGTGGTTCATACCTTAGGCTGCATATTGCAACTACCCGCAGAGCTTTTTATTTATTTATTT
>NW_017731502.1:852065-880309 GCF_001890085.2 Hipposideros armiger | reverse complement strand
CCACCGCCACCACCACCACCATTACATCAGAACCTCTGGGGAATGGAGCCCAGGCCCAGTATACTTTTAACGCTCCCCAGGTGGTACCAATGGACAGCCAAAGCTGAGAAGCACAGCTCTCCTGAGAGAACAGAGAGTAGAGCTTTACCCACCTCTCTCTCCACCAAGCTGAGCACCGTGCCCCACTCACAGGAGGTACTATGTACATGCCTGTTACACCAATGGTGGCAGTTAGACTGGGTTCCACTGCAAAGAAAACTCGTAGGACCCTAAATGGCAATGCTTACTCATCTAAGGTTTATTGCAGGAAAAGGATGCACTATAGTAACAGCATGATCTAATGCAAAACATGATGACTACAGTTAATAATAATGTGTACTTGCAAGTTGCTAAGAGAGTATATCTCAAGCCTTGTCAACATACATACACACACACACACACACACACACACGGTAACCATGTGAAGTGATGGATATGCTAATTATCTTGATTGTGGTAATCATTTCACACAATGTTTTGTGCATCAAAACATGTTAACACCTTAAATATAGACAATTTTCATTTGTCAATCATAAAGCTGGAAAAAAGAAGATAATAACAGCATTAAAGTAAGGATATGCATCACAGCCACAGGTTGCCTCATAACAAGAGACCCTAAGAGGCCAGTGAGAGCTCCAACTGTCATACTGACATGGCACAAGCATATCACACGTGCTTTTTCATTTAGATCAGGGACCACTAAAGCATACACATGAGGTATTAGAACGAGGAAGCTCAAGCTGGTATATATTGGGTTGTCGGAAAAGTCATGACGCATGTTTGCAACAGATGGCACTAGTTCATTTTTGGAAGTACTAGAGTCACTTGCATCTATGTTATTGCTATGTCGTTTGACAGTTGACAGTACTAGCATCATCTAAAAAAAATGGAGCAATTTGGTTGAGTTCTGGAGATATTACAGCAAGTTGAAGATGGAAGGCCAAACTGCATTTTTTGCCATATTTTACTCTTTTGCTTCCATAAAGGGAAGAACGCGCGTCAAGCTTGTGAAAAGTTGCATCAAGTTTACGGTGACAATGCTCTACAAGAACGTCAGTGCCGATGACGGTTCATGAAATTCTGTGCTGGTGATTTTGATCTCAATGATGCTCTCGGTCAGGGAGGCCCATCAAGGTTGATGATGACAAAACAAAGGCATTGACTGAGTCAAACCCACGTTACACAACATGCGAGATTACAGGAATACTGAACATCCATTATTCAAGCGTTCACAACCACCTGAAGAAGCTAGGATATGGAAGCAAGCTCGATATTTGGGTTCTGCATGAACTCAAAGAAATTCATTTGACGGTATGTATAAACATCTGCAATATGCTCATTAAACGTCAGGAAAACGATCCTTTTTTGAATCGACTGATAACTGGCGATGAGAAGTGGACTGTTTACGACAATGTGGTGCACAAACAGTCTTGGTCCTGACGTGATGATCCGCCTCAAACGACATCGAAAGCAGACATTCATCAGAGGAAGGTTATGCTCTCAGTGTGGTGGGATTTTAAAGGTGTCATGTTTTTCGAGCTCCTAACAAGGAACCAAACAATCAATTCGAATGTGTACTGTCGGCAATTGGCCAGTTTGAATGAATCCATCATCTGGAAACATCTAGAGCTTGTTAATTGTAAAGCAGTTGTGTTCCATTGCGACAACGCGAGACCACACACACATTTGATCACCCATCAAAAATTATTGGAGCTTGGATGGGATGTGTTGCCACACCCACCATACTCTCCTGACCTTGTGCCATCAGAATTCCACTTGTTTCGCTCTCTTCAAAACTCCTTGCGTGGTATAACGTTCAATTCAGATGAGGCTGTAAATCAGCACCTTGCTCAGTTTTTCACAAATAAAGACAGGTCCTTCTATGAACGAGGAATTATGAAGCTCACTGAAAGATGGCAAAAAGTTATCGAACAAAATGGGCAACATATCATTGATAGATCTTTGTTCTTTATATAAATAAATGACCTTTGAAAAACAGAGAAAATACGTCATGACTTTTCTGACAACCCAATAGATCAGAGCTTCTCAAAACTCTCTGGTCACACGCCATGCTCTTGCTGTGTAACCAGCCCCACAGCATAGCTCTCTGATGGGCTCACTGAGATCAGACACTGATCACTGATGTCATTGTTATCAATAAACACTGCTGACAAGTTGACATTTGAAACCACCCTAAAACTTAACAGCAGACCCATGGTCACAGATCAGTACCATTTATGCCTTCATCAGGGGTCAGTGCTGTGCAGGTACAGCTCTTACTTCAGCAAAACAGCTCAGGTCGATTCCAGGCTGCAATTTACCCTCACAGCTACCCGTAAAATGTACGCCAGCTTTCCCTTAAACCTTGACACTCAAAGTGTGGCTTTGAACCAACAGCATCAGGGTGACCTGGGAGTTTCTTAGAAATATAAAACCTCAGCCTCCCTGCCCCAGACCTAGTGAGCCAGAACCTTCATTCCAGAAAAATCCCCAGTTATGTCCCTACACACGTTGAAGTCTGAGCCTCACCACACCTGTGTCACTTTCTCTCCTTACCTTTAAGGTCAGCTATGACTCCAGCTCTAATGTGTGCTAAGACCAGTTTGATCTGCTTAAAAAGAAGAGCCCCTCATTGTGTGTCAGCTCTGAGCCCCCCATCCCGGGTCAGGCAGAGCGGCCCAGGGTGGGGAGAGTACAAGTCTACAGCCCGTTCCCCTTCACTGGGAACCCAGAGGGCACTCCCGTCACTGCCCTTTTTCTTCCACCCAACACATGAATTCAGACGAGGTCAGGTTAGGGCTGCAGCTGGTGCAGCCTTGGAGGAAAAATTAGTACAACCGATTGACTGTTCCTCCTCCTCCTATAACACCAACAGCTAACACTGAATCCCCATCACAGAGTCAGTGACTACTAGCTAGCATTTGTTTGGACATTTGCTACATAATATGTTCTTTATTCACATTAGCCCATTTATTCACACCATCCCATACAGCAGATGGTTAACTCGAGTCTACAGATGAGGAGGAGTCTCAGGTTAGGTATCCTGTCAAGGCCACCCATCCTGAAGAGGGACTTGGTCTCAGGTATCCAATTGCAAAGACCCCACTGCCAACTCTGACCTTGCTCTTCTTTGAGAACTGACCCATCCAAATGTGCTGGAGTTAAGGGAGTGAACACAACAGACACAATGCCTGACCTTGTGGGTGCTGCAGTCTTGGGGAGTAATTTATGAACATGTACTGTCTGCCTGACACTGTGCTTTACTGATATTCAGTCCATTATCTATATGACAACCCTAAAAGACAAGGACATTATTATCCCCATTTGAAACATCGAGCAGGGCTCAGAGAGGTTAAGTAACTTTCCCCAGGGTCACAGAGTGGGGGCTCACAGGGTGTGGAAGGGGCAGGTGGACAGCCACCTGTGGTGCCTCAGTGACAGCTGAAGGGCTCAAGGTGTGTATATGAGTATTGGGGCTTTTTCAAACTTCCCTGGCTCCTTGCCAGCCTTCCAGAGTTAGAAGCTAAACCCCACCAGAGGAAGGCTAGTCCTTTTCGCCATCCTCTGAAATTCCTTGAAGCATTTGCTGTGTAGCTTTGATTTCTCTGAGCCATCATGCCAGCTACCTGGCAGGGTCAGTGTGATGATCAAATCGCACCAGATCAGATAAGAGTGTTAGCAAGAGTATGCCCGATACATGTCAGTTACTTCTCCCAAATCTCAGGACAGCAGTGAGGTTATGGGAGAGCCGCGCCCCCCCACCCCCATTAGGAGGACTATTAGCTGACAGAGAGCATGCCAACAAGCAGCTCTAGGCCCAGAGAGGCAGTCCCTCTGGACCCAGCATTGGTGTTTCAGCACCTAAGCCCTCCTGAGTTCCACTCAGGGGCCACTCAAGGGACAGAGGCCCCTCTAACACTACTTCAATATTCGTCTTGGCCACATGGGGGCAGCACACACCTATACAATGCCCAGCTCTGGCCACAGCCATTCCAGGGCATGGGGCTCCTACCGGGGTTCCCAGAAAGAAGGGCTCCTGCACAGAAAGCCAGGGGGCTGAGAGCTGTAAAGCCTTCCACCCTTATGAGATAGGATTAGTTAAGGACACCAGAGACAGAAAGGGCCTTCCAAATCTTAACTTTTACAATTTTAAAGAAGGGTAACCAAGGCATAGCGGAGAATCAAACTTTTTACCGTATCTGAGTAAATTCATCCTGGCCCAGATAATAGCTCAGACCCCAGGGTGTGCAGTGACCCTAAACAACTCATATCTTAATCCTTCAGGCAGCCTTTCCTAATCACACCAGTCTCTTTCTCTTTCCTCTATTGTCTGCTTTACATAACTAGGAACTTACCAGGAATTCCCATGTTTTCCACTGTGTAGAAACAAGAAATAACTTTGTGGCACATGTACCTCCACTACCCACTCCTGTGCCCAAAACAGACATTAATAATTGATTGCTGAACTTCTTCCCACTGAGTCCATGGCTGCCTTAGATGCCTATCCCACACAGTACTCAAGCCGACACCACCAAATGATTGGTGTTGGCTGGTGAAATAAAACCTCTTTGCCATTTTTCCTGATGTGACATTTCAACAAACATTGGCTGGCAATGTGAGTTGTTTTGTTTCCCCAAATAGAATATCAATTCTTTAAGGATAGGACATGTATTATTCTCTTGTGTATTCCCCAACAAAGTTCCAAGCATTTTGGATGGTAGATGTCCTTAAGCTAACCATACTCTTTGGCTAGAAAGGCAGTGTGCCAAGCGGGCATGGTCTCTGTGTTAGACAATCCTGGCTTGCAGACACAGCTCTGCCACTTACAGACTGGGTGATTTGGGGCAAAGTGACCTCCATCCTTGAAGCTGTTTCCTCATCTGCAAAAGAGAGGAGCATACTGCCTGTCTTGTAAGAATATCACAAAGATTCCATGAACCCATGCAGGCAAAGTCCCTAACACAGTGCCTGGCACAGAGCAGGTGCTCAGTAAATGATGAATTGCACCATTAGTCTGATGGCTGAGGTGAAGGAAGGAGAAGGTAAGCCAAATATGTAAAATTACAAGCCGACTTGCTCACTGGAGCCTGGTACGGAATAAAAAAGACAGCCTCCAGTGCCTGCGACAGGTGAGTGCACAAGTACTTGCCACCTCACCTGGCAGCGAGTACAGATATTTGTTACTGCAAAGGTGGCGATTTCTGGGACAGAGCCAGATCAAGAAAGGTTTAGGTGATTTTGTGTCTGGAGAGTTTGTGGTACCCAGGAGAGAAGGGGGTTGAGGGCCTCTGCATGCCAACGAGCCAGATCAGGGCAGGTGTGTCTGGGAAGTACCTATCTGCAGGTGATGGGGAAGAAGGCAAGCCTGGCAGATGGAATGGGGGCAGGTGACACATTCCCACCCAGTTGCAAGGCAGACAGCAAGGAGAAGGTGATCAGTGGGTATCCGCAGGTGAGTAGAAAAACAGTCACTAGGACCAGGCAATGGGCAGGGATCCAGCAGGTAGGTGACAGGCAGCTGGCACCCACAAAGTGTGGCAGTACAGAGGAGGGTCAAGAAAGAACAAGAGTGTACAATACAAAGCAGAGTCTATGCTCTAAAAATAAGGCTTCATTCAGTTCAGCAGCCAAACTAAGTACAAGGTCAGGGAGCCTGGGTCATCCATGCCTGCACCCCACAATCAGCAGTGAGTTTGGGGGCTGTGAACCCAGCCCCCAGGGCCCCTCATTGTTCTCAAGGTGCCCTGGCCTGCCAGCCCGGGAGCTTCCCCCAGCAGTTCCCTCTGGCCAAGCAGAGCTGTACAAACATCATCGCTCACTTCTCCTTGTCAGCAGCTGTCAGAGCAGATTTGCAGCAGCAGTGTTCATGCATGCTCCAGGGAGTCTGTGAGGCTGGGCGCTTCGGGGCACGGCCAGATTTAGTGATGCCTCATGTCTCTGGATGACACCAGGGGACTCATTCCCTGGCCAAAACAGTGGAAGATGGGATTGGGTGGGTTTCCAGAAAAAAAGGAATTAAAGAGAAATCTACTCAAATGCCACCACCTTGATTGCACTGGGACTTCTAAACAGGTCTTAAATAGCGTAGGAGACAAGGTCCCTCAATTCTCACCCTTAGTTGTTATGAAGCTGCTGTGTGCTGCAGAGGAATTTGCTCTGGGCCTAGTCTCATCATCTGTAAAATGAAGCTAGTTACACCTGCCCTGACGATGGGGAAAAATGAGGCTCATATGTGAACAATTTCTTCAGAGAGCACAGAATGACCAGGGGTAACAAGTGCATCTCTTGGGTGTCAGCTCTGCTTGGTACTGGCTGCCTGATTGCTGTGTTGAGAAGGATTATGAAGGTGAGGCCAAGCTGAGCCAGAAAGAGTGCTGTGATCGCTTAGCTATGTCTCCCATGGGTGCAAGATTGGAGGGCACACCCTCTTATGCTATCTATTTGCCATTTTTGGTCCTAAAGTTGTGAGATACCATTTATTGTCATTTCTTCTTTAGCCCAAAGCCAAAACCACTCTGAGAAGAGAAAGACATGCAGGAGGCTTTTGGTATTCATCTCACATTCCCTTTTCTTTCTTCCTTCCTCCCTCCTTCCTTTTTCTTTTCTTTAATTCTTTTTTTTTCTTCTTCTCCTTTTTTTCTGGGTAGTATGACCAGGTGAAGTAGACTCAGGCAAGATTTCAGGATCAACAACATCCAACTCTGAAAAGCAGAAAGAACTGGAAGCAAAGGTCGAGTTGGCAAAAGTCAGGTGCACCCAAAATAGCCAACGGGCATAATCAGCAGGAACCACAGAGGTGGAGAAGAGGCCCCTTCTCTGAACGAAGGTCAGAGGAACATGAGAAATCCTGTCAGGCGGGATCAAAAAACATGAGGAAACTCAATCATGGTGACCAAGCCGCTCACTAACAGTGGAGGCCTGGGAACAAGGAAAGAGCAGAGGCTCTGGTGTTGCCTCTGCCGCTCCACAGCTGTGTGACTCAGGTAAGCTTCTGTATCTCTGAGATGGGGACCACAATTCTACCTCAGGGGTTGTTGTGAGGACTGAACAATGCCATGGCCATGGCAACCTGGCAGTGTCCTAGGGTCTCATGGCACCCCCTCTTCTGCCAGCATTTGGGTCTCAAGTAAACCCCTGTACACCTCCCACTGGCTCAGTCTAGGAGACTCAGATCCAAAGGCATGGAGTGGGCCTGTCAAAGACAAGTGTTCCCTGGTCATCAATCACTGATGGCCTCTCTTGTCCCTGTCTCCAGGCCCTGGCATGTCCCCAGTATTCCCAATTCCAAGTTGTCCTGGGATTTAGACCCATCACTGCCCAGGGGTTTCTAGCTCTTTCTGGTGCCAGCTGGGAATGGGGCTGCAAAGAAAACGTATGATTCCTTTCTTTGCAATTGTTTTAGAACTTCAGAGCACTGACCACGGGGTGATCATGATCATTTAGTTGTCTGTCAGGGTCCCAGCCCTTTCTCAGGATCTCAGAACAGCTGAGATGTAGGTGGCACTACACTGGGGGGCTCTAAACACCTCTCTTGGGGCATGTGCCTTCACGACCTCCTTGTAGAGGGAGGCAAAGAAAAGTGGGCAGAGCATGGATGTCAGACTCAGCGCCTGCATCTCAGTCCAAATGGACCACTTCCTGGCACCACTCTGGGCCTCAGTTTCCTCATTAGTAAGTTCCCTCCAGCAGGGTAGCTACAGAACTAAATAAGATAATCTGTAAACTACAAAGTACTGGATATATATTAACTTGTGTGTCCCCCCGAGTCCAAACTTCACAACTTAAAATGAGTACCGGGAGCAGTGATTGCAGAGCAGATGCTGCCTCTCTGAGTCATATCACATGGTCATCCCACCCCATCACTGCCTCATTTCCAGCTACATCCCCTTTCACTCCAGTTAATAGAAACTTTCAATTACTCTCTAATCACACCACGTACTTTCAGGCCTCAGGACCTTTGCTCAGACTGGTTATTCTGCCTGGAATGCCATTTCCCTCCCCACTTGGCAAACTCCTATGCATCCTTCAAGACCCAATGTCAATGACAGTTTGTCTGGGAAGCCTCCCTATCTGATACTCCATCCCCCAGGCAGGAGCGGTGTCCCGCTTGCTGGGCTCAAACAGACCTCTATTTTTGCATGCTGTATTAGAATGAGACTGGTGAGGGCAAGATGAGTTGGCTTAATGCACACAGTCCCTGGCCCAGCACACAATAGGTGCTTAGCTCGTGTATGGACTTATACCCATCGCCTTCACTCCACTCTCCCAAGACTAGCA
The DNA here is from genome assembly GCF_001890085.2 of Hipposideros armiger. Lineage (NCBI taxonomy): Eukaryota > Metazoa > Chordata > Mammalia > Chiroptera > Hipposideridae > Hipposideros > Hipposideros armiger. Next base: position 871,993 of record NW_017731502.1, on the reverse strand, counting down.
ATGGGTCTGGTTTTCAAAACTCAACACAGGCTCCCTCCTGACTGCTTACAAGCCCTTAAATCATTGGCTTAGCCCATGTTCCCCCACACACTGTGGAGCAAAGCCATACCGAGGCAGCCACAGGGTGCTGTGTGCCTGTGTGTCAGGGTGTGCGGGAATGGAGGGGCAGTGGTCATGGAGGAGCCAGCCAGGAGCTCCGAAGGCTGCCCGTCACCATGGAGACAGGGCCCCATGGGCCAGCCAGGCCTGGGCTGGTCAGTGAATGAATAAACGTGGCCCATTTTTCTGCTTTTGTTCGGAGCCTCCCTGGGGCTTCCTGCTGTCAGCCCCAGCTGTGGGGAAGGCGGAATTTGCCTGATATCGCTGAGTTGCCGCCTGGCAGCGCTGAGCCTGGCCCGGGCCGCCCCACGCCAAGATTCATGCCCGGCTAACAAGCCCCACTTTGTTCCTGTGGGAAAGTCCAGCCCCTCAGGAAAGAGCCCTCTCTCCGGCCGGCCCCTGGTCTGGGGACTCAGCGAGGCAAACAAAGCTCCATCCGCTGGCAATGATTCACAGGCCCCAATGTCCACCTCCATGTCCGGCGAGATGGCGGATCTGCTCTGGGAGGCGGCACTTTGGTGCATCCCTTTCCTGCTTATCCAGGAAGCCAAGATACAAACTGTGTGGCCAAAGGTTTGCCCACCTGCCCCCAGCTTTAGTTTCAAAGTGAGGGCTGTGTAAGAGGCAGGTGGGCCCAGGCTCAGGGAAGCCAGGGCAGAACTCAGCTGGTGCCAACATGTTGCCTGGGGTGGTCATCTTGGCCCGCCCTCCCCCTGGAGTTGAGACCCAGTGGATTTGAGATGCTCTGCCCCATGCCTGGTGCTGGGTGGAGTCCTGATCCCACCTCTGTCCACATGGGTGGCCTTGGCCTCATCACATCACTTCATCAGCCTCAAGACAAGGGTGCTGAGTCTGGCTGCCTCCTAGAATGTCACTGATATTGACAGTGATAAGGAGTCACTTCATTTAGCACTAATTGTGTGCCAGGCTCTCTGCAAAGGGCTCCCAGGGGTTATCTCACTTGAAAGGCTCTTGCCATGAGAATTTACCAGCTCAGATGTCTGCAGAAACAACAGGCAGGTAATATGAAGGAATGATGCATCCCATAGCAAGCCAGCAGGGGTGGTGGGTGCTGTAGGCATGTGGGGGATCCTACTAGGTCCCTGACGACTCAGTGTCAGTTGTTTCTCCCATGTGGGAATGTGGGTTCAGGCTGGCCAGTTCATCTGATTGTTTTTAAAGGAAGTTGGATATCTGGGTTTTGATGGGAAATTTCTCAATTTATGAAAATGCAAAGCTCAACAATACATCATTTATATCTAAAGTAAAACTGTGCAAAAAAAACCATTTTGATAAATGCAAAATTCAGCATAGTGGTAACCTCTTGGAGGTGGGGGGACAGGCTGGGACAGGGTACCTGGGAGCTCAGCAGTCTTGGGGTTGGTCTATTTTGTAAGCAGGGAGGTGGGTATACAGAGGTTTACTGTGTACCCATGATTCTCTATGCCTCATATGTATATGTTTTCTTTGGAATGCAATGCATGGACTCCGTAATAAATTATTTTAAAACCACTGGAGACCAGATAAAACCTACGTGTAGACCATATCTAGTCACCAGGCCTCCTGTTTGTGACACCACCTGCCCTATGGCTTAGGTAACATTATCCTCATTTCACGGATGAGTAAACTTGGACTCCGAGGGTTTAAGCTACTTGTCGAAGGTCACACAGCTCTCACTGACAGCTGTGGTTTGGGTTCTCCCAGAAGCAGAGCCTGAGACAAGGGTTCAAGGGCAAGTGGTTGAGGGCAATCTGGAAACAGCTGGGGGTGGGAAGTGAAACAGGGACGGGAAGGAAGCTGATAGAGGGGGCATGTCATCAACAGTGACCCCAGTGGGCAGCTGGAGCTCAGCCCTGCTGGGGACCTCTGGGAGAGAACATAGGACACACACCTTCAAGCTCTCTTGCTCTGTGGACAAGGAAGCTGGGTGTTTACATTCCCTTCCCATCAGCATTGGTTCAAGGCAGCTCCAGGAGGCATTAACTCCCCTGGCATTTCTGACCTGCTGCTGGTGAGGGCAGAGTGGCTCTGGGGTGAGAGAGAGCCCTCAAGAAAGGGAAGCCGGGGTGGCAAGTGGAAGTCAGGCACTAAAAGGGCCAAGGCAAGAGGACACAGCAGGATGCAAATGACAGTGTCGGCTACTGTGCTTGGGAACCCCGGTGGCTGGGCTTCCTACACTGTATCACTCACCTGCTCACATTCACTTGGCTGAGTATCTCCCTACCCCACACCTACTCAACAAGAATCTTATGGGGAGTGGGAGAAAAGCCAGGCAGATGTGTTTTTCAACACCGTCCCACATAATCCTCACATACACTAAGATCCTGGCCTAGAAGATAAAGTCCAGGCTCTTAGCCTGCCAGTCAAGGTCACCACCACACTCGGCTCCCACCGTTTCCTTCCTGTGCCTGTCCCAGCCCCTAGTCTACAGCCCCCTCAACCTGCTCAATTAGTTCTCTGAGGAGTAGTTAGCCCCGGGAAATGCAATGTTTGCAGAAAAGTTCATGTGCAGCAATTTCAGACTTGTGGGATTTAAGAAACTGCCTAAATTGAGGGTTTCTGAAATTACTCCACTTATCTCTTCTTGGCCTTAAGATTGCTTTTTATAAATTGAGATGATGGAAATGTTTCTCTCTTCCACCGAGAGGCATAAAAGGAACCAATTCCATTCTGTAACCCAAAACATAGGCCTTAATTTTCCATTTCCTTTGCAGCCACAGTAAAGCTGTTAATCTCTAAACGTGCACTGATAGTCCCCAGCATGGACGTCAAAGGAATCTATAAACACTCACTCTGCTTCCCTGGGGCTGTCTGAATTTAACCCTGTAAAACAGACATGGGCAACTTCAATCTTGAGATCATTATGGATACTTTAAGACGAGAGACGTTTTTGCACTCTGTTGTACATTTACTGAGCATCTACTATGTGCCAAGCACTGAGTTGGATCATGGAGATGCAGAAGTGAGTGAGCATTGGCCCTGACTTGGGGACCCTCAGAGTGGCTGGGGAGACAGGTGGAGCAGCAGACTCCTTACCATATGGCACAGGCAATGACTGACAGGGAGACGTCCAAGGTGCAAGGGTGTGACCCTGACTGTGGTGCCCTGGCCCTGTGAGTTACCAAGGGATACAGCAATCACACACTCACTTGCCCCACCCAGGAATGAGTCCAGGTTAAACTTGATGCAGAATACAGCTGCAGCAGTTCCTACACTAGCTCCCCCCCACACACACACACACTCTTTCCAGATTCATCTAAAGACATGTGATGAAAGAAATCAGGAAAAAATCCTTCAGAGGTGCATCCTGTTTTCCCAATAATCTTTCAAGGCTTCTGCATGCACTGGGGAGAGCACCCCAGTTGGGAGCTAAGGTATTTTTAATATTAAGTACTCTTCTGTTCAACAGGAAGGTCCTGGCAATAGCAGAGCCCAGTGAAAAGGTTGTTCCAACCAAGGAGGCATTTCGTTAACATCAGCCTCTTGGGGTGGACATCTCATTATTCCTGCCGGGGAGGAAGGGGCATGATTCAAGAAGTAGAAGAGCGTGTCTACTAGGTTTGTAAGTTCTCCATACACACCTTAGGACAAGCTTATTCTATGGAGTGAAGGGGTCCATGGATCAACAGTGCCTAGTGATCCATCATGACCCTTGATGAAAAGGTTTATGATCTGGTAAGTCTGAGAACACACAGTGTTGCCTGGGTCCCAACAGGATGGTTGGAGACTGATAGAAAGACACCTCTGACCTTGGTAAAGAGTCTAATGTTTCCTTAAGGGCAAAGGCCATAGACATGGGCTTGTTTGGTGTAAAGTTCAGAGATAAACTTGGTGATGCCCACTGTGAGCCCCAGCAATAGGGGCTCAGGCCTCTGGCATTGCTAAGTCCACAAAGAGGGATGAGGTTGACAGTGCTACCACTTATGTGGTAGGAGGTCTCTGCCAGCCTCAGAACCTTGAGTCATCAGGTTCTTTGGAGTTGTCACATTCCTCTGGTCCGTTTAGGCTGTCCTGAACATTCTGGATGCAGCTAGTCTGCTCAATACATGCATGAAGCTGCTACAAATACTCCTAAGCCCCTTCCGCGTGTTGGCTGCTGGATCAAGCCTATGGAAAGCTAATTCCCCAGATGTATCATCTACCTGGAAGTGGTTCCCAAATACTTGGTTACCATTGGAATTGCCAGAAGAGCTTTAAGAAATACCCACATCCAGTTGATGCTTAGGTCATTGGTCTAGAGCAGGGGTCAGCAAACTGTGGCTTGCAAATCACAAGCGTCTCTTTGGGTACGTTGCATCTCAAAAGTTTGCCGACCCCTGGAATAGCCAATCCTGTCCCTCACAACAATTTAAAAACTATTCAAGAGCCATAAATATATTTTTACATAATCACCATTATGTGAATTATATCCTTTAACATTTTTATAAATGAAAGTATGATAGTTTTATTTTCATTTTCAATTTTACTTCAGAGCCACAGTTTGTGAGCCGCCACAGTTTGCTGACCCCTGGAGGCTCTTCCATCTCAAAAGTTTGCCGACCCCTGGTCCAGGGGATGGCCTGTGCATCAGGATATCTTTAAAATCTTACCCAGTTGATTCTAATGTGCAGCCAATTGGGCCATACCAATTAACTATCTTCTTCTTTAAAACCAACAATGTACTTTTTATTAAAGGTTCTGAGAGCCCCTGCAGTAAAAACTCCCCTTTAACCCAGTGCTTCTCAAACTTATTTAACCATGGAATCCTTTTCTCTCTCAACACTTACTGACATCAGGGAAAATGGCATTGTGAAGAAGACACTTTAGGACATGCTAGGGACAAAGCATTCTATAGGGTGTAGGAGTCCACTGGCAGTGCGAATAAATGGTCTGTGGAAGCAGAAAGTCATTCTGAACTTTGCCTATAATGAAAGGTTGTATAACTGATCAAAATATTTGCTCTCTCTACACTGACCTCTGGCTAGGCCATGTGACTTGCTCTGGTCAATGAAATGTGAGAGGAAGTGACATGTGTCCCCTGTGGGGAGAAGCTTTAAGAGCCATTGCCTGGTGCTATTGAGTTTCCTGTTTTCCTACTACTATGAGATAGCAACCATCTCATAGGGGGTGCTCTGCCGGCCTGGGTCCTAGTGTGGAAGAGACATGAAACAGAACCACAGTCAATCCCTAGTGCTCAAGTAACTTGAGTGAGAAACTTTTGTGGTTGTAAGCCACTGAGATCTGGGGTTACTTGTTACCACAGCATAACTTAGCTTATACTGACTGATTGATGCACCCATGGAAATGCTTATTCTTATCACAAAGTGCTAAAAATTTAGGCTGAGTGTTGAGATTTATAGTATTGGAATTTTTGCTCTTGAGCATGTATTAAATTAAAAAATAACTAGTTCAAAAGTGTTTCAAATTTTACCCTCATATTGACCCTCATAAATGAAATCTTCCTTCTGCTCAGGCTGGCAGGGTCAATTGGAAGCTTTAAGCACATTCTTTGCTCAAGCAAGACAACAAAATGCATTTCCCAGAGGAGATGTCTAACCTTTTAAAAATATTCCTTCAGAATTTGGATGTGCAGAAGAAAATGCTTTGGGGGACATGGCTTTAAAACCAATGAATGTTATTTTTGGTCTCTGCCCAACACACATAGACTCTGGGTCACCCAGCTGGAGGGTAAACAGCTCAGTCAAAATGTCAAGGCAATAACTTCCACAAGATCTTTCAGTTTCCTGCTCTGGGGACAATTGGGCAGCACAGAGTAATGTATACCCACCCTCTAAAAAGATGTCCAAGAACAGCATGGAGCTCGTCCTTTTACTGGTTCACTTAAGCTAGCTGGATTGACCCCCTTTGAAATCATCTCCCTCAATCAGCTCTCATGGTGGCTATAATTGCATCATTAAAGCTTTATTTCTCTGGCCTCCCACAATGCTCTATTATGGAGCTTAGCAAAGTGGAATCTGTGAAGCTGCTGACTTGTGAATAGGAATGTGTGACTGGCATCAGGTGTGAGGTTCTAAAGGGTAGTGTTTCGGGATAGAAGTGATCCAAAGGAGTCTCTGGGGCCTGTTCCTTCTGGAACCAGGCAAGGGTGAGGCTAAGAGAATAAGCCGGCCTGGCACCACAGACCTCGTCAGGGCTCAGCAAGGAGCATGGTCGGTATCCAGCTAGTATGTTCGGGGGCACATAAACCTGTTGTTAAAATACTGAAATAGTTCCATTATGTTGTAACTATTTAGCTGCTGTCATTTTGGATTAAAGCTTTAATGGTGGAATTCAAGGCATGGTGACAGTTGGTAGGACAGCCCTAGCCACTTTCTAATGTCAAACCCTACCCTACCCCACTCTACCCCCATCCAGAAATCAAAGGGAATGGAGCCTCCTGATCAACACACCTTAAAAGTGACTTGTGGGTTTTTTTTTTAAGATTTTATTGGGGAATTGGGGGAGGGGAACAGCATTGGGAATTGGGGAAGGGAAACAGAAAAGTTGCTGTCCTCTTGTTCTTCAGTCTAGTTGTGGAGGACCTTGCTTCACTGGCCCAAGTTGGCACCATCATTGTGCTCTTCCCAGGCGAGGCAGATCAGTCGCCGGCTTCTGGACAGCCGCTCACAGCAGCTGCTGGCTACACATGGTAGCCCATGGCAGCCCACTGCAGCAGGGGCTGCAGCCTATGCCATTGCCGGCGACTCACCGCAGCCCAGCTCCAGATCGAGTCGTTGTTCACCATCTTAGCTGTAAAGGGCGCAGCATCACCAGCCCTCATGTGGGATCCAAACCGGGGCTCTGCTGCCCAGAGCCGGCATCCCAAGCCAACTCCCAACCAACACACCACTCGGCCAGCCCAAAAGTGATTTGTGTTTTGTCAGATGAGAGCAAGGACCATGGGAACAGAACTTAGGTGGTGGGTACCAAAAAGTGAAAAAGAGGCAGAGAGAGAGGTGGAGGTGGGAGGGGGGCCAGAGATAGTTCTCTGGCTTCTCTACGTACAGAGGAGCTGCCCAGCACTCTGAAAGGGAACATGGCAGCATTAAGCTGTTATTGAGAGCTGGGGAAGAGTAAGTCTATCAGGTGTTTGTATCAAAAGTCTATCAATGAGTTTCCATTGAGACCAGAGCAACCAAAGTACTCAGAGGGAAATATCTGGGTGAGATGTGGAAAGCCTTCTAAAAGGCCCTAAAAAACTAAAGAGTATCCAGAATATATAAAGAGCACCTACAAATCAATAAGATGACAGCTAGCCCACTAGACACCCGGATAAAAGACTTGAATAGGCACTTTACAAACAGACTGTTCAAATGGCCAATAAGAATATGTAAGAAGGCTCAATCTCATTACTGATGAGGGGAAAGACAAATTAACACCACAATGAGGTCTCTCTATATACCACCCAAATTACCAAAATGCAAGACAGACAATACAGGTGTTTTCAAGGAAGGGGAGCACCTGAGTCTTACATACGTTGGAAGAGTATGGCTGGATCTCACCAACACAACACTGAAGGCAAGAAGCCAGACACAAACAGTCCATATTGTAGGATTCTGTTCCCATAAGTTTCCAAGGCAGACCGGTAGGACTCGGTGTAGTGGTTATGCAAGCTGAGGGTGGGAAGTGACTGAGAAAGGCACAACAGGGCTTCTGGGGTGCTGGTACTATAAGCTTCTTGACCTGATTTCTATTTTCATGGATGTTGTCAGCTAGTGAAACCCATGCAGCTAAAGGGTTCACGTGATAAAAAGATACGGTGAATACTGCTGCTGAGTGCCATCCAACGGAAAGGCAGGGATCTTCAATACGGGAAGCTGTGTGTCGAATTTTAGCAACTGTGTGTGACAAGTTTCAACTTGTTCAGTGCAGCCGGTCGGGTGTGAGCTACGGTTGAGAGAAGGTGTGTTTTAAAGTGTGCCGTAAATCATGGATCACAAACAACGCATTAACATGAAATGGGCAAACGGTTTCATCCTTCATCATGACAACACTCCACGTCACACATCACTTCTGGTAAGCCAATTTCTGTCAAATAAAAACATTATGGTGTGTCCTCATCCACCTTATTCACCAGATCTGACACCATGTGACTTCTGGTTCTTCCCCAAAGTCAAAATAATTCAGGACATAAATGGCAGCCACGGCAGCGCAACTGAAGATACTTACCAAAGAAGACTTCCAGAGCTGCTTCAGAAAGTGGCAAGAATGATGGGATAAGTGTGTTCGAAGCGAGGGAGTATTTTGAGGGGGATTAATGGCAATGTGTCTTTAACTGTAATAATTTTTTTTTTAACATTCACGGTAGTTTTTTATCAAACCTCATAGCCATTTAGGATTTGCGCATTTTTCTGTATGTCTGTAATACTTTAGTAAAAATTAAGGGGAAAAGCTTCAAGAAGACATTTGTGTTCATTCCCTCCATTTTCACATGTCTGAGGACAGAAAAAGTATCAAAAAATATATCTTTCCTGAAAAATATTTACCCGACTACATTCTCGCTCCTTTCGGAAACACTGCAAGAACAACCACATCTGCTAACATACGCCTGTCAGAAAAGAATGTGCTTAGTGTGCAGAATTTCTGCGTGGACAGGTGAGAGGACTCACTCTGAATTGTTTGTGTGTTCCCTTCAGACTCTTACTTGACAATCATTTACCCCCACCTAAAATGTGCCAGGAACTTTCACCTACATATCTTATGTCACGCTCGCAACAAGCTTACAACAAGTGTAGGAGAGATGGTGATCCACACTTTACAGGTAAGGAAACCCAGGATGGTAGAGAGAGGGTGGACGGTATTCACAGGCCACATGGCCACATGGCCACATGGCCACATGCCAGAGCTGGGATGTAAGCTCTTAGCTGTCTGACTCTGAGTCTAGTGTTCCTCTGTCAGGTCACAGCTGCCTGTTCACATTGGACCAAAAGTTCTGAAACTTGAAAGGAAAGGAAATTCTAAATCAAGCACCATTTTTCATTAATTATAAATTGTTTCCCTTCTATCTGTTTTTGTGTAATTTACACAGACACACACACACACACACACAGCCACTGTTAAAGCAGTCTGCATGCAGGCCTGGGGACCAGGTATCCCAGGGAACCCCAGGCTGCTGAGATTATAGGGAAAGGCAGACTGGGGCCATGTCCACACAGCCTAAGCTGTGGCTGTGGCTCCCTCCTAGAGCAGCCCAGACCTCCTGCCCAGGAGCCTGACACAGCCTTCAAAACAACTCTACAGATGCCAAGTTCTGACCAACCTGGACCGCAGGACAAAGTGGGGAAAGATTTCCTGAGGCTGGGTGGTGGGAGGACAGAAGGCCTGGGGTGAGGTGCCAGCACCGGCCTCCCAAAGGTCCAACTATTCGAGTCCATCCACATCCAAGTTGGTGAAGCTCCTCCAGACACCCAGGATCCCCACACCCCTTCTTTCCATCTGTCCGTGGAGATAGATCCAACCACTCTGATGTATTACCTTGGTCAGACCCCATCTTCCTCCAAGCCTCAATCTTTTCATCTAAAAAATGGGAAATCTGGACTATATGGATTTTGCAGTCTTTTTTCTCAGCGTTCATATTTGGGACTTTCTCAGACCTTGTTGAAAGAAGAAATACCCAGGCCCCATTCCAGAAGATTCCCGTGAACAGAGGTGTGAAAAACACTGGACTCTAGTTAAGACAATTTCTGTTGGCCCAAGCTCCCTTAATTAGCACTAACATCTAGCAACCTAACTATACCTCAGTTTCCCTATGCATGAAGTGGAAATAGCTTCTTGGAGCCTCTGATGGGCAGTCGGAGGCACAGCAGGTTCCTGGAGGGGCATGGCAGGGTGCCTGATCCTGGACCCCCATCAGAACTCGAGGCTGTATCTCCTGGCCAAGGCAAAGGCTGGAAGCAAGGAGGGCGGCAAGCCCAGCACCACCTCATAAATCACAGGCCAGGAAATGCAGGGCAGGCGCCTTGCCTCAATATATACCACACATTAGATGCTTCACTGGTGTCCCACAAGGGAGCTTTGTGAAGAGAGGGGCCAGGAAAAGGGGCAGGCAATTAGCATAAATAAAACCTTGGGCCAGCTCCCCCAGGTCTTCCAGCTCTACAAGTTTCATGCAGAGGCTGGAAATACAGCTTTTTTTTTTTTTTGAGGGGTAGCATTTGGCTCTGGGTTTGAGGGCACACAAAAGGCCCTCAAAAAGGAGACCGAAATCTATTACCCGCCTGGCCAGAAATAGGCCTGCTGGAGGCTTGGCTGAGGCCAAAGGACAAGGAGCCATCCCAGGGGGCCTGAGGGAGGCCTCTTTGAGGGGAACAGGGGCTCAGTCCCCCCAAGGGCCTGCTGGCTGCAGGAAAGGGCTCCTCAGGAAATCTGGGACAGTGGGTTTTCACCTCAGGAAATCTGGGACAGTGGGTTTACTTTCATGCTCCCCACAAGCAAGGGGTCCAGTTGAGGAATCACTCAGGGGCATGTCTGGGGAGCAGTGAAAGGTCAGCATTAGGGTGTGCAGACTGCGTCCTAAGCAAAGCACCTGGTCGAGGGCTCTTGTGAGGCTGGAAGCCTAGCCCTGTGCTCACCACCAGAGGGGGCACCCTTGTCTATTTCATCTGTCCAGAGGGGTAGGGCTTTGCCTCATTCAGACAAAGGCTCCATGCAGGTGTCAAGAGGCCCTGGCCAAACTTTTTTCGGCCTGATTAACAAAGATGATATCGATTTATGAAGCACTCTCTCTGTGGCAGGCACTGTGTTAGTGCTGTACAGGCACGGGAGGTGGTTTAGCCTAATGGTCAAGAGCACAGACTTACAGTCAGATCTCACATTGCCTAGCTCATATGTGACCTTGGCCATATAATTCCTCTCTCTGTGCGAGAGTTTCCCCAGCCACAAATGTGGATAATGTGGCTGCTTTGAGGATTCAAGCAGATCACACATATGAAAAACAGCACCTGGCACACAGTCAGTGCTCCTTATAGTACAGGGTATCTGTATTATCTCTTTAGGTCGTGACAACATGAAGACATGATTATGCATTGGTTATGGTCATGCCAGCTGCTATTACAAATAAACCCCCACAATTCAGTAGTTCAACAAATATTTTTTGCTCACATGCTCCAATGCTGGTGTTTCTGGTTGGCAGACAGCTTTCCTCCACATGGTGATTCAGGGACTCAGGCTTACAACTCTGGAGTCCTCCGCATCTAGGATAAAGTTGAAAGAGGTGATGAAGATACATCTGCTTCTTAACCACACTGGCCTAGAAGTGACACACATCCCTGCCACTCACATTCCACTGGTGAGAATTAGTCACCTAAGTGTGAGGGATGTGAGAAATACTATCTCTGAAATTGCACCAGCCACATAGTCCACGCAGCTTCAAGGGTCGTAGTAGATGGTGGAGATTGTTGCCATTGGGACCAATGAAGCAGAAGGAGGGAACCCAGATGATGGTCGATATTTAAGGCTCCAATGGGCAAGACCCCAGCTGGGAGCCAGATTTCAGTCCTGAAGGCAGTGTGTGTGTGTGTGTGTGTGGCGGGGGGGGGGGGGTACAAGTTAGAAAGGCAGTATAGGGAGAGAGGAAGGCCGAGCCCCCTGGGCTGAATCAGCACATGTGTTCTGGGGAGCTCATCCCTGAGCTGGGGGCAGCCAGGGGATGCTGGGAATGGTGTGTGAAGGTTGTCTTGGTTTGGTTCTCCCAGAAGTTGACTTGAGGCAAGTGTTCAAGCATAAATTGCTCATTTGGAAGGTGATTTTAGGAAATACCAGTAGGGATGGCTGTTATCCAGCACATGACCTCTGTGGGAAACTAGAGCCTGGTCTTGCTGGGGACAGTGTAGAACATGCCTTAGCTATCCCAACAGGGGTTTTATCCACCTGGTCCCGAGTAGGTACTGTCAGCATACAGATGGGGTCCTGGTGTGGAATCAACAGCATCTACTCCCTGGATATTATCCAGGGGCTCAGAATTGTGGGGTGGGGCTGGATGTTGGTGCCAGGACCACTGGTGTATTTCATGCCTTGGTCAAGATTAGCTTAGAAATTGGGGTGAATCTGTGGTTGTGTGCAGGCAGTAAAAGGCCAGGCATGACCCCATGATGTGGGAAGGGAGAGAAGTAACTGTATCCTCCAAGATGGGGGACAAAGGCATGGAGGATGTCTGAGGTGCCCTAGCCACTTCCCCAAGGCTCACCATCCTCAGGACCTGTCCATTCCCACTCTCCCTCCCCTCCCCTGCCCTTTCCAAGTCCATGTCCATACTGCCTCATGTGCATCCATCAACTGGGGGTGGGGGAGTGGAGAAGGAAGTTGAGAGCACACAGCGATTCACCTGCAGCACCTCAGGGCAGCCAAGCTGGGAGGCCAGGTGGCCAGGGCAGCTGCCCCTGAGGAGAGTAGTGCCCCCACGTGGCCAGCTCAGCTGCAGGGATAAAGCCCTTGAGATTACACCTCTGAGATCTTTTTCTCCCCTACTTTAAAAGGTTCCCTGGAAGATGTCAGCCAGAATGAATGCTCAATTAAATATATTAAAAGGCAATTAAGTGTAATTTCCCTGCTGGAAATGTAAAGTCAGCTGGGAGCTGAGGGAGACAGCAGCATCTTCCAGCCAACTCTTGCAACCCCAGATTTGTGGCCAGAGTTTTGGGAAAGTTTCAGGGAGCGGGAAGGGATGCTGGATACAAGGCCATGACTTTGTCCTATCAGAACTGCACAAGGATGCCCCGAAGGTGCCTCCATGTTCTGTAGACAAGAAGTGCAGCTGACACCCAGCACTATCAGTACTAAAGATCCTTTAGCCTGTGCAAAGGGGGCTAAGCAGGATGGGATGCTCTGATTGGGGTTGGGGATCAACTTGGAGAAAGCCTGCCCAGCAAACATTGAAGAGACTAAGCTTTGACCAAACATAACTGGGGTTGAATCCCTGGTTCATCACTTACAAGTTATCTCACTTTGACCAGGTGCTTTGACCTCTTGAGCCTCAGTTTCCTTATCTATAAAATGGGAACATGAGAGTATTACCTACCTTGTAGGGAGGTCAGGAGGATTAAGTGGAAGAAGGTATAGAAAACACCTGCTATATAGTAGGCACTCAATTGTCATTTATTAAGGAAGACTGACTGTTATGATGTAATAAGGTACTCCACAAGTTATACCTACTACATGCTGACACTGACAAATGCTCTATATATTTGTTTGTCTATTCCTCTCAAGCAGGAAGCTGGGATCAGGTAGAGTGGAGACTGGATGAACCAACCCAGCCATAAGGGAGGAGGGTTCAGGTGGATGATCACAGGAGACAGCAGGCATAACACACATGGGGTTGGTGGCAGCATCTATTGGGGATTGTGGCAGGAGAATACAGGCTGCAGTGATACTTGAAGTCTAGCAGGCAATGAACATGGCTTAATTGGGATGCCACAGTGGTGGCCTTCATGCCACCACTCTGCAGCCTGTATCTCTAGCAGACATAATGATTCCATCACAAAAAGGAACCCTGAAAGTTTTCAAATCCTTACCAATAAGAGTTGTCAAATGAAGTAAAATCAACTTGCTGCCTTTGTAATCACAGATAAACCCACAAAGAAGGAGTGGGTGTGAGAAATGGGAGTCTTTCACCTAATTCTGGGGGTGCTGCTCTCAGACCCCAGCCTTAGAGGAAGTGCAGCTTCCACAAACCATTGGAGACAGGGCCCCTAATGCCTTCTTCCTCCAAAACATACACATTCCTGCGGACCAGGATTAACTCAGGAAGTCAGTGAGGTTGCGTCTCCAAGTTCAAGAGCACCAGAACTTCAGCTGACAAAGGCTGGCAGTGGCAGAGGCCACTGACAGCCCGTGTCCCAAACAGTGCCTAAGTTTCCTTATCTGGAAGCTTACTCCACAGAAGGTGGAGTAAACTCTCCAATAGCCTCCACTTTCCAAAAACCAAGCCAGCCAACCCTGCGACAGATTTGTCTCCAGAGAAGATATTTGCGGCAAGGAGCACAAACTAGAGTCTGGTGCCAAGGAACTTCCTCTGGGGAGAATCGAGGACGCAGAGCCAAGAATAGAAACCTCCCAACTGGAAAGCCAAGCTCCATCAGGCATACTGAGACATTTCTCAAATCATTCCTTCCATGGCCCCCAGCCTCCTCCATGTATGAATTGTTCGTTTTACACTTTCTCAGTTCCATCAACCAATTAACTAGCCGGAAGGCACCACCTCCTTCATGCCCTCTTTAGCACAGTGTAGGGAGAACCAGAAAATTCTGCCCTGCAAGGACTGGCGTTACTTCTGTTCTATGTTCTGCTTCACCCAGGCCACTGCCCTCCCCTGCCACTCTCTGCTCCCTCACCCCTCTTTTCCACACCTGTCTTTTGTATCTCTTTGCTTCTACTCATCTTAGTTTCCTCCACTCAGGGTTGTACCTTCAACTGTAACTTTCTTTTGTGTGCATTTTGATTGATGACGTATGTGTTGATGTCTTCTTACAAGCCAGTGAGTCCAGAATGAACATGTATATGGATTTTCAGAAAGGAGGGGAGAATTGCTCAGATAAAAATGCCAAAGCCAGTATTGAGATAGTTTGAAGTGGCAAAGGTCTCTTCACTTTATGTCTAAAATGCTCTTGTTCAATGCCTGTGGCCTTCTGTGGGTACTTCTTCCTCTTATACTTGATCATTACCTGCCCAGAATGATTCCTGCCTCTTATCACCACCTGGAATCAGACCCAGAAGCTGGTGAGCCAGTTGCGGCATCATTGCAGGCACCAGTCAGAAGGGGCGTAGAAAGGAGTGTGCAGTTTGCAGCCAGGACAGATGAGGCAGTCAGAGGCCAAGGCCAAGCAAACAGGGATATTTAGCTAAGGATGCAGGGCCATAGCCACAGTTAATCAGTCGCTAAGGCAAAACTGGGCTGTTGCGAACCAAGAAAACTGCGAATGTTGGGTAATGTCTGCAGGCAAAACCCCCAGGGTCCAAGGCCTCACCACAGACCTCTCTGACACCCAGTGGTTCCGTCAGTCACATGGGTATTTTTGAGAGACAGTCCAACAGTTCCATGTGCGTGGAAAGTAAGCATATCACCTTGGAACGCTCATCACATTTTCATCTGTGTGTGTCTTATCTTGTGAGCCAGACTGTAAGGCTGGAGGAGAGGGGATGCAGGGTCCCTGTCTTCTTTTTAATCCCCCAGGGAGCTACTGATGGTGGAAATAACCATGACTCTAGGCCTGGCCTGGCCTGGGTTTGATCCCAGCTCTGGTACTTGTGGAAGTGACTTGGGGCAAGTTACCTATCCTGCGGGCACCACAAGGGTTCATAAGGTGCACTTGAATGGCTGTTTGAGGGTTGAATGAGATTATATAGAGAGCATAGAGCACCTGGGCTATACACGGTGACTGCCCACTGTCCAATCTTCCTAGTTGGTCAGTATATGTTTACTCATTGATTTTCTTGAATGAATTATTTATGTGAAAATGTCAGGGCACAAAAGCATAGAGAATGTTCTCATCCTTCAGGCAGCTTCTGTTCTTTTGGAATGAAAAGCAGATGCAGGGAGTGAATGCTTATGGTAGGTGTAGCAATGTGATTCGGAATACCTTAACTCACTAATTCACACGATCACCTTGCCTTCTGGGCTAGTCAGCTTGGGCTGCCATAGTAAAGTGCCACAGGCTGCGTGGCTTAAACAACAGAAATTTATGTCTCATAGTCCTGGAGGCTGGAAATCCAAGATCAGGAAGTTGGCAGGGGTGGTTTCCTCTGAGGCCTCTCCTAGGCTGCTGCCCTTTTCACATGGTTATCTCTCAGTGCCCCTAGTGTCTTTCTTGTCTTATAAGGACACCAAGTCCTGTTGAAGGAAGGCCCCACCTTAATGGACTCATTTTAACTATTGGGTTGTCGAAAAAGTCATGACGTATTTTCTCTATGTTTTTCAAAGGTCATTTATTTATATAAAGAACAAAGATCAATCAATGATATATTATCCGTTTTGTTCGATAACCTTTTGCCATCTTTCAGTGAGCTTCATAATTCCTCGTTCATGGAAGGACCTGTCTTTATTTACAAAAAAACTGAACCAGGTGCTGATTTACAGCCTCATCTGAATTGAACGTTATACCACGCAAGGAGTTTTGAAGACAGTGAAACAAGTGGAAGTCTGATGGCGCAAGGTCAGGCGAGTATGGTGGGTATGGCAACACATCCCATCCAAGCTCCAATAATTTTTGACAGGTGATCAAACTTGTGTGTGGTCTCGCGTTGTTGTGATGGAACACAACTCATTTACAATTAACAAGCTCTGGACGTTTCTGGATGATAGATTGATTCAAACTGTCCAATTGCTGACAGTACACATTCGAATTGATTGTTTGGTTACTTGGTAGGAGCTCAAAATACACGACACCTTTAAAATCCCACCACACTGAGGGCATAACCTTCCTCTGATGAATGTCTGCTTTCGATGTCGTTTGAGGTGGATCATCACGTCGGGACCAAGACTGTGCACCACATTGTTGTAAACAATCCACTTCTCATCACCAGTTATCAGTTGCTTCAAGAAAGGATCATTTTCCTCACGTTTAATGAGCATACTGCAGATGTTTATACGCACTGTCAAATGAACTTCTTTGAGTTCATGCGGAACCCAAATATTGAGCTTGCTTCCATATCCCAGCTTTTTCAGGTGGTCATGAATGCTTGCATGATGGATGGTCAATGTTTCTGCAATCTCTCGTGTCATATAACATGGGTTTGACTGGATTAATGCCTTTATTTTGTCATCCTCAACCTCAGTGGGCCTCCCTGACCAAGGAGCATCGTTGAGATAAAAATTACCAGCACGGAATTTTGTGAACCATCGTTGGCACTGACGTTCTTGTAGAGCATCATCACCGTAAACTTTATGAAACTTTTAACAAGCTTGATGTGCATTCTTCTCTTTATGGAAGTAAAACAGTAAAATATGGCAAAAATGCAGTTTGGTCTTCCATCTAAACTTGTTGTAAAATCTCTAAAACTCAACCAAATCGCTCATTTTTTTAAAATGAAGCTAGAACTGTCAGCTGTCAAATGATGGAGCAATACTATAAATGTGAATGACTCTACTACTTCCAAAAATGAACTAGTGCTATCTGTCGCAAACATGCATCATGACTTTTCTGACAACCCAATAAATCACCTCTTTAAAAACCTTATCTCCAAATAAGGTTATATCCTGAGGTACTGGTGGTTGGGATTTCAACACATGAAACCTTGGGGGAAACAGGTCACCCTGTAATAACCTCCAATTCCATTCACTACTCCACAATGTGGGATTGCTGTGCAGCTCCCTGAGACTCCCAAAAGACTGAGATCTCTCACCACAGGTAAGACCTTTCCTGGGTCACAGCATCTGCCACACAAGCTGGGCAGCAAAGTCTCCCCCATACGAAACTTAGACCAGGCTCTGCTTTCCCTCCCCTGTTCGTACCCGGGCTCTTCTAAGTCCCCAATCCACGTGGTTTCCCAAAGAACAGCAGACACCTTCAGACCAAACTGAGAGGCAAGAGCAAGGAAAACACCATGGATAAAGCTTTCCCTGACTCACAGCCCCTAGAGGCCCCAATCAGAGGTCCTGCTCCTGAGACTGAGGACTTGTGGGGGTGGAAGGAAGCAAATGTCAGCCTCTCCCACCCACTCAACACATCTGGGGAGGAGTATTGTCATGGATCCCGGAGTGCTCCTGCGTTTACTATTCCCACCAGCTGATGTGAGAGCAGTGGGAGGACCAGCCTTGAGAGATGCAAAGCCTGCACTGGGGCCCCAGCTCCGCCACTTTGGGGAACCTACTCACACTCTCTGAGCAGTGGTGCCTTGCCTTCTGAATGGGGATTATAGGTTGTTGTGAAGCCTGAAAAGGATTGCAGCACGTGGGTGGGAAGGACCATGCCTCGTGCCTGGGGAGTGCTTGATACAAGTGCGAATCCTTCTAAAGCATGAAGGAAGTTGCATTACTCTCCCAATGTGGCCTTCAGGGACTCAACAGGAAGACCCATTTAGGGTAACACATGGGGCCCTGCCGCCTCGGGCAGAGATTTCCTTTCCAGACACATCTCTTGCCATTCTTCAGCTGGCAAGCAGCTCCTCTTTACTTCTGCTCCAGCAATCATCTCCAACTGGATGCTCTCTGCCCTTCCTCCACCTGGCCTTTCCTGCTAGCCCCCTACCCTGTTCTTCTCTGCCCTTCAGCATGGTGACAAGGGCTTTGAGAGCAGACCTTGGCTCCAACCCTGGTGCCATCACAGACCAGGGGATAGCCTTGGCCATGTTACCAAAATATACCAGCAATCTTTAAAAATCCCACTCTTCAGAATACGTCTGGGGTTAATTCAGACTCACATTAAATGTCCTACCTCTTCCTTACACATCTCCATAATCAGCAGAACAAAGGGTCTGAGATGTGTGGGAAACATGAATCACAAAGGACAGATTCAGTGGCATTCCCGAGACATGTGGGTGGTGTAAGACCCCAACTGCTGGCCTGGGGCTGGGCTGAGGGGACCCACCAGTGACTGTGAGGAGTTTCAGTGCCTTGCAACAGTGCTGAGCTGCTCTTTACAAATCATACGAGTGTGACAATTAAGTTTGCGAACTTGTTGCAATGATGTTGCTAACCTTTTTTTGATATTAGAGGAATTATTCATTATGAATTTGTACCAACTGGACAAACAGTTAACCAAGTGTAGTATTTGGAAGAGCTGAAAAGGCTGAGTGAAAAAGATGAAAATGACCTGAACTTTTTCACTAACAATTCATGGTTCTTGCATCACAACAATGCACCAGCTCACACGGCACTGTCTGTGAGGGCTTTTAGCCAGTATACGAACAACTGTATTAGAACACCCTCCCTACTCACCTGACCTGGTCCCCAACGACTTCTTTCTTTACCCAAAGATAAAGGAAATATTGAAAAGAAGACATTTTGATGACATTCAAGACATTAAGGGTAATACGACAACAGCTCTGATGGCCATTCCAGAAAAAAAGTTCCAAAATTGCTTTGAAGGGTGGACTAGGCGCTGGCATCGGTGCATAGCTTCCCAAGGGGAGTACTTCAAAGGTGACCGTAGTGATATTCAGCAATGAGGTGTGCAGCGCTTTTTCTAGGATGAGTTCGCAAACTTACTGTCCAACCTCGTAGCTCCATGGCCCCTCTGCAGTGCTCACTCACATGTTCTCTCTTGGCTGTCTTAACCACTTCATCGACTTCATGCTCACTTAGACTTCAAAGATGCTCACCTAGACTTCACATTTCCCACCCTGACCTTTCCCACAAATTCAAACCCACATATTCAAGAGCTGGCTGGCCACATCCACTTGGATGTCCCACTGGCAGTACACACTTAACATGTTGAAGGCCAAAGTCCTCATTTTTTTCTCCTTGCTTATCAACTCTTTCCTGGGTTCCCAGCTCAGGACCAGAGCATACACCCAGTTACCCAAGCCAGTACCTGAGTGCCACCCTTGCCTATTACTTCTCAGTCACCAGATCCTGCCAAACCCTCACGGTTTGCCAAATGGCTCTTTCATCCCCCCTCCACTCCCTCTCTGAGTCACTCCCTGATGTGGGCCACCTGCATCTGTTGCCAAGACAACAGTAATAGCCCCTCTCCTCATCACCCTTCCCTTCCATTGGAATCTTTCTCCTCACTGCCATCCAGGTGATTTTTACATAACACAAATATCCAATCCAGTCATTCTCCTGCTTACACAAGGTCAAGAGGACTAGATGAGGGCCGGCCGAGTGGCGCGATGGTCAAGAACTCGCTTGGGATGCCAGAGGGCCCCGGTTCGGATCCCACATATGAGGGCCAGTGACACTGCCCTCTACAGCTAAG
>NW_017731502.1:793391-851665 GCF_001890085.2 Hipposideros armiger | reverse complement strand
AAAAAAAAAAAAAGAGGACTAGATGACAAGCTGCATGGGAATTGGGACCTCAATTGCCATTTTTATGAGTCACAGTCCTGGGAGGAGACAGATGGAACACACCCTAAGCTCAGCAATTGAAAACAGTTTAATAAAGGGACTACTTAGAAAGGTGTGGGCAGAATTTAAGGAGAGCAAAAAAGACGGTGCAGCATCCAGGAGGAGTATCAGCGGGAAGCCATGGCAAGCAGAGGCCTGAGGGCCAAGGCAAGGGAGCAGTTTCTTTGACTCTGAGAGAGCTATCTGGAGAGGGCGGACTGATGGCAGCTGTGGCCTGGGAGATTCAGGGAGGGAACTGGGCAGTAAATACCCTGATCTCTCTCTCCCTTCACCTTCTGGTCTCTTGCTAGTGTCTCAAATTTGCCACCTCTAGCCAGCACCCAGAGGACACAGGTGCCTGCTGATGCTATCTGCACAGGTCAGCCTCCTGATGCTCTCTGCACAGGCTGGCCTCCAGGGGCACACAGAGGTGCAGGGAAAGGTGTCCGATGGACCTGAAGGAGCCAATGGAAGATCTCAGTGCACCACTGTATCCCTGGCATCCAGGGACCAACCACTCAGCTAAATAAACCAATAAATGTCTCCAAATGCGTGTGAGGAGAACGGAGGCCAGGCATTTGGCCAGGCATTCGGAGACCTTCACATATCTGACCCAAATTCCCTCTCCACATGGCCTATGCTCAATTTCCAGCTTCGACACTTCTCCTTATCCAAGACACACCTCAAATGCCACCTCTTTGGAGACGCCTTCCCTCACTCCCCTGGAAAGTTACCCACCTCCCTACAGACCTAACTTACTCTCTGCTTTTATTATTCATGCATCACTTTCTATTCAAGTCTCTTCACATCTCTCTCCCCACCAGCATGAGCACGATCATAAGTATCTCTATATCCCCAGTATCTGGTACATATTAGGTGTTTAGTAAATTGTTAAATAGTTAATTTAAAAGGATAGAACAGAATCGTGAGATGTTCCTAATACCCACACTGGAGACAATGAGTTTTTCTATTCATTGCCAAAGATGGTTAGGGTTTTTTTTTCACCCCCTGGTTTTTAAAAATCAAACAAATCTTATGGACTTGAAATCAAAAGTTGATTTAATTTGTTTACTGTATAATAAAGTCACCAGGGTAAAAGACTGGAAGGTGTTTCAATTCAGACCTAGGCGAAGCCAAACACAGCGAGGCTGGCATCCCAGGAAAAGCTCCCCTTGACAATGAAGTGTGCCAGCCTGCAATTCCCGCTTCGCTTCTTCTCAAACATCATAAACTGATGGAGCTGAAAGCCACTGTTTGGAAGCAAAGTTTACAGTCCACTTACCGATGGAGAGGCATTTTATGGACACAGGCTATGAAACTTGTTTCCATTTTGATGTTTTAAAAATCTAATTTCCATGCAAATAGGAAAGGATGTGTTCGAGAGTGTCTACTTCGGGATTTGTTTGCACGTCAAGCGGCATGACTAATATTTGGGGGGTTGGAAAGTATCCAAGGACACATAAGAAATTCCAGTATTACAAAGGAAACCAAATACGTTGTGATTAGAGCATTCACTGTCCCAAGCAAATAAATGAGCTGGCTCAGGAGAGAAGCCGTTTTGCACTGCCCATTGGCTTCTGAGCAATTCTGTTCCCAAGTATCTGTAATCATGTAGAAGACTCATTGTTCAAACTTTGGTTAAAAACTCAGTTATCCAGATTTTTTTAATGGGCTTTAAATATTCAGAGGAAGAAAAATGCAAAATGTTAAGCCTCAGGGACAAGCCTCTGCTAATAGAGTTTTAACAAATAATTTGTTTTTTTGCATTCCATAATAGTGAACCTGAACTTGAAAAGTGGGAGGAAAGGAGATGGTAAGGATTTCGATGTCTCTCTAAATCAAGGGATCTCTCTCTTGATTAAAAAGGAAAAGAGTTGTAAAGAATGTGGTGTGAGGAAATAGGGTATATAATTCCAGGGTTTAAGAAATCTTTCTTGAATTAACATGTACAAGAATTCAGCTTTGTCCTCATGTGGAAAGAAAAAGTTCTCGTATTTGAATGGGGGGAAATGAAGCAGGAGAGATAGTTAGCATAAGAAGTTCTCAAGTTGAAATTGTTTGAAAAGGGTAATTACCTCATTCTATCTGATAAGAGCAAATGAATAGTTAAAGGCTTTTTAAATAATCCATTTGAAGTCCCCACACAGAAAAGCAAGAAGTGGAGCTGGGGACCAAGGAGGCCCAGAAAGCCACTGTGCCTTCCTGATGTTACCCCAAGGACCAACCTCAATGTTAGAAACCAACTGAAGTTTAACACAAAAAAAGGTGCAACCTAAATCTAGATATTTGTGATTTTCCCTATCTTATTCTAAACCTAATATCAAGATCTTACATTTTATAGTAGTTGAATAATATTTGCTATTGTTTCTGACAAAGAGCTAGATCTCCCTCCCTCTCTCTGTGAGCTTAGTTACACACACACTGGGTCTATCGCCCAAAACCTGCCGTAATCACTACCTTCCCTGTCGGGCATTTCCATAATTGCAGGCCTATGTCACTGTCCCCTTGGCAAGGGCAGTGAGTTTGGTTTTCCAGTGATTTCTGGTCTACTGTTTGTCTTGGGGGCATGATACCAAATGCACCAAAGGTTCAAATTAATAGGGCTGTGATATCCTTATCACATGCCTGGGACTTCCACTTTGAAATGGAACCTTTGGCTCTGGAAGGACATTTGCCTTTTATTTTTCCTAATTCTGGATAATTACTTTCTTGATTTCTTTCTTCTTTCCTGATGTCTAGGTGCACAGCGCTAGAAGTACAGCTATGTGCCCCTTCTCTGTCCTAAGAAGAGAGCCACGTTCATTAGTATTAAGTCTCCTTACAGGCCCAGAGAGCTGTTGGGAAGCCAGATGGGACAGGCTGGCTGTACCTGACAGATCTGTGGCTTAACATCTAATGATCTGAATTTTTTTTTCATTCTCTTTTCTGCTTAAATAACTCCTAGTTTGCAGTTCTATCACTGTTTTAGTCTAGTATCCTAGCGACAACCTCCAAGAACATGTGCTAAAGGTAGAGGGGAAAGAAGGGTGAACATGAGGGAGGAGAAGGTAGAGGGGAGAAGAGAAGGAAAGGAGAGAGGAGAAGACAGAAAGCAGGAATGATAAGGGAGAGAAAACACAAAGCTACGAAGGGGATGGGATGGGGAAAGGACAGGGAGGGAAGGTTTGTGTACCGTAGGCTAGAAATCACCAGGGCCCTGATACCTCCGCTGGGACCCAAGATAAGCAACACCTGTCCCACTCCAGCCAGAGATGGTGGCTTACTTGGTGACTCTGGGAACCCAAGACAGAACCCAAGACCAGAGGTACAGGCAGGCTGCTGGTTCAGAGTCAGAGTGCCCTCAATTAGGAGGTGACTTTAGCTGAGGGGCTCATGGTCCCACCTAGCCCTCACTTGGTTTCTGACCCTGACCTTGCTGCTATCTCTAGCCTCATGCTGAGATTCTGAAAAATACTTCAGTTTCTGACTCATACACTATTTTTCCCAGTCTGAGCTTCCAGGAGGCTCTTGGCCTGAGTATCTTGTTTGGCTGAAGGAAGTGATTTCCAGTGAAAGAAAGGTCTTTGCCACCTCAAAGGAGCTCAACTTCTAACTACTCTGGACCTGGTAATGAAAATACGTACAACAGTTTTTCTTGGACCCTGGGAGACTCCTCGACCTATAGTTTCTACTTCATTGTAGCACAGCAGATAGACTTAGCAAAAGAGTGCTTCAGGCATTCTAAAATATGTTCCCACCTTGCTAACAACCAATAATATTTAAACATACATTTAACAACATGGTAAGTGTGGTCACATACTACCATAAACTTTTCTCCAAAAGTGTGGGATGACTTTCCCGGCACTGTCCATTGGCCACAGTGGATATGGTGGTTAATATGCCAAAACAAACAATCTCTGCTTCAGGAACCTTTACATGGTGCTAACATTCATGCTGCTGTGCTGAAAGGGGAATTTTAATGCTATCATTCCTTGAAAAACACAACTTTACAAAATAAACACAAGAAATAGTAAATCTGAATAGTCCTATATTCTTTTTTTTAAAGACAACTCTTTCTACAGATTAAAAATACTAATTTTGTATCACTATGTCCTAACATTTTATAAAAATAAAGAGGGAATGTCTCCCAACATTTGAGACCATCATAACCCTAGTACCAAAACCAAACAAAGATATACCACATTACAGGCCAATATTGTCCATGAATAGAGATGTAAAAACCCTATACAAAATACTAGCAAATTGAACACAATGATATATTTTTTTAAAGGACAATATATCATGACTGAGTGAAGTTTATTTGAAAAATGCCAACATGGTTTAATTATATCTCAAAAGACTTGTAAAAAAACATTTCATAAAATCAACACCTATTCATGATAAAAAAAATCTCTCAGCATTAGGAACAGAAAGGAACTTCTTAAAACAGGTAGCGAGGATATAGAAGATATGCACAGCTAACATCAGTTGTTACACGCCTTACCCCTGTGGTTGGAAACAAGATAAGGATGCCTATTATGTTGCTCACAACCTTGGGGGCAAAGCAAACAATGAAAAAGCTGGTATTGAAGAAAATCATTAAAATTGATAAACCACTAACCAGACTAACTAGGAAGAAAAAGAAATGACACAAATTTCCAATATCAGGAATGAGAAAGGGAACATGACTACAGATACTATAGACAATAAAGGTTAATAGGGAATATTATGTATAGATCTATACCAGTAAATTCAACAATTTAAATAGACAAATTCCTTAAAAGACACAAATTACCAAAATGTACTTAAGAATAAATATATCTCCTATATTGCCCTTTATCTAGCTAGGAATTCATTTTATAGTTAAAATCCTTCCTGCAAAGAAAACTACAGGCTTCATTGGTGAATTCTATGAAAATTTTAAGAAAGATAATATTCAATTCTACACAAAATCTACTGAAAACTCAAGACAGATCACTTTCCAACAAATTCTATGAGGCCAGCATTAACCTCATAGCAAAACCAAAGACATTACAAGAAAAAGAAAACAAAACTACAGACCAAATCTTTCATAAACGTAGGCGTAGAAGTACAAAACTTCAGTAAATCATAACTATAACTTATAAAAGGATAATGACCAAGTGGGGCTTATCCAAGTAATGCAAGGTTGGTTTTATATTTAACATCAATGTAATTCACCATACTTACAGGCTGAAAAAGAAAAAGAAGGAAAAAAGCATATGACCATCTCAATAGATGCCAGAAGGTGGAGGAGGAGGAGGAGGAGGAGGAGGAGGAAAAAAGAAGCAGCATTTGACCAAATCCCAAAACCACTCACAATAGAGGCTCTATGCAAACTAGGAATAGAAGGGAATTACCTCAATCCAATAAAGATGATCTATAAAAACCTACAGCTAATGTCCTCATACTTCATGGTGAAAGACTGAGTACATTCTCCTTAAAGATCAGAACAGAGGTAAGGATATCTGTTCTTACCACTTCTATGTCACATTATACTGGAGGTTCTAACCAGCATAATAAGCAAAAATAATAAATAAGAAGTATACAGTTTAGAAAAGAAGAAATACAACTGTCTTAATTTGTAAGCAACATTATATAGTCTTTGTAGAAAATCCTAAAGCATCTACAAAAGAAATACTGGAATAAGTGAGCTTAGAAAAGTTGCAGGATACAAAGTTAACATATAATAATTAATTGTATTTCTATATACCATCAAGAAACAATTGGGAATTTTTATTTTAAGAATAATTTTTAACAATAGCATCAAAAACATGAAAAACTCAGTGATAGCTTTGAATAGAAGATACATCATGCTTGTACATCAAAAACTATAAAATATCCCTAATACAAATGAAAGAAAACCCAAACAGATGGAGAAATACACCATGTTTAGTAACCGGCAAAATCAAAATTGTTAAGATAGCAATCTCATCAAACTGACCTATAGATTTAATCAATCTCAATCAAAATCCCCACAGGTTGTTTTATATAAACTGACAAATTGCTTTTAAAATTTATATGAAAATGCAGAGGATCTAGAATACCCAAGATAATTTTTACAAAGAAGAACAAATTTGAAGGACTTAGATTACCTGATTTCAAGATTTATTACAAAGTAACTGTAATCAAGACAGTGTGGTATTTGTATAAAAATACAGCACCATTGAAACAGAATGGGAAGTTTAGAAACAGACCCACATATACACAGTCAACTGATTTTCAATAAAGGTGCCAAGGGAGTTCAATGCAGAAAAGATAATCTTTTCTTTTTAAGATTTGATTGGGGAATTGGGAGAGGGGAACAGCATTGGGGAATTGGGCAAGGGGAACAGACAAGTTGCCGTCCTTTTGTTCTTCAGTCTAGTTGTGGAAGACATCGCTTCACTGGCCCATGTTGGTATTATCATTGCACTCTTACCGGGTGAGGCAGTCACTCACCGGCCATTGGACGGCTGCTCACGGTGGCTCACAGCAGCTCACAAAAGCTCACGCCCGCTGCCAGCCAGCCCCACTGCAGCCTATGCCGACACTGGCGACTCACGGCAGCCCAGCTCCAGGTCGAGTTGTTGTTCGCCATCTTAGCTGTAGAGGGCGCAGCGTCACTGGCCCTCATATGTGGGATCTGAACCGGGGTTCTGCTGCTCAGTGCTGGCATCCCAAGCCAACTCCTAACCAATGCTCCACTCAGCCAGCCCAGGATAATCTTTTTAACAAATGGTTCTGAAACAGCTAAATATTTAAAAGTAAAAAAATGAACAAGATCATTATCATATCACACCATAATCTAAAAGTAGATCACAGATCTAGATGTAAAAGCTTAAACTATAAAACTTACAGAAGCAACCATGAGAGAAAACCTTAGTGATCTTAGATTCGGCAAAAATTATTAAATGGGACACAAAAATCACAAATAAAAGGAAAAAATAAATTAATTGATTTCCATCAAAATTAAAACTTTTGCTCTTCAACAAATACTGTTAGAAAAATAAAAAACATGCCACAGGGCCGGCCGAGTGGCGCGATGGTTAAGAACTCGCTTGGGATGCCAGAGGGCCCCGGTTCGGATCCCACATATGAGGGCCAGTGACACTGCCCTCCACAGCTAAGATGCTGAACAACAGCTCAACCTGGAGCTGGGCTGCCATGAGTCGCCGGCGACGGCGTGGGCTGCAGTCCCTGTGGCAGTGGATTGCCATGGGCTACCGTGTGTGGCCAGCAGCCAGCGTGAGCGGCCAGCAGCCAGCGTGAGCGGCCAGCAGCCGCAGTGAGCGGCCGTCCAGAAGCCGGCGACTGATCTGCCTCGCCAGAGAAGAGCGCAATGATGGTGCCAACTTGGGCCAGTGAAGCAACGTCCTCCACAACTAGACTGAAGAACAAAACGACAGCAACTTGTCTGTTCCCCTTTCCCCAATTCCCAGCACTGTTCCCATCCCCCCAATTCCCCAATAAAAATCTTTTAAAAAAACAAACAACAACAAAAAAAAACATGCCACAGATTGGGAGAAAATATTTGCAACACATATAGTCAACAAAGGACTTATATCTAGAATAATAAAAAATTGTATCTCAATAATAAGACAAACAGCTCAATAAAAAATGGACAAAAGATTTGAACTGACATTTCACCAAATAGAATGGCAAATTGGTACATGAAAAGATGCTCAACATCATTAGTCTTTAGGGAAATGCAATTTAAAACCACACGATACCACTTCACAACCACTAGAATGACTAAAATTAAAAAGACGTATCACTCCAATTGTTAGTGAGGATATGGAGCAATTGGAACTTGCATACTGTGCTGGTGGGAATATAAAATGGTGTAGTCACTATGGAAAACAGATTGTAATTGCTTAAAAAGTTACCACATGATGCAGCCATAGGTATTCACACCTAGGTATTTACCAAAAATATGATAAATGAAAGTAAATGTCCACAGAAAAACTTGTACACAAATGTTCATAGTTGCTTTATTTGTAACAGCACGAAACTAGAAATAGCTCAAATATCCATCAACTGATGAATGGATAAATAAACGGTTTTATATGCATATAATGAATACTCAGCAACAAAAAAAGAACCAACTATTGATAAATGCAACAATATGGCTAAATCTCAACATAATTATCTTAGTGAAAAAACTCAGACACTCCCCCACCAAAGTACATACTGTTTGAATTTCCATTTATATAAAAATCTAGAGAATGCAACAGTAACAGAAAGCAGATCGCTATTGAATGGTGACAGGCTGGGTAGGCAGGTATAGATTATAAAGGGCATGAGGAACGTTTTGGGGATGATAGTTATCTTCATTATCTTGATTGTGGTGCTAGTTTCACAGTGTATATGTACAATGTCAAAACTTATCAGTGGTACACTTTACACATGTACTCATACAGCTTATTGTACCACAATCATACCTCAGTAAAGCTGTAAGAAAATCAATTGTACTCTAATGTATTTTCATATACTAGCAACAAGCAATGGGAAAATAAAACTTGAAATACACCATCTATATGAGAATCAAAAATGTCAAATACCTAAGAATAAATCTAACAAAAGATGTGTAAGACCTCTCTACACTGAAAATTATACAACATGATTGACAGCAATCAAAGATGGCCTACATAAATGGAGAACTATTCCATGTTCATGATAGGAAGACTCAGTATTGTCAAGATATTAATTCTCCTCTGTGTGATCTGTAGACTGAAAACAATCTCCATCTAAACCCCCAATTGGTTTTTTGTGGAAGTTGAGAGATTATTTTTAATATATATATGGAAATGCAAAGAATCTAAGATAGCCAGGGAAATCTTAAAGAATTAGACAAAGTTAGAGGACTTATGTTATCAAATATTAAGATTTAGTAAAAAACTAGTAATTAAGACAGTGTGGTATTGGCACAAGGACAAATAGATGCATGAAGAAAATAGAGGGTCCAGAAAAGACCCACACATATATGGTAATGCAAATGTCACTGCAATTAAGCAGAGAAAGGACGATTTTTATAATAAACGCTACCAGAGCAATTAGATAACCCTCTACAAAAAAATGAATCCTGCCTCCTAGCTCATATCATACACAAAATAAACTCCAGATGGATCATAGATCTAATTGTGAAAGGTAAAACAGTATAACTTTTAGAAGAAACCATTAAGAAATCTATATGCCCTTAAGTATGCAAAGCATTCTTAAACTGAAAACAAAAGCACACAACATTAAAGATGCTAAAAAGAAAAGTCACATAGCAGAAGAAAGTATTGTAACATATATTTGACATGACTGATATTCAGAATTTAATAGGAACTCTTACATGTAAATAAAATAGGCAGAAAACCCGGAGGGAAATGGGATTTTCTGAACAGGCATTTCACAAAGGAGGCCATCTACATGGTCAATAGATATGTGAAAAGGGCTAAACATCATTACTCATCAAAGAAATATAAAAATGTAAATTAAAAACCCGATACAATACCATTACATACCCAACAGAATGACTAAAATTTAAAAGGCTAAAAATACTAAGTGTTGAATACGGAGCAAACGGATTCTCATACACTGCTGGAAAAGGTGTTAGCTGTGTAACCATTCTGAAAACTCTTTGGCAGGATCTGCTAAACCAAGCAAACATGTACCCTGTGATCTAGCATTTCCACTTCTTAAGAATATATCCAACAGGGATGTGTGCATACGTTCATCAAAAGACGTATGTTCACGGAAGCACCATTCCTAACAGCCCCAAATGGAAACAACTAGAATGTCCATCAACTGCAGAATAAAGAAGTTGCAGTGTATTCACCCCATGAGAACAAACTATAACCACATGGATAGAGCTTACCCTGATGATGTTGAGTAAAAGAGCCAGCCAGACATGAAAGAGTGCGTACAGTAGGATTCCACTTCTGTACAGTTCACGAACAGGGAAGTCACCAACAGTGTTGGAAGTCAGGGTAGCAGTCCTCTTAGCAGAGGCAGCAACTGAGAGGGGGCCCAAGGGTGCTTCTGGTGCTCACCCTGTTACTTGATCTGGGTGCTGGTTCTGAAGGGTTCATTCACCCTTTGAAAAGTCACACAGCTTTACAATTATGATTTGTACACTTTTCTTTTGTATGTCACACTTTGGAGAAAAGGCTGACTTACTTTGTGGAAAGTGCTGTGACAGAAACCAACAGGGTGCTGGAAAGAGAGTTTGGTCAATCAGGGCAGGCTCCTTGGAGGAAGAGGAATTCAGCTGAGAGCAAGAGGGTAAGGAGGAGCCTGACGTGAGAGGAGCAGCGGGGAAGAGCTTCTTAGGCAGGAGTGACAGCGTGGATAGACAGCAGTGTGATAAATCAGAACTTTTCCCCCTGGAAACCACTGGCTGGAGAGGGATCACAGCCTAACAGACCTGCCTTGGGTGGCCATTTAACCATCTTTAAAATTAACTCTTATCACTTCCTGGGGTTCTCACTTTGGTCCTCAGTTTTCCTCTCTCTCCTGCTAAAAAAAACGAAAAAGCCTCTTTGAAGGCACCAAAAAGGAGCTCTGGCTTTCATTTCTCTGTTACTTATCCTTAGCTGTTAATTATTTTTCTTTAATATAGAGCAAGAATCAGCAAACAGGTCCAAACTTGCCCATAGCCTGTTTCTGTAAAGTTGTATTTGTTTACATATTGTCTATGGGTGCTTTGTGCTACCACAGGAGAGTTGAGTTGTTGCAAAGGACTGTATGGGCTGCAAAATCTGAAATATTTGCTACTGACCCTTTGAGGAAAAAGTGTGCAGACCCCGGGTATGGAGCGCCAGCGGTGCTTACCATAGCCATCCATCCCATTTACCCCACTGTGTTCTGCCCCCATGTCAAATGCCCGAGGCACCATGCTAGTGCATCTCCTTCCACAGGCCCACCCTCCCAATTCCCCACTCCTGGAAGTTTTAACCTGCACTGTCTCTGCTCAGCCAGCCAGCTGTGATGGGGCCCTCCTGCCATCCAGACATGAGCGATCTAGCTCCAAAAGTACATCTTACAACCTGCTTACTCAGACCAGTCCTGGCACCAAATATTGGAGGTTGGGTGCTGCAAAAGTAGATGCCCAGATGGAGTTTGGGGTGCAAGATGTGTACTAGGGGTTAATACCTGTGAAGGAAGAAGGAGAAAGCAGGGTTGGGCAGAGGGAGAAGTGGAAGTCTGATGAAAGCTTGATGAAGCCTTGGTCCACTGAGGGTAGTTCTGGTCCCATCCTGACCATCAGAGAGAGTGTCCTGAATCAGCCAAGATGGCTGGATTTTATACACCCTCCTCACTTACCCACTAGACGCAGACTGCCCTGGGAGGGACATGACCTTGGCAAGGGGGTTCTCTACAGCTGAAGCAGACCCTGCAAGAGTCGACAGCTGGAAGTGGCTTGATCACACTGCCCACAGCTGGACAGTAAGGCCCCCTGAAGGGGAGAGGCAAGACTCTACCAAGTGGACTGAACTGAACTGCCCAGGGTCACACAGCTAGGGAGTGGCAGGGCTGGGATTCAGATTTAGTCGGCCTGGCTTTAAACTCCATGTTTTCTCCACTGTAGCCCACTGCCTCATGCAAAATGATTACTGAGTGCTAAAAACATTTTATTAATCAAAGACAAATAACAGTAGGCCAGATATGACCAGCTTGAGCCAGCCAGAGTCACTCTTGCAGACACACAGGGACCTGCGTAATCGTGTGTTCACTGTGTGTTAAGCGCTGGGCTAAGTACTTGACCTGGATAATCCCTACAGCAGCCCCTGAAATAGATGCTACTATTCTCCCCTTTTTATATTGAGAAAAATAGGCTTTGGAGAATTGAAGTGACTTGGCGAAAGCCAACTGTCACTCCTATACTGGATGCAAGAAGGTCTATCTTTAACAAAAGTAGTTGCTGTGTTAGTTTTCTTGTATCTTCCTAATGTAGGGAACTGTATAATTTTAAGCTTTTTGAAATATTTTAAATAGCCCAAAGAATCCCACTCATCACCATTACAGAAACCCGGAGACCCTGGTAAACAAAATGGGACATTTGCCTATGTTAACAACAGGGCCTGGGAAAGGTGGGCTGGAATATGTCCAAATGTGAGGAGGGGCACAGGATAATAACCCATTGATTTTGGGCTTCCTCTCTCTGTCCACTGTTTTGAGACTATTGATTTCCCCATGAAGATCCTGCATTACAAAAGGCAGCATTTACTTCCTTCTGTTTTGTTTTGTAAAACAGCATGGACTCTGCAATCAGGCAGACAAGAATCCAAACCTGGATGTGGCTCCTTACTGGCTGTGTGTCCTCCACTAAATAGCTTCACCTCTCTGAGGCTTGGTTTTTCCAACTGTAAGGTCTGGCTTATACAACATCCCTATGTCTGGCATTGCTCTGAGGGAATGCTTGTAAAGCTAAACGTGAAGCATAGCATGCAGTGGCACTCAGCAAATGGTTCTTGAGCTCTGGTCACTATGGGACCCAGCTCCTTGGCCACGCAGGTAATAGATGCCTGTTGTTTTCAGCTCAAGGTCACCCTCTGCACACAGAAGCCCTGCCTCAGTTCACATGCAAGAGCTCTCTTTTCCTCCTCAATTGCCAGAGAATACCCACCTCCCTGACTCCTGGCCAAGTGTGAATTCTTCCTATCACCTCTAAAGAACTACATCTTGAAGAGACGGGAGAAGTTGGCCACTAGAGCCAGGCTGGTTTGTTTCATTTAAGTCACCTTTCAGTTGTGTGATCCTGGACAAGTTTCTTAACCTCTCTGGGTTTCCAATTTTTTATCTGTAACAATTTTTTCTTAACAATTCCACCTACATCATGGATTGTGGTGAGGAGTCAATGGGCATTGGATGTGAAGGCTCCTTGCACAGGCTGGCATACTGGAGGTGCTAAATAGATGTCCGTCCTCTTTTCCTGTTGCTATTCCCATGTATTCTAAGCCAACATTTTCACCAGAGACCCCTAAAAAGTCCTATCCTAGCCCAGGTCTTTCTACAATCCTGGTAACACTCTGGTATAGCTACTTGAAAAACAAAAATCAACAAGTACTGTCATAGTGATGATGGTGATGATGGTGATGATGATGGTGGTGATGATGATGATGGCTAACTGTATTGTGTTTAAAATCAGTCCCAGCTCATGTCCCCATGCTGTTTCCAATCTAGTGGGGATGGTGGACACTGATCCACAAACCACAAGCTCTAGGAGTGAGAGGTGCATGTGGCAGCTCAGTAACTTCTCAAAAGAACCCTATGAGATGGACACTATAACTATTGTTTTCCAGGTGAAGCAACTGAAACTCTGAGAAGTTATGATTCTTGTTCAGAGTCACCCAACTAGTAAGAGGCAAAGCTCACATTTGAGCCCAGGTCTTTCTTCCTATACTCAAGTTGTGAAACAACTGTAGAGGTGGCAGATGAACCTCATCAAACTTCAAAAAGACAGAATCCCTGTTGGGCAGAAGCTGACCATTCAACATTTTCAAATATGAGTCCGCTTCAGTTATTAACACTGTTACATGAAGCATATCTGAGAAGGAAGAGGGAGGACAGACCCCCACCCCAAGAAACCATAATGCTTTGTTTTGAAAATCTGGATCTGTCAGAATCGTAAGTTAGAGGAAGGGAGGCTGAGGTCGCATATGATCTAACTCCTCTATTTCACAGATGAGTGAAATGAGGCTCAGAGAAGGTAAGAGACTTGCTCAAGAACACAAAGAAATCACTAGCAACTGGTTTCTCCCCATGTTTATATATCAATCCCAGGAAAGATTCTAATTGGCCTTTTTGGGTCACATGCTCACCCTTGTACCACTCATTGTATCCAGAGGGCAGCCCTAACTCCCTGAGTGACAGCCCCACCAAAACCAACCAAACACTCTTCCTTGAGATGCTGCAGGACTGGCTCCTTCTCAGGTCTTGGGCAAGAATGCTACCTCTTCAGAGAGGCCTTCCTCAACCATTCTACCAAAAGGAGACCACCCCCTCCTCCAAATCCATTTCCCTTTTTATATTTATCCATAATACTTATTAGTCTTTGATAATGTTTATTTCTCGTTCCTCATTAGAATATAAAGAAGGTCCTGGAAAAGAGGGGCCTTATCTTATTTCTTGAGCACTGTATCCCCAGTATCTAGAATAGGACTTGGCATATAAAGGTGCTTGATAAATATTTTTAAATTAGAAAAAAAAAAGTGGGGAAGGAATTTCTCAAAAAATCTGGAAGAAGACAAAAAGAAAAGCATGCTGGACATATATACAGCACCCACAACAGCCACTACGGAATTCCTAGCATTTCATTTTTAGAAAAAAATGGATAAAGCAAATAATATTTCAATCAGAAAAAAAAAGTTAGTGAGAGGTCTGTGATCTTTGATTTCTCATCTATCTGTCAGAGTAGGCTGGGACCTTCTTGATGGCAGAATGGGGACTTAATCACCTCTGCTTGCTTGGCACTTACCAGAGCTTGACACATAGCAGGTACTCAAATAAGGATTTGGGATGAATAAACCCAACTGTAATATCTTAGTCCAGGCTTCTGAAACATTAATTTAGACTTATGCATTCTACTGTCTAATGTAAAAAATCCATTACTGTGCATTTGAATTACCTTGGGATCTTGTTAAAATGCAGATTAAGATTCAGTAGGTCTGGGACCGGCAGGGGACTCTGCATTCCTAACAGGCTCCCAGGTGCTTCTGCTGCTTCCCAGGTGCTGGGGTGAACCACACTTTGAGAGCAATCTCAGTCTATTGGCAAGAAATCTTTGGACGTCTTGCTATACAAAGAGGTGAAATAAAGAGCCAAGAAGGGCTTTCCAGAAGGAAAAATGTTAGGAGGATCAGGAGACCCAGATTTTAGCCCCAGGTCTCCCACCTATGAGCCAGTGAACTTGGACAAGTTTCTCCCTCTGAACCTCAGTCCCCATTGCCAAGTCAGGACGACCTAACCTGCTCTGCCCGCCTCACACATGGTGTCTGAGCTGCCACAGTGAGGGCCAAGGGCTGGTGGAGGGTGGGGGCTGTCCAAGTTGAACTAGCCCATTGCTGCCCTGGGTGAGTTCTAGGAACCTACACATTAGCATGCCTTGCAAGGATGTGAGGAAGCGTTAAGATTAACACACACTGCAGAAGAGAATCCCTGAACTCCCACAGCTGCTCGCCAGCATGCTGATCGCAAATGTTATACTTAACCCTACTTCATAAATTCTCACTATCCATATTCTGGTTGTTTTCAGTTTTCTAAGGTTGTTCTCTCCCAATAGCCAGACCCCACCTTTTATAAGGATCTTCTGATCTCTGGCTCTCACCCACCCTCTTTCTGAAAAAAAAACAACACCATACACACACACACACACACACACACACACACACACCCCAAAAGACCTACTTATGCCTTATAAAATTAATAAAATGATAGCTTAACATTTATTAAGTACCAACTCTGTGCCAGAGGTATTGATAAGACCGCTAAGTCAATTATACTGGTGTTTTCCAAAATGTGGTAAACATCAATGACAGTAGGTGATATCCAGGGAAGTGTCATTCTAATAATTATATTATGATTGGGTTACCTTTGTTTGTGGTAAATAATACCGTCTTTTCACTTAGGGTAGTAATGTTATCTTCTTTAAATATAAACATAAACAAAATAAGTCAACAGAAAGGAAAAACAAATTAAAACCACAATGAGATACCACTTCACATCAACTAGAATGGATATAATAATAATAAAAAAAAGACAGATAACAAGGGTTGAGGATATGGAGAAATTGAAACCCTCATACACTGCTAGTGAGAATGTAAAATGGTACAGCTGCTTTGCAAACTAGTCTGACAGCTCCTCAAAAGGTTAAATATAGAATTGCCATATGACCTAGAAATCCCACTCCTAAGTATATACCCAAGAATTGAAAACATACATCCATGCAAAAACCTGTACGTGAATGTTCACGGCATTAATCATAATAGCCAACCAAAAATTGAAAACAGCCCTCATGTCCATCAACTGATGAAAAGATAAATAAAATGTAGTATGTCCATACAATGGAATATTATTCTGCCATAAACAGGAATGACGTATTGATAAATGCTACAACATGGATGAATCTTGAAAACATTATGCTAAGTGAAAAGAGCCAGACACAAAAGGCCACATATTTTTATTCCATTCATATGAAACATCCATAATGGGCAAATCAATAGAGACAGAAAGTAGATTATGGTTTCCTAGGGTTGGGGGAAGGGTGAGCTAGGGGAAAATGGGGAGAGAGTTGCTAATCAGTACAGCATTTCCTTTGGGGGTAATGAAAATTGGGGTGTTCAAAATTGATTTTGGTGATACTTGCACAACTCTATAACTATATTAAAGACACCAAATTGTATACATTAAATGAGTAAATTATATTATGTGAATTATATATCAATAAAGATGTTACAAATATATGCACAGTAATACCTTGGTTTGCGAGCATAATTCGTTCTGAAAACAAACTACTCGTATTGCAAGACATCACTTGTTTACCATGTTAAAATGTATTAGAAATGTTTGCTCGTCTTGTGGAACACTCGCAAACCATGTTATTCGCAATCCAAGGATTTACTCTATATATAGAGAAAATATTAGATAATACTACATATGGCATGCGAATATGGAAATAATACTAAAGAGACAGATATGATAAATACAGCACTGGGAAACACTGGATTAGATCAGCAGTCCTTTTAATAACCACGAGGCCAACATTTTGTTTTGTTTGTTTGTTTGTTTTACTGTTGTACAGGAAATTGGACTCCAAGAAGTGAAAATTGCTCATCCAAAGACAAAGAGTTTTAAGTGGGTTTTAAACCCAGGCTGCTGACTCCAAAACAGTGCTCTTATCTGACGTGCTTCTTGGGCCCCCAGCTCTTAAATTTAGCTCTCACCCATACTTTTCTAATGATCCCACTCCCCTAACAGTGCCTCTCTGGGACTTGGGTCTGACCTACACCAATGGGTATCACTATAGCTTTGACTTGGGCTAGTAGCCAAGACAGAAGGTATCAGTGGTAGTTTCCAGGTAGTGTGAAAGAACAAGGTCATTGTACAGAGGAGAAAACTGAGGACCATGTCACACAATCAGAGGCACCACTAAGACTCCTGGAGAGAGGTCTATGGCCAACATGACTAAGATACCCACCAAGTATCACCCTGTCTACATGCAATTATTGCTAGAAAATGGCTGCCCAGCCAAGGACATTTCCCAGATGCCCTTGCATTTGCGTGTTGCCTCAGAGACAGCCAGACTTCAAGATGGCCCCGAATTACCCCTCCTCCTGCCATCCATACCCTTGTGTTATCTCCTCCAACACTGAATAGGATTGACCTGTGTGACCAATAGGATATCACAGAAATGATGGTATACAATTTCTGAGACCAGGTCATAAAAGATATTGCAGCTTCCACCTTGCTCTCTTGCATCACTTACTTTGGGAAAAACTAGCTGCCAAGTTCTGAGGACACTCAAGCAGCCCGATGGAGAGCTCTACATGGCAAAGAACTGAGGCCTCTTGCAAACATCTGGGTGAGTGCACCACCTTGGAAGCAGATCCTCTAGCCCTGGTCCAGCCTTCTGATGATTGCAGCCCCAGCAACCTTGGCTGCAGCCTCCTGAGAAGCCCTGAGATATAACTACTCAGCCAAGCTGTTCCTTATTTCCTGACCCATAGAAACCATAGGTAATAAGTGTTTAGTGTTTTAAGCCACTAAGTTGTGTAATTTGTTATGCAGCAATAGATAATTAGTACACTCTGTGACTATCCCTGCCAAAAGAATGTAAGCCAAAAAGTTATGTGCCACTCCAGGCCCATATGGTTAAGATACAGGTATGCCTTTTTGACTTTTTCTTCCTCTTCCCACAGAGGTTTTTTTTCCCCCTCAAACAGATATTTGTATACCATGTTCATAGCAGCATTATTCACAATAGCCAAAAGGCAGAAACAACTCAAGTGTCCATCAATGGATGAATGAATATGAATAAACAAAATGTGATATACACATACAATGGAATATTATTCAACCTCAAAAGGAAGGGATTTCTGATCCATGCTACAATGCATAAAGGCATTATGCAACATGAAATAAGCCAAATACAAAAAGACAAATACCTTATTTGCCGGCATATAAGACGATTTTTTGGCCCTGAAAAATATGCCTCCAAGTGGGGGGTCGTTTTATACGCCAGGTACACTTCAGATAGACTGCCCATAGTGCTTGCCCCGTGCCATAGTGGCCTCCCGATGCCCGCCCACTTCATTCCACATACCGTTCAGGCATCAGCAGCGCTGCTGGGTGTATGCTCAGCTGTTATGCGATTTTGCTGTTATGCGATTTTGCGAGTGTGGTAAATTCGGGTTACCGTATATTTCTTTACATATGCATTGAAGATTCGCGATTTTGCGCTATCATGGTGCCTGTTAGAATGTTGAAGAGCTCGTACTTGCGCACTAGTGAGGTCCCAGGGAGATGCTGATGCAAGGGTGGACCAGACTGCTATAGTGACAGGGCGGGCAAACAGGGAGCAGGGACCAATCAAATCAGGCTTTGTATACAGCCAACAGCCAACCACAATACTGCACCATTGTACAGTACAGCATAGAAAATGTCGACCAGTCAAACCCCTATCATCCCTATCATGGCACCAGCCAAAAGAAAGAAGTATGATGCAAATTTTAAACTGAAAGTTATAAACTTTGCTAAGGAAAATAATAATTGTGCTGCTGCAAGACAATATGGAGTAACAGAAAAGATGGTTCGGGACTGGAAATCAAATGAGAAAGCATTAAAGAGTATGCCAAGGGGTAAGTGTGCATTAAGAAGAGGCACCCCACACTGGCCAGAACTCGAAAAACATGTAGCAGACATGGTGGCTCAACATCGCCAAAACGGTTATGTGGTGACACGAAATACAATACGCTTGTTTGCACTTCAGTGGGCCAAATCAAATCTGATATTGTTTTACCTTTTATTTGGTGTGTGGAAGGTGTGCGGAAGAGGGGGTAGTCTTATACGGCGAGTATATAACAAACTCTGTATTTTGAGTGGAAATGTTAGGGGGTCGTCTTCTACGCCCAGTCGTCTTATACGCCGGCAAATACGGTACTGTATGATTTCACTTACATGAGGTACTTAGAGTGGTCAAAGTCATAGAGACGGAAAGTAAATGGTGGTTGCCAGAGGCTGGGAAAGGAGGAAATGGGGAGTTAGTGTTTAATGGAAACAGTTTCAGTTTGTGAAGATGGAAATTTCTGGCGATTGATAGTTGCACAACATTGTGAGTGATAGTTGCACAACATGGTGATGGTTGCACAACATTGTGAGTGTACTTAATACCAATAAACTATACACTTAAAAATAGTAAAATGGTAAACTTTGTTATGTAAAGTTTACTACTATTTTAAAATGTCATCATGTGTCCAAAAGGAGTTAACACTCTCTGCTGTCCCCCACGACCCCAAACTAGGCTTCTGTGCTGAGGGCTGGAGCTTTGGGCTGAATAACTCTTTTTCTAGCCACTATTTGCTTGACAGAGTCCTGTGGTATACAGAAAGAGTAGGATCCCTGTATTTAGGATACATGTTCAGTTGCACGTAATAGGTACCCAAAACAGCAGTGGCTTAAACAAGATGGAAATTCATTTCTCCCACACACAGTCTGGAGGTAGGCAGTGCAGGGCTGGCATGGTGACTCTGTTCCATGCAGTCATCAGGGTCCCAGGCTCCTCTAGTATTCTGCCATCCTTAGAGTGTTTCTTTCATTCATATGACTCAAGATGGCTTAGCATCATGTCTATGTCCTAAGCAGCAGGGTGAAGGAGGAAGGGAAGAGGGGCATGCCTCCTCTCTTTCAGACACTGTCATTTGGGGTCTCCATACTAGAAGTGGAATTCAAGTGCTGTCCGATGTATATTGTCTGTCCCTTGCATCCTCCAACAGGATATCATTGTCTTGCCTTGGCAGCCATGAAGGTACCCCACAGAGATCTTGGGAGCCCCATGTTGAATGTGATAGAGCCACATATGGGTGGAATCTGGGTCCCTGCATCATTACATGGAAGGCTGCCTGTCAAACATTTGCACAAGGCTTTGCATAAGTGAGAATAAACCTCAAATATATGAAAGATGAGATTTCAGGGTCTATCTATTGCAGCCACCAGCTTAACTAACTAACATTGTCTTAACTAACACAGAGCTTCATGAGTGGAGCTTGGGAAGGCAGATAACACAATAAGGCTGAGGCCAGGTTGGGCAATGGAAAGATGGCTTTGGAGCCAAGAGATCCAAATCCAAGTCCCAGCAACCCCACTTACAAGCTATGTGGGCCATTCAAACTCTTTCAGCCTAGTTTGCGCAAATGTAAATTGGAGATGATAATACAAACCACACACTATTTGTGGTATGGACTGTGAAGGAATCTGCAAAAAGACAGTTGAAAAAGATCTGCTTAGGACAGCAACAGACACCTGTCCTCTTCCCACTCTCCAACGAGGAGGACAGATGGGCAGTTAGAAATGGGCACAGCACATCATAGCTCAGGCTTGATGAGAAGCAAATGGCCCACTGTGGGTGCTTGATTTCTAAGTCATGGCTGAATACCCAGCCTTGGGCAGGAAATTGTCTGACTTGGATTCCACAATAGCTTTGATTTGAGACCTCAAATAGCCCCCTGAGAGCTCAGATTGATTGTGTTTGCAGCATGGACCAACATTTTCCCCAGGCAGCCCAGGAATGAGTCTGGACTTCCTCCCATTGTATTTCAACTGAACAGCACTGGTCTAGAAAAGCTGGAACACTCAACACTCTGGATGCCACTCTGGGGAATGTGGCAACCACACAGGTGCTCCTGGAAGGCTCAAAAGTACAGATGCTTCAAGGGTCAAGCACAGACCATAACAGAATGAAGAGGTTGGGTGCCATATAATAGCAAGTGGCTAGTACTGTGAGTTGTGTGGCAAATTGGATGTGTCCATAGCTCAGGTCAGCCCACAGCTGAACTAAAGCCTCAAATCTGGGGGCTGGCCGAGTGGCGCGATGGTTAAGAACTGGCTTGGGACGCCAGAGGGCCCCAGTTTGGATCCCACATATGAGGGCCAGTGACACTGCACTCTACAGCTAAGATGCTGAACAACAGTTCAACCTGGAGCTGGGCTGCCGTGAGTGG
This sequence comes from Hipposideros armiger, assembly GCF_001890085.2. Lineage (NCBI taxonomy): Eukaryota > Metazoa > Chordata > Mammalia > Chiroptera > Hipposideridae > Hipposideros > Hipposideros armiger. The sequence goes on along the minus strand of NW_017731502.1, from coordinate 830,408 downwards.
CCAGCGACGACGTAGGCTGCAGCCCCTGTGGCAGTGGGTTGCCATGGGCTACCATGTGTAGCCAGCAGCCAGTGTGAGCGGCCCTCAAGCCGCCGTGAGCAGCCGTCCAGAAGGCAGCGACTGATCTGCCTTGGCCGGGAAGAGCACAATGATGGTGCCAATTTGGGCCAGTGAAGCAACGTCGTCCACAACTAGACTGAAGAACAAAAGGTCAGCAACTTGTCTGTTCCCCTTCCCCCAATTCCCCAGCACTGTTCCCATCCCCCCAATTCCCCAATAAAAATCTTAAAAAAAAACTGCTTTAAAAAAAAAAAGCCTCAAATCTGAATTTATCAACCTTTACTCACCCAGCTTTTCTACACCAGTACTGTCTAATAGAAATATAAGTCACGTAAGGAATATAAAATTTTCTAGCAGCCATAATTAAAAAATATAAAGAGAAATGAAATTAATTTTAATATGTTTTACTTAACAAATAAATGATTCTGATCACCAATCCAAAAGTTTGTGTGTATGTGTGTGTGTATGTGCAGGGTGTGTGTGTGGCGGTGGGAAGGGTGAGGGAGGGTTCCTTCGCCACCAAGCAATTCTCAGGTACCAGCTGGTATCCTACCATTCAACTCAATTCTGACACTATCTACCCAGAGGTAGCATCAGATTCCACAGGTTAAGGGCTCAGTCCAACAAGACTCTCTCTCCCCGCTCCCCCAATTTCAGATGCCAATGGCAAGTCCAGGTTGTCACCTTTGCTTCTGATAAACAGGCTCTAAATCAGAGGTTCCCACAAAACCTTGGGTTTGATTACTTTGCTAGAGTGATTCACAGAATCAGGGAAATAGTTTACTTACTAGATTACCAGTTTATTATAAAAGAATATAAATCAGGAACAGCCAAATGGAAGAGCTACATAGGGCAAGGTATGGGGAAGGGGTGTGAAGCTTCCATGCCCTCTCCAGGCACACCACTCTCCCCAAATCCCCACATGTTCACTAATCCAGAAACTCTCTGAACGCTATCCTTTTGGATTTCTTTGGAGGCTTCATTACACAGGCATGCTTGATTAAATCATTGGCCATTGGTGACTGATTCAACCTCCAGTCCCATTCCCCTCCCTAGAAATCAGGAGGTGGGACTAAAAGTTCCGACCCTCTATTAATGGTTGGTACTCCTGGCAATCAGCCCTTACCCTCAGTTATTATTATTTTTTTTCCAAAAATCACCTCATTAACATAAACCTAGTTGTGGTGAAAAGGAGCTTGTTATGAATAACAAGACACCTATTTCACCTTTATGGTTCTCAAGGGATTTCAGGAACTGAGGACAAGAGACCAAATATTATGACAAAAGATGCTTCCATTACTCTTTCACTCCGGAAATTCTCAAGGTTTTGGGAATTGTGAGCCAGGAACCATCGACATAGACCAAATACTTTTGAAAAAGATGTATTTGGTCATATGAATGACCAAATATATATTTCTTATAAATCACAATATCACACTCAATATATGCAAAATATTTCAACATATAATCAATATTTACAAATATAATCAATAATATAATCAATATTTAAAAAATTTTCACACTCCCTTTTACACTATGTCTTCAAGATCCAGAATGTGCATTACACATCTCAATCAGAACCAGTAACATTTAAAGCACTTAGTAACCACACGTGGCTGGTGGCTGCTCTACTGGACAGTGCACTTTTAGGTAGCAGGCACCCCCAAGCCCACTGGGCACTTCCACAATTCCATGCCTTTGCCTACACTGTGCCCTCTGCCTGGCACAGACTCCTCTCCTTTCCCAATGTGAATTCCAGCACATACTTCAAAGGCTCTGTGCTTCCTTCCATAAGATCCTCATCTCTTTTCAAGTGCCGACCATGCTTAATTATTGTTTGCTGTCTCACTGAAAGACCAAGACCACATCTGAGCCATCACTTAACACACTGCATGGCACACACACACAGCAGACCCTCCGTCACAGTGGTTGGTTTTAGGAGTAACTGTAGGCCTCTATCTGGGATGAGGATGTTAGGGCACCAGGAAATTTTCTTTGAAAGTTCCCTCCATTAATATTTGCTTATAGGGGTCACAATAAAGAAAGTTGTGGGGTGGCACTGTTACCAGAGAAACTGAACCAGAGAGCTATGATTTGGGGCTATATGTATCTTTACTAGTCATTTGGTTCTTAGTTTATGATCCTCTCTAGGAAATATCTGTGCAACCTGGACATATAGCTATAAGGCCCCGTATATCTGGCGCCAGTGGCGGGTGCGGCATTTTATCAGCTGGGTAACTCGGGGTCAGTACTGACATCTGTAATGAGGATCGTGGCCACCAAGCTGCATAAGTCCAGAGTAGCTGTGTGAATGGTGCCGCTGGAGTTGAGCACACAGCAAGTGTGGCTGGATGCAGTGGTCCTGGAAGCCCTACCTGTGGGTAAAGGTGAATGTCTGACATGCCACTGGCTTTAGACATCTGAGCCAGGATATCGAGGAGATCAGATACAAACACAGGGCAACTCAGAACATGTGGAACCATGAGTTCACCACAGAGGTGCTGCCCAACTCCAGAAAGACTACAGCTCAGAGTCCAAGTGTGAAATGAGTGTTTTGGAACTTGGACAGCATTCTCCCACAGAAACAGAGCCCAGATGGGGGCTGCTCTTCCCAGGGTGGCATCCAGGATATAATGATTAAATTTTGAGCTGATGCTCTTGGGCTTAGATGAAGAAGAGGATGTGGACATTCTCCTTTGTCCTTTCCTTTTTCTACCTATAGCAAACAGGGAAAGACAATGATCATGTGGGTGAGAACACTGGCTAGGAGAGGGCTGCGGTCAGCCCTGGCAGGTTACAGAGTATAAGTCAGAGAACTGGGTCTGAATTCTGTCTCCACAGTGTGATTCTGGATAAGTTGCTTAACCTCTATGAGCTTCAGTTTCATTATATGTAGAACAAGATAGGTGCCATCCCTGCTCCATAGTGGTGGTGTGCAGCATAACAGAGATGGATACAGGAGGGCCCAAGCACAGCCTGTGATAAGTGTATCAGTCATCTTTTGCTGTGTAACAACCTCAAAGCCTCAGTGGCATATAACTGAGCATTTATTTCTCGCTCCTATGACTGTGGGTTGGCTGGGGCAGCTGTGATCCAGGCTGTGGGTCTGAGGTTTGGCTGGGGCGTCTCTGCTCCATTGTCTTCTTCTTGGGCCCAGGCCAGGGTGGGGCAGTAGCTACATGAGGTATATTCTTCTCATAGTAATGTCAGCAGATAACAGGGTAAGGCCAATTATGCAAGCACATTTCAAACCACTGCTTGACTAACGTGAATCACATAGCCAAGCCCAAAGTCAAGGTCTGGAGAAGTACAATCTGCCCATCATGGGGCCACAGCAAGCATGAAGATGGAGAACACAATTATGGGAGAGTGAAGAGTCTGGACCAATCACTCAATGTATTACACTATACAGAGAGAATTGTCACCACTCGTGGTAGTTCATCCAAACATTTCAGTGGAAAATCAAGTCGTTCTTATAGTATTTCCTTCTTTCAAAAGAAGGCTATCCTAGGCATTGTGGCATAAAATAAGAAGATGGAGTAAAGATTTAGGGAGAGTACAAGGGAAGGGAAGTGTTACCAGTAGGGCTGCCCATCCTTGAATCTTAGTTCTGGCTGTACCAGTCAAGATCTTGCCCTGAACCAGCACTGAGGGCATTAAAGGAAGGTTTCTACAGTAATCTGTCCAGGGAAGGTCCTAAGTCTGGTGTATAAAGGTTGTAAAACGATGCTTGCACCTGGAAGTTACGGTCATCAAGGAGCCCTCGAAATTTAGAGGGTGGAGAAATCATTTTAGAATTCATGAAGGTGAACATTAAACTGGGCTTAAGAGAATTAACTGTGTCTGATGAACAAAGGGGAGCTTTCAAGAAGGGGAGGGACATGAGCAAAAGTATAAACCTCACTGGTGCTCAGTGGCTCAAAACAAGACATTGCTTATTGTAGCTCTTAAGTCAGGAAGTGGGCGGTGGGCTGGGTTTATGCACGCCTCTGCAGGTCACTGGGGCCTCTACTTCAGTTTGGATTTGTCTGGAAGCACCTCAGCTGGGGCAGTTCTGCTCCGTGTGTATCTTGTTTTCCTCCTGGACCACTGAGCTAACCTGAAACATCCTTCATATGGTGATGGCAGAAACAGAAGAAGGCAAGAAGAAATGAGGCTTGGACCTGACACATCATCACTTCTTCCTCACTCTAGTGGCCAAAGCAAATCAGATGACTGAACTCCGGTGCTGGGAGGGTCCTGCAGATTTACATGGCGAATGGCATGGATACAGGGAAACATCAAGAATTGAGATCATTAATGGAAACCTATCTGAAAAAGGTACAGTGGTAGTAATGAAGCAAGGTTTTTGCAGAAAACTGTGTTCTCAGAGACTCCCCTGATTGGGAAAAGTCATCCCTAAGTCCCTTCGTGGTCTTCCTGCCATGTCCAGGCCAGCTGCCACTTCTACATCCCTGGCGCTATGGAGTTCACCACTTTCTGGGCAGATCATTCAGAATGGACAACTTGTAGGAAGTTCTTTCTGGTACCTGGTGCCTTTTTGCTTCCTCTCTTTAATCCTGGTTTTGGCACATAGGTTTTTGGCCCAGCAGCCATTCACACAATTGAGGAGTGTGCACTAGTCCAGTGGCTCTGGTTTCTCTCTGTGATTGAGCCAGCAGTGGACACATCAGCACAATGTGGAGCAGACTCATCACCCCCTGCCCCTCAGCAAGACACTAGAGTTCCCCTAACTGAGGAGACACACTTTACACCTTCCCTCCCTCACCCTCCACATCCAGCCCCAGGTCAAGTCCTGTGGGTTTTGCCCCTGCCTCCCCCGCCTCCCCCCACACCCATATCACTATTCTAGCTGTCTCTCTCCCTCTCCACTGCCATGTCCCTTGTCTGAGCTGCCACAGTAGCCTCTCCACTTACCCTCACCCTGCGCCATAATCTACTTTTCACACTGTGGCCACAGTAATCTCTGAACACTGCAAACATGCTTATGTCACCCACTGCTAAAAATGTTTCCCCTTCAGGCACATCTTGTCCACACTCCAGCATCTGTTCCGGCGATCATCTTTCAGGACCCCCAGCTCCCTCCTCATCCAGTTCATTGCGCCTGTCCCTTCAGGCTTCAGCTCATCTGTCACTTGCTCAGGGCACCCTCGCTGGTCTCCTTGACAAGGTCAAATCGCTCCATTACAACCTTTCCTAGCACCACAGACCTTTCCATTGTGACATATACCAGAATCTCCAACCTTCCATTCATTTCTGTGACTACTTGACTAGTATTTGCCTCCTCCACTATTCCATAGTGGCTGGGTATGCGTGCTGGGGAGGGTGGGGTTTGGGGGTGGAATTTGTAGTGCTGGCAGGTTCCTGTGGTGTAAATACAACCATGACAGATTTCAAGCTACCAACAATTGTGACTTACAAAATCCCTGAAAACTTAATAATCAGCTCTCATGAAGAGTACGAGCTGGCTCCAGCATACCACTGGGGACAGGTCTTGTATCTGGTTTTGTACCTTTATGATCAATAAAGTGTCTTCAAGATAATTGAAGGACCATAAAGATTTGGTGAATGAATGAATGAACAGTGCTGAAGTTTAAATGAGCCTTCAGGACAGCAATTATTGTTTCCAAAACATGAAAGACTTACAATACATGCCCAAGAAAGGACTAAGGGAGTTATGACATTCCTGTTCTCTGAGGACTATTTAGATATTTACTTAACAAACATGTCTATATTGGGTACAAATCCAAGCGCTTTACAAACACGAACCCATTTAACCTTTATAACAATTAAAAGGTAGATAGTACTAATACCTTCAATATACAAATAAAGAAACTGAGGCTCAGAGTAATTTGCCATGGTGGTGGAACTGGGCTTTGAACCCAGGCAATCTGATTGCAGAGCCCACATCCCTAACCACTATACTGTGTTACACAGGATCAGTTCTGGAATGAGAAATGGCCCATATTCCCCTCGCCCCACCCTACAGACATGGGTGTTTGCTCTTCAGGTCACTGCATCTCAACAAAGAAATAGAAATGGAAAAGATTTAGAGAGGAGGCTCCAACATAATGTAGGAGATGTTGGCTCTTCTGGATAAGGACACAGGAAAACAGATTAAGGCTTTTCAAGAAATGGACTTTAAATACCTACTAAATTCTAACAGTTGGGAATCGACCAGGTCAACTTTCATAAAGGGAAACATTAAAACTTGAGAGGTGAATTTGGGATGGTAGTATATGCACAGTGTTCTTCTTCATATATGGTCTTGCTTTACCTCTAAGACCACCCTGAAAGATGAGGCTCATCAGGACCATTTTAATTAACTGAGGACACCAAAGCTCAGAAGTTGGGGGATGTATTCCAAGGCCACAGAACTGCCCATTGGCATAACTGAGCCCAGGTCCCCACCAGAGGATGGTCAGCCTCCTCCGCCCTGTGCTGGTTCAATGTTACTTTCCAAGCAGGTCTCATAGAATCATAGCTGCTCAGAGGAAGTCAATTCCTGGAGCTAATTATGTTGAACAGCAGTACAAAGTGATATGTAATTAGATTCAAAGAAGGTTTACATAGACTCTGGGGTGATAGCCTAATATTGCAATAATAAGAGTTGGAAATATGTCTCTAACTTTTGATGCAGATGTTCATTTAACAAACAGACTCCTAGGTACTATGTGCCTACTGTGTGCGGGGATTGTCATAGTCAAAGATGAATTCCCTCCTTTAGTACCCATCCCATTTGTAGCACTGAGGATCACCCCAAAGGAAATGAAAGTCCTGATGTGGAGTTTTAGCATGGGAGAAAAATGGCATTAATTTAGAAGGAAAAGCTGGAATGATCTGACTGTGGGGTAATTTTGAACTCCTGGGTCAGCAATTAGATTTTATCCTGTAGAAAAAGAAGGGCCAATGAAGCAGGTGAATGACATCACCATCATTATCACCACAATAAAAATAATAGCTACTGTTCATAGAGCACCTACTGTGCTCAAGGCTTTTAGCCCTCACACCTACCCCATGAGGTCAGAATTAATATTAACCCCATTTAGTGGAGGAGGGGCTGAGGCAAGAGATAACAACTCATGAAGGGCAGAGTCTGGATCTGAACCTAAATCTACCTGAATTCAACTTACTCTCACCCTAACACTCTGCAGGATCTTTGCTTTTGAACATAGCCTGGACAGAACATGGGAACTGAGTTTCGGGAGCCATCAACATTTAGTTGGGTGACTAAAAGCATGAGAAACATCAAATATAAGAGGAGAGAAAGGAAGACCAGAGAAGCAGAGAAAGAAACTGCAGCTGAGGCAGGCAGTGTCAAGGCAATCATGCAAGTGTCAATTTTAAGAAGGAAAGAAGGAAATAATAGTGCAGAAAGTTACCTACAGGTCAGGCAGAATGAGGATGGACAAGGAATTGTAGAATTTGCCAAATTAAGAGGGTTTCCAGGGCTTCACCAGACAGCATTTTCAGAGGAGTGGTGGCGGTGGGTGCCAGATTGCTGTGGGCTGAGGAATGAGTGGGATGTGAAGACAGGGCATGCAGCATGTAAACTTACTCTTTCAAGAAATATGATAGTGAGGGGCAGGGAAGGAAGGAGAACTGAAAGGGGAAGATGGTGGCAGGAAGAGTTTTCTGGAAAGAAAGAGGTGGGAAAGACTTGAGCAGCTTAAAGTCAGGATGAAAGGAGAGGTTGAAGGCTACAAGACAGGGAGGCTCTCCCTGAGACAGCCTCAGAAGGAGCTCCAAGAGATGGAAGGAGAGCACAGTGGGTGGCTTAGCAAGAGCTCATCCGGCTGGACTTCTCCAGGGCTGTGAAATGATGGAGGTGGATCTGAATATCTTTGTGGCCCCTTGCAGATCTAACATTCTTTCCCCTTTCTCCTCCCTTCTGCCCCACCCTTCCCTTCTGTCCTTCCTCTTTCTCTCTTTCACAATATTTACTGAGCACCTACTATGTGCCAGGTCGTATACTAGGCTCTGTGGTTATTATAATGAACAAGATAGTGTATATCATCCTTACAATTGAGTGGAGAGAAGGACATTAATTAAGATGCACAAATGTGTGTATGTGTACACATTGTATGATAGTACTAATAACTGGCTAATGTTCAATGAGCACTTCCAATGTACCAAGTACTTTATAAGCATTTCTCATTAACTACACACACCCCATAAGAAAGGCACTATTGGTATTCCTTTTTGCAGATCAGGAAATTGAGGCTCAGAGTGGTCAGGTGACTTCATACAACAAAGCTAGGTGGAGCACGTGATTCAATTTAGCTTTGTCTGCTTCCTGGCACGAATGCTTAACTGACACACTATCCTGCCTCACCGTGTTTAGAGCAGTAGGCACCAGTTTGAACAAGATTTGGAGATGTCCCAAACCCTTGGGGAGCTCACAGAGTCCCTGAGTACTAGGAAGAAACCAAGAGTTCCTTTACTCTCATTTCCCTCCAAGTGTGGTTGCTGGACCAGCAGCAGCCTCGGCACCTGAACGCTTGTTTGAAACGCAAAAGCTCCAGCCCAGCCCGACCCACTACGTAGCAGATCAGGATCTGCAGTTTAACAAGACCTGCAGGTGACTGGGGTGCACATTAAAGTTGGAGAAGCCTGGCCTAGAGCCCACTTCATTTATTAGAGAGGAGAAACCGAGGCCCAAGCATTTGGAGGTAACAGAGATGGTGGAACCTCAGGGCTTGGTGTCGGGACCCAACCTAGGCCTGAGTGGGCGCTTCCACTCGTGTCCTAGGAGGCCAGTGGGTAGGTCAACGAAAGGGAGGGCGCGCAAGGCGCTGGAAGGTGCTTGGCGCGCGCAACGCACTGGGCGCGCGCGAGGTGCTCGCCGACTCTCGGGCCCAGCCCGCCTGAGGCGGCGTGGGCGCCCTGAGCGCCCGGCCGCCGCGCCGCGTCCCGGTCTCCGTCTCGGTGTGGGCCCGGCCCCTCAGCTCCACCCCCTGCCTCCCCCTCCCGCCCGCTCGCGCCTCCTGAAAAGCCAGCCCGCCTGGGGCGGCGGCGCAGAGCCGGCCCGGCGCACGAGGCAGGCAGCGCGGCCATGACGGCGGAGAAGGCGCTGCCTCTGGGTAACGGCAAGGCTGCCGAGGAGGCGCGAGAGTCTGAAGCGCCGGGTGGCGGCGGGGGCGCGGCGTCTGCGCGCGACCCGCGCGACAAGCGGGACAAGGCGGTCCACGAGCGCGGCCACTGGAACAACAAGGTGGAGTTCGTGCTGAGCGTGGCCGGGGAGATTATCGGGCTTGGTAACGTGTGGCGCTTCCCTTACCTGTGCTACAAGAACGGTGGAGGTGAGGCGGCCCGCGACACTGAGGAGAATGCGGGGGGTTGGGGCGGGAACCAGCCTGGTGGGGGCGGGGAGCTAGGGGTGAGCGCGAGACCCCTCCCGCGCCTGCGTGTAGCTGGACCCTCGGGAGAATGCCGGCCCGGGGCAGCCTGGCGCGTGAGCTTACCCCGCGGCAAGGCTCACCTTCCCCGTGCGCATGCGCACCTGCGCTTCGCACCTGAATGTGCCTCCAGCTAGCACGCGGGGATTTGCCTGGCAGGTGCATGTCGTCCCAGCTGGTGGTGCAGACCAAGACCAGGAGCCCTTGCATTTTGTACCTTAGCTGCTGTTTGGGTCAAGAGACAGACCCTTTGAGCCTCAGCTTTCCTAACGGGAAACCACCGTGAAAGAAAGGGACTCTGATAATGATGTGAGTTGGCTGGGGCCTTGAGTGCGCACTGAAATGCCAGGCTCCATACTAAGCTTTACCCACATCGTCGTATTTCATCCTTACAGTCACCTCTGTAGGCCGTGCTCTACCCATTTTGCAGATGAGGAAACTGAGGGCCAGAGAAGTTACTCATTTAATAAGTGATAAAGATGGCTTTCTGACACCAAAGACTTTTTTAAAAAAAACCTGGGACTGGACCAACAAACAGGGAGAACTTTTAGAGTAGGCACTGCTATTTGGTTTTCTTTCTTTTGCTCTTAAGGCCCTTTCTAGGGCCTCTTCTTGGGCCTCTCTGGTGGAAGAATTGGCATCAAGCAGTTGCTTTTACTGGTCTCACAGTCACCCATGACAGATAGCAATAACATTGCATGTGAGGGATGATGAGAGAATTTGTAGTGACAACATATCCAAGTAAATTTGGTGGCGATGCATCAGTAATCCTCAAATCTCTCAGCTCAAGGAAGGGGCTCCAAACTTCAGGAGTTCCCACTTGTCATTATCAGCAGGACAGTCAGCAGGTCCAAGGCAAGGGGCCTTGTAAAACCTTATCGGGTGGCATAGGTTCTCCAACAAAAACCATGTGTCTAAGTGCCCCTCCCTGTCTTTGCTGTGCCCCTACCCCACCAGCAGATCCCCAGATCCCAATGAAGGTGGCTCAAAGTTGGCTGGCAGGGACCACACTTTTAAGGCTGCGTGGAGCCAGAACTTCCTGTGGGAGCAGCTGCAGGGAGAGCGAGAAGGGTACTGCTTGGCCTGAGCCTTTTCTTTGGAGACATTCATCCTGAAGGCACAGGCTGCTCCAAGCCTGCTCTGCACTGGTAATGAAGTGGCCGCTGGTGTTGGTGGCTTGGCAAAAGGTGCAGAGGGAGTGGACTCGGAGACCCTGAATGTGCCCTGCACCCTCAGCTGTGAATCCCACCTCCCTTTGCAGATTCAACCTTCCTAAGCTGCCATGTCTGCTTAGAAACTTATGGAAACCCTTTAGGAGAGCCCCAGGCAAAAATTGTTTTAGCATCCTTTTTTATACAGGAAATTGTTATGCCAAAACTAAAAGCATTCCTAAAAGCAGAAAACAGGGTAAGCTGGGTTAATTACAAATTCTGCCAGATCTTTTTTTTTTTTAAAGTTGTAGTGAGTAAAATTTAAAAGTGAGTGGATTTTTTTTTTTTTACTCTAACTTGCCAAGAGTCTCCATTGGGTAAACAGATATCCTGGTTTAATTAAGCTAGTTATAGTAAGGATTACTAGCTGTGTGAGTACATAGGACAAAAGGCTTTTAAAAATGTCATTTGTTAGGTTCTAGAGAATTCACAGGTAAATTGCAGCATATTAGGGAACCTACAGCTTTTAAAAATCACTTAGGTTGAGACCCTCTTATCCCCTTTCATATACTTTTTGCCTTCTTATATAGCTGGGGATATCTGTTTATCAACCATTTACCTTTTGAAAAAATGCCCACACAGCTCTACTCATAGATATCAACAGTAAAGTATTTCTTTCCCAGTGTAAAATTGTAAAAATTGTCTTGTCCAGAAAAGCTAAGAACCTTTCAAAACCTGTTAGATACGGTCCTCCTATCAAGATTGATCCAAATTGTTGCTATTGATCCTGCGGTTGAAGAGACTTCATTTAGCAAAAAGCAATTTCAGTTAAAGCCTTCATTTGTGAGATCAGATGGTGGGAAATAGCATGTGTTTTCATGCGTTGTTATTAGACAGGAGGGAGAGAATGAGGGATTTGGAAAAATCCCTTTCTGGTTGTAATAGCTCATGTTCACCTCAGTTATTTAATTTGTTTCACAGAAAGGCCCAGGCAATGGGTATTGTGTTTCAAGACAGGAGCACTAAAGCTTACAGCTGTCTTTTCTCAGACTGATCCATAGCCAGTCTTTCTGGACAGATTCTTGCAGCAAACTGTTTATAACTCAACGTTATACCTGGGCCTCAGGTATAGGAGCCTGATGTTGCTTACTGCATATCTCAAGAATGCTCATCTGTATGAAAAAGATAGTTTGCAGGTCACTTCCAAAGTAAATAATAAGGGGTCCCCTTACCTGGCCTTTTGGCATTACTTTAGAGTAAAAAAAGAAGGATGCAACATTCAGGGAGGGAATGAATTTGACCTGTTTTGGAGGGTGAAATGTATAAATAAAGAATCAAGCAAGTCAAACACTTTCTTTTACATCATCATCTTAGCTATACAATAATTCTCTGAGATAAGTGGTGCAGATATTAAGCATGAGAGCCCCATTTTACAGATGAAGAAGTTGAGGCAGGGAGAATGTGAGGTAGATTACTCACAGTACTAGGTAGCAGAGGGCACAAACCCAGGGCCACATTTCCTGACTTTGGTCCTCATAGTGGCAACCTGAACTCAAGCTTAGAGAACATTATGTCTTGCCTGTAGTAGGTGCTTGTACAGAACATGAAATGGTGGTGCGATTTTAACCATATTCTCTTATTTTGCATTCTTGCAGGGGCATTCCTGATTCCATATGTGGTGTTTTTTATTTGCTGTGGAATTCCTGTTTTTTTCCTGGAAACAGCTCTGGGACAATTCACGAGTGAAGGTGGCATTACTTGTTGGAGAAAAGTTTGCCCTTTATTTGAAGGTAAGTGTTGAGTTAATCAGAAAATAAAATGATGCCTAGGTGATGTCAGGCTGTGAAAAGTAGCTGAGACTATTTTAACAAAGTGGAGAGAGACTCAAATTGCTCCCTTTCCTTTGGTCTTTCAGGGATTGGCTATGCAACTCAGGTGATCGAGGCACATCTAAATGTGTACTATATCATCATCTTGGCATGGGCCATTTTCTACCTGAGCAACTGCTTCACCACCGAGCTCCCCTGGGCCACCTGTGGGCATGAGTGGAACACAGGTATGGCTCCTAGGGAGGGTCTCTCTGCTGGTCCTTCTGGGAGGCCTGGGATTGGGGGTGGGTGTCCTTGTCCTGGAGACCAATCCTGGCCTCTAGCCTTTCACCATGAGTCCAGATTCCACTGAAACTAGAAGTCAGTTCTGCACTGGGTCTGGGTCCATTCTGTGGGTTGCAGCCCTGAAACCTGAGCTGAGCCCTGGCCCAGAATTGGCATGGGGTAGAAGATGGTGATGCTTTTGCCTTGCTTTGCCAAGTACAGAAACTGAGCCCTTTGGGGCCAGAGGGGGGATGTGAGGGGTTCAGGCTCCAATTCCAGCCCTGCCTCTCCAGGTGTCAGATTTTCCTTTGTAAAATGAAGGGGTCAGACTACATCAAGTGTTGCAAACAGGGGGCCAATAGGCTAATTAGGCTTTAAATCAGTGACCAGCAAATTTTAAAAATATATTTGGTTACCTAAATTGAAAAATCAGAAGACTTCACATGAAAATACAGATTTCCAGCTTCTGTTGAAATATTGAAAAGAACTGCCAACATCAGACCCACATTCCCATAGTCTTGCTTGGCAGCAATGGCTGTAGCTGGAAAGTGGCTGTTGCCTTTGGATGAGGCCACAGTCCCCACCCAGTCCACTTTGCTCATATACTTTGTCCAACCTAGGTAGGTATTTGAATTCACCAGCCTCACCCCACGCCCCTTGAATGGATAACTTTTTAGATTAGGTATTAATCTAACTTATTAGATTACTAATATGCTGTTTGCTTTTCAATTTGTATTCCTATCGGGGATTGAGTCTTAGAATCCAGAGAAGGCAAATCCATACCAACTCTTATCTACAGTGGTAGTGCTTAGAGCAGACATCACTAATCAATTCTAGAACTCTTTCCTTTTGATTCTAGTCTTGGCCTCAGAACCCTTCGCAGCAGTGCTCCAGGCAGCCAATGCCTTTTGACTGAAATTGGCATACGCACTTTAAGCTATTCACCATTCATGTGGTTAGGGTGTCCTTGAAAGTGGCCTGTCATCCTGAAGGCTGAGCTACAGTAAGACTGGGTAAGATGTCTGTCACCAGAGGAAGGAAACAGCAGGCATCAGGTCTAGAAAGTGCATTGAACCAGCTTCTAGTTCTGCAAGACTTTACCTTGCTCTCCTGCCCCTCGCATTTTGTGGAGGTCTCACTGTCTCACTTTAGTGCCCTGGTTCTTAACCTTTTTTGGCCAGGAACCTCATAGAGATGTTTATCAAACTAAATTTCAAAGACGCTTTCTTGGAAGCCTGTGAATCTTCTATGATAACTTAACTGTGTGTGTTTATTTTGAGGACACTCTAAAAATATACGCATGTTCAGGATCGCCTGTACGGCCACCTTATAACTGAGGATAGCCAGGAGATCTGGGTGCCTGCCTTTGTGAGTGTTCACAATTTAAGATGCAGCCTTGGTAAATAGGATGATGGCAGCCAAGGGAAAAAGAGCGGAGAGATTTAATTCATAAATGGTGCATTAGTACTAAGTGACATCCAGTTGAGAACACAACAAACTGTGGGAATAAAGGTTTTGCAAAGTGTGAACAGAAAAAAATGGTGATAGGGCTGAGTCTCAAATAGCCCATAGAAGAATAGGCAAGCTGAACTGAATAGACCCGGCCTCCTGCCTGTCCGTTCCTTTTTCTGTTGGGAAATCCATCCAATTTCACAAAATGGCATTATCTTACACATCCATTTTATGCTATCATTTGAATTGTATTGGGTCTGTAGTTGGTATTTTGTCAATTTAATTCTGGTTTTATAGTTGTATGAATACTATAATCACAAAGGCTTTATGACTCACTGTTTATTTGTACATGATTAAATATCATCTTAATAAAAATGCCTTGTCAACCTTGGGTGTGTGAGAAATTTTTTTACTCTAGAAAAAAAAAATTTTAAGAAACAATTTTAGAGAATGTGATCAAAACCAAGGACTCCTATCTCCAGTAAAAGGCACAAAGGGCACATCCAGGTGTTTCACCTATAATATCAGGTTTCCATACTTCCCTCAGGACCATCTGTGGACCCTTCTGTTCAGAATATGGTTAGCACTTGCCAAGTGGAGTGGGAAGCAGGAGACGATTGGGGGAATTTTCCTCAGTGGACTGCAAAGCTTTCTCTCTCACTCTCCTTTCCCCTTTCACTGGCAATGTGTGAAACAACACATACAGGAGGTGCTTCCCACCCCCAGAGACTGGAGATGTTTGAAGGGTTCATACACACATGAGAAGTGAGAAGTGCTTGAGTGAAGCTGCACAGTGGCTCCACGCTGGCCACTGTGCTGGGCCTAGGGGCTCCACAGTGGGCGCAGGAGGTTCGCCCCCCCCTCCAGGAGCTCACTGTCTGGTGGCTGAGGTGGCTCTGTAAACAGAAGGGTGCTATAAAGAGGCATGGGTCCCGTGGTGGCAGACAGAACTGGGCAATGACCATGGAAAAGGGGATGGAACATTGGCTGAGTTGCTTCCTGGTTCTGCCCCTAACTGGCTGGTGATTTGTAGAGCTGGGAGAGGGTATGGGTTGGGGTCACTTGACTACTTCTAAACCTGGAGTCCTCCTCTTCAAAATAAGGTGAATGAGAGAAGGTGATTCCTTGGAGGGCCTTTCAATTCTAACTTTCTTAGAATTCAGGAGAGGAAGATCAGGGAAGGCTCCCTGGAGGAGGGTTATATGAGTTGTTCTGGGCCTTAAAGGATGAACACTTGGATGTTTTTACTTGAGATTCAAATCTCCCTTGGTCATCAAGTTTCACGAAATGAGGAGAGACCTTCAAAAAAATCCTTTCTTGGACTGATTGAGTGAGGGAGAGAATAATGAAAAAGCTAGGGATCCTTTGCACATGTAAGCTCATGTCATTTCATCCTATCGTCACATATTTATCAGGCAGCAGTGAGATAAGCCTCTTTGTACATGAAGGGAAACTGAGTCTCAACTGCATTACTGCCCTAGGGGCACCACAACTAACCCAGTCCTTTAGTCCCCCAATTCCTGCTGGGACCACTGAGCAAAATGGGAAATCCATGGCCAGGCCTTCGACAGGGAAGTGAATAAAAAGGAAAGGAGATTTGGGAACAAGGCAGGAAGAGTTCAATAGGGCACATTGAGTGAAAATGAGAGAGAGAAAGTGTCCTGCCCCCAAAACCTTTCCTCCTGTTTGAATCAGACCAAGCCTCTCAAACTGTTTGTCAGTTATTGATATTTACCCTCGGTGTTCTTTGAGGCGTGTTTACTTGGAGCGGTGAGATAAAACCACCTGGTTGCACCATCGGCTCTGAATGTTTTTCAAGACCCAGCCCTTGCAGAGGTTAATCTTCTTCTATTTCTTGTCTTGTTTCCACTGTAGAGAATTGTGTGGAGTTCCAGAAACTGAATGTGAGCAACCACAGCCATGTGTCCCTGCAGAACGCCACCTCCCCCGTCATGGAATTTTGGGAGTAAGTGGAACATGACTTGTCTCCCTTAGCTGTGGGGGCTCCATCCTGGCTCTGCTCAGCCGACATTGCAGGAAAAAACCTGACGCTTCCTCCAGCCTGGCTTCCTGGCTTCTGTAGGCATTTGAATGCATTGGAAGCCAGAGTGGAGATCTTTAGAGGTTTCCTAAAGGGACAGCTAAGAGAAATGCTTTCTTGTTCTTTGATGACATGTCAACATGCCTAGTTGCTTAGGAGGGCAAGAAGTGCTTGGTAAAATGGTGGACAGTTTAAAAATTCATTTTTAAAAAGAGTGAAGATGTTTGCAAGAAGTTAAGCCAACAGTATATTTAGCCTGGAAAGCAGAAATCTCCAGTGGGGAACAGGTTAGCTTTCTTTCAGCAGCTAAAGTGTCATGCGGAAAGAAAGTAGATCAACCTTAATGGATAGAGGTTATCAAGAGGCAGGTTTCAAATGTACTTAAGGAAGAGCTTAGTCTCACAGTATCTGCAGGTACTTCTGAAGGTTGTGAGCACCCATCCCCCAAAGTGTTTGACCAGTGTCAGGCTGCTGCTGATCACTGTTGGGGAGGTGTCTGAGTCCACTGACATTACAGGCAGTGATTGTGTGGGTGGGCATTTTCCAGGAGATGGGCATTTTTCATCAGTGTTCCAAAGGGGTCTATGACCTGGGAGTTATAGGACTGCCACATATGGTTGTATTAGTGGTTCACTGCACAACCCTAGGGGGCGTCATTAGCACTGAAATGTGTGCTCTAGATTGTACAGTGCCAACCTGCATAACTGTGCACAGCAGCCCTGACTTAGAAGCATCTATAGTAAAGGTAGGAGGATCCTCTGCCCAGCGTATTGAAGAGAAGTTTCCTCTGTGGGTCGAGGGCAGGCTAAATGCTTTCTGAGGCTTTTTAATCTGAAAAAGTCTGGTTTTGTTGAAGAACCTCCCCTACCCTAATACTGATTAATAGTAGTGTGGAGGGGCAGTGGTTTTATGAATGATTTTTATTCTTTTCCCTGGTACTATCCC
Source organism: Hipposideros armiger (assembly GCF_001890085.2). Classification (NCBI taxonomy): domain Eukaryota; kingdom Metazoa; phylum Chordata; class Mammalia; order Chiroptera; family Hipposideridae; genus Hipposideros; species Hipposideros armiger. The sequence continues at coordinate 813,268 of NW_017731502.1, read as the reverse complement.
TCTCCTACCCTGTCTAGGGGTCATTGTGTTGAATTTAGATTTATCATTCTCATGTTTATACTAAATGTATATGTAAATCCCAAATAGTACCTAGGTCTTTCTTGTATGTGTTCAAATTTTATATTAATGCTATCCATTACTTACATTTTTTACAACTTTGTTTCTTTGTTCAATATTGATTTTGAGATGTATTTCTATTGATATATATAGCTTTGGTTCATTCATTTTTTTCCTGCTATATAGTATTTCACTGTATAAATAGACTACATTGTATTTATCCAGCTCCACTGGATGGGCATTTAGACTGTCCCTTTTCCCACTCTTATTAAGCACATTGAGTGAATGTCTTATCCACGCTTCCCTGTGTGCCTGAGTGAAGGTTTCCAGGTCATTTACCTAAGAGTGGAGTTGCTGGGTGGTAGGGTGCATGCATTATCAGTTTTATCAGATAATGTCAAATTGCTTTCTAAAAGGACTATTCTATTTTTTTCTCCAAACGAGTGTGCGAGAATTTCTACTGCCCCACATAATAGACAGTACTCGGTCTGGTCAAAGCTTTTAAGTTTTGCTAGTGTAATGGGTATGAAATGGTATCCCACTATTTTAAATTTGCATTTCTCTATTGTCAGGTTGAGCATCTTTTAATATTTGTTTGTTTTCTATTTGGGTTTTCTTGTTTGAGCTTCCTGTTCATATCCTTTTCTCTTTGGATAGTTTGTGTTTTCTCATAAGTAGGAAATCTTGATACATTATAGATATTAGTATCTGTGTTGCAAATAGCTTTTCCTAGTGTATGGGTTTTCTCAAATACTGCACGTAGGGGGTTTCAGTGTTATGGAAGTCAAATTTGTCAATCTTTTTGGTTTGCACAGTTGGTGTCTTAAGAATAATTTCCCTACCCCAAAGTTGTAGCAATTTTCTGTATTTTCTTCTAAGAGTTCTAAAGGTTTTGTCTTTCACATTTATGAATACAATCTACCTGGAATTTTATTTTTGCATATGATATGAGAGAGGAATCAAGTTTTTAAAAATATAATAACCAATTTCTCCAGCAGTATTTACCAAATCGTTCATCCTTTCCCTACTGATTTGTAATGCCATCTTCCTTATATCATTTTCCTAAAGGCACTGGTCTGTTTGGGGGCTCTCTGTTCCGTTCCATTGGTCTCTTTTGCTAATTATGTGTCAATACTCCATCTATAGTTTTATTGTAAGCCTTGAGCTGCGAAGGCAAGCCCCTTACTTTGTTCTTTTCCAAAATTGTTTTAGTTTTCCACATGAATTTTAGAATCAGCTTGTCAAGTTAAAAAACAATAAAGAACAAAACAACTCTGTGGGAATTTTGGTTGAGACCATATTGAATTTATAGGTTAATTTGAGGAAAACCGACATCTTTCTGCTTGAGCCTCTCTGTGGGTGAACACGGGATAGCTCCCCATTTATTTAGGTCTTTTAAATTGCCTGATGGAGTAGTGCTACTAAAAATGTGGTCTGTGGAATAGTAGCTTTACAATCACCTGCTTAGAAATGCAAATTCTCCAGCCACCCTCCCCCAGACCTAACCAGTGATAGTCTCAAATAGAGGATCCATATGATATTGTGCTAGAGAGGAGGCTGCTGTGGTGGGTGGGCCTGGGTGGCCTTTTCCCATCCCATGGGGCTATGATTTCCCAGAGGAATGTCACAGAGACTTCTTTTGGACCTGCACATTTGAGGGTCTGCAAAACATGGTCTCTGTGCTCCCTTAGAGAACCCATCGTAAAATCCCACACTATACAAAGTCTCTATATAATGGACTATTGTTTTGTACCTTTCATTTCCTTTGTAACATATAGAAAAACCTCAGTTGAATCATTATTTGTGCAATGTGTTTGCTTATAGTCCAAATTCCCCATAGGCAGTCATAAACAGCATCTTTTTTGGTTTTACTTACTAATACTGCTCTATATAAGGCCCCCAGTGAATGATTACAGAAAGGATAGATACATGGGAGGAAGGCAGGTGGGCAGGCAATATTTTCTACAAAATACTACATGAGGAGAGTCAGAGTGGGCTCTGGCCCACTCGTCTTGTCACTCAGCTCCCCAGCAATAGCACTGATTGTTTCCAGGATGCTTTTGCAATATCCATCTCACCCACTCATTTGGACAGCGAGGTTCAGGAGGGGATAGCTAGTCTGTGTCCTCAGGTGTAACTGGACCCTTTTGCCTGCTACGTGGTCATTCAAGATGCAAGTCCATGGGAGAATGAACCCATGGTTCTAGCTTTCTATTCAGATTGTATTTGTATCATCTATGCAGTATTGAATTCTACTCCCTAAAAACACTCAAATGTTGGTGTGACACTCAACCCTTCAAAAAGATGCTATTGTCACACAGTTCTAATTCATCTTTTCCCCAGAGGTAAGCTTGGAACGTAGAGACTCTGTGAGATGTGCATAGCATCCTATGAAAAACTCTTTGGAGCCACATAAATTTGAGGACTGAAAGGTATGCCTTTCAGTAAGAACATCTGTTGTCTTTGACCCAAATCCCCAAACTTATTTTCTTATGCAATTATTTAGAATGCCTTCCTCCCCCCACCCCATTCTCACTCCCTGAATGCTAGCATTCCACTAAACATGTTGTGACAAATACTTTGTCAGGAGGAAGCTCTTCCTTAAATTCAGCTGACAGTTGACTTCTGGGGCCTTGGAAAGAACAGGTCTAATTCCTTTCGTATGTGACAGCCCTTCAAGCGTTGGACCAGGTTTCCTCAAAAATGTTTTTTTTCTCCATTTCTCTTCACTGTTTCATTGTGGTGTGGCTAGCTCACAGGTGCCTCACCTTGGTTCACATCTCCAGTGTGCTCCTGTCGTCCTTTTCCCACTGCCTCTGACTTCAGGGACCTCATTCAGGGCCACATTGCTTGGCCAGAGTGGACTGCCTCAGCTGTCTGCATGTTCGTTTGATAGATGCCTGAGCTCCTGGGGCACGTAGGAAGGACGCTGTGCATTTTTGAAGGAGGCAGAAATGTAAGATGCGGTTCTAGCCCCCTAGAAGCAGAGATGAGACAAGCCCTCAGATTATCATAGTATCAGTTACAATGTGATGCTCCCCTGCCCACAGCTGGCCATGGCTTCACCCTGACCTTGGGCACCTGGCCTTGCCCACCCTCATTCTTGTAGGTTCATTTTCCCTTTCGGGCTATAATTAAAATTACAGGCTTAACCCGTGAAAATAGCTCAGGCCTTGCATCGGTCCTAGATCCTGGTTTGGGCAGAGGGGCCTAATGTCAAATTTCAAAATTAGGCCATTCTGATTTCCCTCAGTAACTCAAATGCATCTGTGTATTTATCTGGCATCCTCTGTGCATTTATCTAAATATGTTTGCAGTTCTAAATTGTGAGCCTGAGTCCTGTGGTGGGATTGAGTGCTATTATGGATGTAACCAGCATTGTGACATCAGATGGGCTTTGGTCTGTTTTTCACTTCCCTTTCTCAGGCCCTCAAGTCCCTTTAGTCCAGGGTTTTGTGAGCAAGTTCATGCTCTCTGTGTATACAGTTGAAATCGCTTTTGCATGGTACCGATTCAACACATTGTTGAGCACGTGTGCTTGGCCTGAATTAAGCTCTAAGGGGTATTTGGTTCTATATCTTTATTCAGAGGGTGAGGTCTTGTCTTTCTAGCTTATCTTCACTTGAGGAGCTTGGTTTTAAATTTGTTTATTTCTAAATCACGTGGTCACTTGAACTGATTTTCTTTGGATAAAAAATTGTGGAGGCAGAGTAGCTGGAGTGAAGTCCTGATTCTGTCTGTGGGTCTGGGGCCTGTCCCTGCCTCCCCTGCAGACTCCCTCAGACTCCCTCCCTGCCCCTCTCACTCCCTGTCTGTCTCCCTCTGCAACGGCCTTCTTTCTGTCCTTTGTCCACACTGGGCTTGTTCCCTTGTTTTGGAAGACCCCTCACCAGATCCTTGTGTGTCTGGCTCCTTCTTATCATGGAGTCTTAATTCAAATGTCTTTTGGGAAGCCCTCCCTGATCATTTAATAGTTGAATCGGCACCCAGTACCTCTCAACCCCACCACTCTGTTTCATGGTCTACTGAGTACTTAGCTGAAATCCTCGTGTCTTTGTTTATTTATTTTTTTTCTCTCCCTTAGTCAGAGTGTAAGCCCCATGCCAGCAAAGACTATTCTGTTTTATTCTCTACTGTCTTGCCAGCACAGTCTAGGTGCTCGATAAATACTAGTTGAAATGGATGAGAGTAAATGAATGAATGAATGAATGTTTCTTAGCCCCCTGCAGTTTAGTGTTCTTGCCTATAAACTGGAAACGATGGTAACACCCACCTGCAAGGCTGAAGTCCTCATCTGTACCAGGCCCAGCACAGCTTAAGCCCTTTGGGAAGGTTTGAATGCAGAAAGAGAATGTTCGTGGCTTACTCTTCCATTTGTGGGATGGGGATTCACCCTGTTCCCAGGCACTTTGGATTGCTGTGAGGATGAAAGGAGAGAACATGTGCTAAGGACTTTGATGGGTTGTAAGTGGGATACCGAGTTAGTTCCTGGTACTGAGGCTCAGTGCCCCACCTAGCCCCAGTCTCTGCTGGTATAGATTCTCAGCTGAGCCTTGTGCAGAATCAGCCTGTGTGCCGACTACAGGGTCAGAAGTGCCCCCACTCCCCCCAACCCCAACCCCTGACACCCAGTACTGCGTGGCACCGCCTACTTCTGCTGGTTTGGATTGCCCCACTCCCAATGTAGCACCCCATTCACAGCCACGGTGTAGACTTCAGCTAGCAAGTTCTGGAGCCCAGTTTAAGTCATGCTTCCTCCGCCTGCCCGGTGCACAATCCTGGGAAACTTAACCCACCTGAGCCTCCGTCTGCTCCTGTGAAAATAGGATGGTCATAGGATGTACCTCTCAGAATTGCCAAGAGCAGCAGATGAGACCCATATGTTTTGCACGTAGTATGTGCTTAATGTATGAGAGCTAATTTTATAAGGAAGACTTTATTCAGGTCTTCAAAAGTCTACATGGGTACTTTTCAACATTCTTAGAGAAGGCTCATCAGCCAGATCTGTTTGCGCTTCACAGTGAAGCTGGACTTGGAGAACTCTCTTGGTGTATTTTCTTCCCTTGATTTTTTTTTGTTGTTGTTACATTAAGTTTTGAGCACCTACTGGGTTCTGGGCACCTTATCAGTAGCCAGAAAGGTGAAGTGGATGCTGCCTGTCCCTGAAGAAGCACAAAGCCTGGTGAAGAAAGCTAGGAAGTAAACATAAATAAAAAGAGAGGTTTTGAAATATAAGACAACAAATATCTGTAGGATGCTTGCAAGGAGCCAAGATGAGGCAGTCCAGGGCCGGCCGAGTGGCGCGATGGTTAAGAACTGGCTTGGGACGCCAGAGGGCCCCGGTTCGGATCCCACATATGAGAGCCAGTGACACTGCCCTCCACAGCTAAGATGCTGAACAACAGCTCAACCTGGAGCTGGCCTGCTGTGAGTCGCCGGCAACGGCATAGGCTGCAGCCCCTGTGGCAGTGGGTTACCATGGGCTACCATGTGTAGCCAGCAGCCAGCGTGAGCGGCCAGCAGCCGCAGTGAGCGGCCGTCCAGAAGCCGGATACTGATGTGCCTCGCCTGAGAAGAGTGCAATGATGGTGCCAACTTGGGCCAGTGAAGCAGTGTCCTCCACAGCTAGACTGAAGAACAAAACGACAGCAACTTGTCTGTTCCCCTTCCCCCAGTTCCCCAATAAAAATCTTTAAAAAAAGAAAAAGAAAAAGATGAGGCCGTCTAGATGTCTGGGCTTTGGGGAAGGCTTCGTGGAGTTGGCAGTGTTTAGCTGGGTTTTGCGGGATGAATAGAAGTTCATGTGATTGATGGTGGAGTAAGTGAATGGCATGCCAGGTAGAGAAAATAGCATAGGCAAGAGCACAGAGGCCTGAGCTTGTAGACTTTACCTGCAATGCTACTGCATCTGGAACCTGGGGAATGATGGGAGACTTTGCTGAGGAGGTAGGCAGGGGCCCGAACACCTGGTCAGTCACAAGTCTTTATTTAGCACCTACTATATGTCAGGTATCTTTGTAGATTCTGGGATGTAGCATGAATGAAACAAAGACTCACCCTGGTGGAATAGACAGCACAGACAAACCAAACAGGCAGAAAGCATTGGGTTTTGTTGGGATTGGTCCCCCGAAGAAAAAGCAAGCAGGGAGTAGAAGGTGTCGCAGGGCCGGGGGTCCTCTCTGAGGAGGTGGCATTTGAGAAGGGACCTGAGAGAAGTGAGGGAATCCAGGCATTTGGATTTGGGTACAAGCTCTGAGGTTGAAGGAGCCGGCAGGGCAGTGACCCTGAAATGGAAGGATGGGGAATAGCAGGTGGCCAGTGAGGCTGGAGCCAGGCGTGAAGGATCTCGGTGATTTTCTAAAGGGCTTGAAATGACCCTGTGGGATGACTTTAAAGGCTAAAGCATCTGTGGAGTAATATGATTAGATCTGGGAGTTCAGACAGACTCCCCACCGCCCAGGCTACCGGGAGGAGGCAGGGGCAAGGCAGGTACTTGCTTGGTCCAGGTGCCTGAAGCTGAGATCTCTGCTTGGAGAGAAGGGAGGCTGGATGGGGAGTGGTGCCCTCACCTGTCAGAGAAAATGGGCAGAATCCGTCTTAGGAGGACAATGGTAATTCTGCCTGGCCATGCCACACACTGAGGTTAGGAGAGAACTGCCCCTCTGACCTCTTAACACCGCCACAGCTACCCACTTGCACTAACTGTCTTCTACCTACACACATCCTCGGTGGGCTTTTCCTGATTGGGGAAGACGGGAGGCTCCTGAACTCTCACAGTAGCAGAAGCCAACTTAGCAATCACCCTCAGCACTTGGGCTGTACATATGCTTTGTCCCCAAAATTCCACTTCGGAAACTCTGTGCTACAGGCATGACCACATTAGTCATGTACAGTGTGTCAGTGGCAGCACTGTGTCAGTCTGCAAAAAAAGAGATGCGTGTAACGTCTCCTTAAATACGATACCGATTAGACAAAACTATGGTATATTCCTGCAACACCCGCTTAAAAGGAATGAGGCAGGAAATGTGTGAATATGGAAAAGATCTCGAAGGTAAAATTAAGTGGAAAAGGCAAGGTGTAGAATGTTGTATATAAAACCATGTGTATAAAAATAGATGTATATGCTTTACCTTCATAAAATGTTTCTGGAAAGACACCTTAGAAACTATTAACCATGGTGATTATCTGAGAGTGGGTTGGGGGTTAAGCAAGGAAGTAGAGAGAGTTTTGCTTTTTGCTTTATACTTTTTTGTACGATTTGAGTTTTTAAAAAATTAAAACCAGGGACATGATTATTTGCTACTGTCATGGATTATAATGATCCCTCTTATTTGAGTGACACATCCCATTTACAGCCCTGGTTTCACCTTACTAACCATTATTTATTTTACAAATCGTTTTTGTTAACATTATCTCATTTAAGTTTTAAGTCAGCCTTTTGAGATAGAAGAAAAAGATCTCCACTTTGCCATAATCCAAACATAATCTTGGAGAAGCTGGGGATTGCCTGCCTCATATACTCAGAACTCAAAGCCAGCCCCTTCGTTCCCGGTGCCCCAGGCAGCCCCAGTTTCTCCAGAGGCTCTGCTCTTCAGGGCTGCCTCTTCCTGTGTGTGCTGCCCCAGAGGACAAAGGAGCTCACCTCTGAAAGAGAGGTTTTTTCCTGCTGAGTCTTCCCCATCAGGGAAGCACTGGGGCTCTATTTAAGAATAGGGGACATAGATGGTTCTGCCACACCAGAGACTCATTGTGAGGGGAAGGGTCTGGGCCTGGGCAGCCCTTCCCAGCTCTTAGGAGATACACCAAAGCAAATCCGATTCTTCACTTTGTTGCCTGAGCAGGATGTTGTGTCTGTTTTATTTTAATTGATTAATAATATTTAACTGATTGCAAAAACTGTGAATATTGTTATATGCATTTAAAACACAACAGCTATATAAATATGATAGGTTTACATATCAGATTATACAGTAGTGCCCCGTTATTTGTGTTTTCGCTTTCCAAGGTTTCAGTTCGCCACAGTCAACCTCAGTCTGAAAATATTAAATGGAAAATTCCAGAAATAAACAATTCATAAATTTTAAGTTGCATGTTGTTTTGAGTAGCGTGATGAAATCTTGCGTCGTCCTGCTCTGTCCTGCCTGGGATGTAAATCTTCCCTTTGTCCAACGTATCCACATTGTATATGCTTCCCACCCATTAGTCACTTAGTAGCTGTCTGGGTTATCAGATCGACTGTCTCAGTATTGCAAGTGCTTGTGTTCAAGTAACCCTTATACTAGCCTAATGTTATATCACAATGCCTATGTCACTGACCTCATCTCATCACGTAAGCATTGTATCATCTCACATCTTCACAAGAAGGGTGAGTGCAGTATAATAAAGTATTGAGAGAGAGAGAGAGAGAGAAACATTTACATAGCTTTTGTTATAGTGTATTGTTATAATTGTTCTATTTTATTATTAGTTGTTGTTAATCTCTTACTGTACCTAATTTATAAATTAAACTTTATTATAGGTATATATGCATAGGAAAAAACATAGTATATATAGGATTTGGTACTATCTGTGGTTTCAGGCCACCACTGAGGTTCTTGGAATGTGTCCTCCGTGGATAAGGAGGGACTAATATATATCACACTTATAAATATGTGTCTTAGCCCGTTCAAGCTGCTATAACAAAATATCGTAGACTGGATGGTTTAAACCAGGGGTCAGCAAACTGCTGCTCACAAGCCATATGCGGCTCTTCGGGTACATATATGTGGCTCTGAGGTAAAATTGAAAATGAAAATAAAACTATCATAGTTTTATTTATAACATTTTAAAAGGATATTATTCACATAATGGTGATTTCATTTGTTTTATGGCTCTTGAATAATTTTTAAATTGTTGTGAGGGACAGGATTGGCTCTTCCATCTCAAAAGTTTGCTGACCCCTGGCTTAAACAATGAACATTTATTTCTCATAGTTCTGGAGGCTGGGAAATCGAAGATCAAGGCACTGACAGATTCAGTGTCCGATGAGGGTTCATTTCTTGGTTCATAGACAGCTGTCTTCTCACTGTGTCCTCATGTGGCAGAAGGGGCAAAGGAGCTCTCTGGGTCCGTTTTATAAAGAAAGGCACTAATCCCACTCACAAGGGCTCCACCTTCATGACCTAAGCACCTCCCAAAGGCCCCGCCTCCTGATACCATCACATTGCGGGGTAGGAGTCCAACATATGAATTTTGGGGGGACACAAACATTCAGTCTGTTGTAATATGAGTATATTCCCCCAGCCCCACCCCCTAAGAAGTAACTCTATTAACAATTCAGAGTCTCTTTCTGCCAGTGTTTTCCTGTACCTTTAATTAATCATTCTTGCTATTTCCTGACAATGATATCACATCATTTATCCCCTGCATGGGTGGATTAAATGCAGTAATGTGCCTACAGAGCCAGGGTACACAGTGGGTGCTTAGTAACAAAGCGTGACTTCCCTTCTCTTACTGCACCCATCAGGACATAAAAGGAGCCTCAGACAAAACTCTTCTGGTTCCGTGAATTGCTCCTTCCCATTATTTAAAAAGACACCCACTGTATTTGTTTTGTGGGAGCTGCTTTTGCATACAAATATCTTTATTCTAATGACCAAGAATGGATAATTACAGATCACAGGTCTTCAGCACTTACTAAGCCCAATTACTATCCCTACCACTACTACTGCTTCCATTTTGCAGACAGAGAAAGCGAGTTGCAGAGAGATTTAAGTAACAAGCCCAAAGCTGGCAACAAGTGGGAACAGCGGGATTCTGAGTTCAGGGACTTGTTCAAAGCGCCTCTCTTGGCAAGCAGGAGCCGAGCTGGGCTGAGAGCAGGCCAGTCTGATCCTTGCCTGCATCCCTTTGCCTGTCCACGCTCCTCCTGCCTGTCTCTGAAATGCCATTAGCTACCTGTCTTATCTTGGGCAGATTCCAGGTGGTCCGTCCTTCCTCGCTGCAGCCCTGTGGACCCGGTTCGGGAAGGAAGAGTTTGTCAGCAGATGGGAAGGCATAATTGATGGAGGGAGTGAGGGAGGGTGAAACTAACGAGGAATGACTAAAGACGAGGCTCCAGTGCCCAGTAAAAACAAACAAAACACCTGTTGGGTTATGTCTTATCTGGGTTTCAAGAGGTGCCTTTAAGAAATGACTTGAAACTTGCTTTTAACAGAATACTGTGGTTTCCAGCCAAGCCAGGTGTTGAGTGTGAGACCTGCAGACTCTGATCTGCTGGGATGACAGGTGTAAAATGATGCTGGCCTCTCAGCATATAGCTTATGGCCCCATAGCTGGTGGCACGAGGCATTAGTGAATGACTAATTCAGGCTCAGGCACAGACTAACTCAGAAGGGGCTTTTACCAAATTTTAGTGAATTATCTCAGTTCTAGATTATTTTTAACAAAACCATGAGAAAGTATATAAAACTCTCCAGTCTCTCTCTCTCTCTCTCTCTCTCTCTCTCTCTCTCTCTCTCTCTCTTTCTCCCCTCTCCCTTCCTCTCTCCCCCTCTCTCCCTCTCCCCTTCTCTCCCTGTCTCTCCTTCCCCTCTGCTCCATGCTCTCCCTGAAGACATCCAGGATGGAGAAGAAGCACCAGAGCTGGCCGGGGCGGGGGAGGAGCTGACTGTCCCACTTACTAGTGGGGACCCTACATGTGATTCTGAGCCTCTGTTTCCTCATGGGTGAAATGGATGTACCTCTCCCACCCTTCAAGGTGTAATCAGTATGAAGTGATGGTGGTAGGTGGGAAGTAGGGTCAGTTCCTCTCACTTATCCCAGCCTGTCCACCTTCCCCCACCCCAAGGCTGAAGTTGGTGAGGTGACAGTCGAAGAATGGAGGTCTCCTGGTGGGATATGTGGGAGCTGATAGCAGAACCCCACTCCAGACCTCCTTGCCTCCAGCTTTTCCTGATGGCACGTATGTCGTTCCTGCTTGCTGTCCCTCTGTGCTGAGTCCTGGTGAAGGGGAGAAAGGGTCAAGAATCCCCTAGCATCCCAGCCATGGGACAGAGATGCCCTTTCCGCTGCATGAGCGCTGTGTTCCATGCATGAAAATGGGCTGCGTTATGAACCTGCGGTGGAGTCCCGAAAGCCGCGGCAGCCTCTCTGTTTCTCAGCCTGCTCCTTCGGCCCTTTGCCTCCTGGCCTGCAGAACCTCTGTTCACGTCTCCCTGTGAGGCACCGGTTTAGAGTCCTTTCCCTGTGTTCTGAAGCTCTAACAGCCCCCACTTCTAAGCATACCCTCCTCTTCTCACTGCCTCCTGCTTTCCAAATCTCATCCTCCAGCCGTGGAAGGCTGGAACAGGCATTGAACTTGGGGTCAGGAGACCAGGATGCAAGGCCAGGCTCTGTGACTTACCAGTTTGTGACAGGCAAGGTACGTATTACTGGGAGCCTCAGTTTCCTCAGAACAGTGGGCGTAAAACAAGACAACATACACAAGAGGGCCTGGTGCCCTCTTGCAAAGTGTGTGTTCTGCATGATATTAGGAGGTGTTGCTTGGGGAAGGCAGACACGTGGTGAAGTGCTCTTCCTTCTTTTTAAATAACTTTGAGGTGTAATTTGCATACCGTAAACTGCACCCCTTTTAGATGTACAGGTCAATGATTTTGAGTAAATTTGCCAAGTGTGACACCATCATCGTAATACAGGCTTAGAACATTAACTTTATTTTAATCGGGTATCTCGTGCATAGTTACAGTTAATCTCCACTCCTACTACCACGAGGCAGCCACTCAGCTACTTTCTGTCTCTGATTTGCCTACTCTGGATGTTGCTTATAAATGGAATTATGCAGGGTGTGGTCCTTTGTCACTATCTTCTTCCACTTAGCATAATGTTTTCAAGGTCCATCCATATTATGGCATAGATAGATCACTTCTTCATTCCTTTTTGTGGATAAATAATATTCCGTTGTTTGGATAGACCACATTTTGTTGGTCATCTTCCATCAAGTGATGGACATTTGGGTGATTTTTAGTTTTTGGCTCTTATAAATAACCTAAGAGTAAAAGTGCCAAGTTTTCTACTTTTTAAGAAACTGCCAAACTGTTTTTCCAATGTGGCTAAGCCATTTTACATTCCTTCCAGAAGTCTGTGAGAGGTCCATTTCTTCAAGTCTCTGAGGATACTTGTTATTGTCTTTTTTATTATAACCCATCCTACTGGGTGTGAAGCAATATCTCATTGTGGTTTTACTTTGTACTTTAACGGGGAATACTTCTAAGTAAATTTGGGAAACATTGAGTTACACGAAGCTTTAGAGGTGTCTTCATTGCCGGACTTCTCAGAGACTTGAATATTCTAACGAGCATTGGTACTCTGAGGAGGGCTAGAGTATGCAGCATTTTCTGAAATGAGGTCCCAGTGTGACCTGGGACTCAGGGTGTCTTGAAGGATTCGTTTTCTTTGGGAAGCGTTAGCCTAGGACATGGGTCAGGAGACAACCAGCCAAACCTCATCTGCTGCCTGTTTTTGTAAAGAAAGATTTATTGGCAGACAGCCACATGCATTCATTTACAAATTGTCTATGGAGGTTTTCACACTGTGGGGATTAAGTTGGATATTTGGGACAGAGACCATAGGCCTTGCAAAGCCTAAAATATTTACTCTCTGGCTCTTTACAGAAAAGGTTTGCTGACCCCTGACCTAGTGCCTGGTGCCCAGTGGGTGTGCGCTTTACCTTGAAATGGAAGGAGGGATTGGCCTAAGGGTACCTTTGTGAGGTACTCTTAGGAAACCTTTGTGTGGCTTTGTATTATTTGAGCTGGTGCTAGAAGGACAGGTAGAATTTTAATTGCTCGGGAGCACTGAGAAAGACATTCCTGGCAGAGGGAACAGTGGGAATGAGTCCTAGAAAGTGGAAGAAGTACAGGGTGTGTTTGGGGACTGGTGGGGACTTCTGTGTGGCCTAGGAGGAGGACTTCTGCAGTGAGAGAAGAAATTGGAGCAGTAGCTCCAGACCCCTCAGGCCAACTAAGGTCTCTGGTTATAGTCCCTGAATAACATGTTTCTGGTTCACCTCCCCCAAGATGAGACAGTGGTCCCAAGCTCTGCTTCTGAAATCCAGCAGATGTAGCTTTGGTTTCTGCCTCTGCCTTCCTGGGCATGTTACTTCACTAAGCCAGTTTTCCCATCTGTAAAATGAAAATAACAGTTGCACTCACATCAGGAGTAAGCATGAAGGAAATGCAAGCTATGGCTGTCCTTGTTATTATCTTCATACCCTTAGATAGTAAGCTCCCTGAGGACCGGACATGCCTGCTTTACCCATCACTGTAGCTCTAGTCCTTAGGGTCCGCAGCATGGAGTTCACACCCTATAACTCCCTGCTGAATGAAAGCGTGGTGCAGAGGCCTCAGTTTCTTGCCAAGAGAGTCCTTGCCCAAGTCCTAGCTATGTTTAGGGCCTCTGCTGTGGCCTCTGCAGGAGCAGACCCCACACATGGGGCGAGCTGGGGGCCTGCACTTTTTTCTTCCCAGAGAAGCAAGCAGAAACCCAAAGGCAGAGGGCTTCTGGAGGTGGGAGGGAGGCACATTTGTTTTGGTGATGGGCTCTTTTTTGTTTGTTGCTTTGGGAGACCAGAAAGGAGTAGCTAGCAAGACTATTTATAGCCCAGCTCCTCCGTGCCAGCGTTTAGGGCGGTCTCCGCGTCCCTGGCAGCACTTTCCTCCATGGCAGGTTAAAGAAAGGTGATGTGTTTGCCGACTCCGTGCCGGACATTATGATGAGGCCTCCCCGGGCTGGGCCGGGAGCTGTTCTCACAGGGCCTCTCCCAGGCTCTCTGCAGCGGTGGCCACAGTGGTGGAGGTAGTGGCAGGAGAGACAGGGGCTGCTGGGTGTCTGCTTCCTCTGGTCAGACCACCCCTGGCTCTGGAAGCTGAGTGTCAGGAAGGGAAGCCCCAGGGCTGAGGCTGTTTCTTTCCCTCCACGTTCAGCCCCGCTGTGTGAGAGACTGGGAGAGGGAAGTGAGGGTGATAGCCGAGGAGGAAAGGGTTTGGGATTCCAGCCACTTCCCTCAGGCTGGGAAGGACAGGAGAGAGGCCGTGAGCAGCACGCATCCTCCATTCTGTCTCCGGGGTCGGTATCTGGGGAGGCAGCAGGGTGTGTGGATATCAGAAGAATCTAGTTTCAAGCCCCCATCTGGGCAAGTTACTTCACCTCTCTCTGCCTCAGTTTGCCCATCTGTAAAATGGGTATAATAACACCTTCTTGGTGAGATCTAAACGCAGCAAGATGTGAGGGCTGTCGGGTGGTACTTGCCACAGTCCACTTCACTGCCAGCTCCTTGCCCTTCCTCTACGAGTCTCCCATTTTTTTAATTTTTTTTTTTAGTTATACTGGACATTCAATATTATTTTATATTAGTCCTCTAAGAGTGGCTTAATAAGGACAGAGTTTGCTTTTAAACTCACCTCTTGGCTTCCCCAACTCCCGTGCCTACAGAAATGACATCTCCACCTGTGGGTTCTTTCCCTGCCACCATCTCAGGAATTTCTACCCGTTTTCTCCTCTCTTAGCCCCCATTCCCTTCTGTAATTGAAACTTCTCCTTCCCTTCTGGCTCTTTCCCATTAACCATCCCAGTCCAGCCAACCTGAAAACAAAACAAATATGAGTAAAATACCATGTTGCCTCGAAAATAAGCCTGGGTCTTATATTCATTTTTGCTCCAAAAATCTACCCTTATTCATTTATTCGTGTACAAAAATCTACATTTATTCCAACAGTCATGTCTGGCTGACGATCTTAACTGGGGCTTATGTTTGGGGTAGGGCTTATATTATGAGCATCCTGAAAAATCACACTAGGGCTTATTTTCCAGTTAGGCCTTATTTTGGGGGAAACCCAGTAGCTCTTGTGCCCTGTGGGCCCTTCAGTTAATCTGCTCTCTGACTCATCAGAGCCAAACTTCCCAAAAGGGCTGCCTCACCAGGAGCTCCCCTCCCTCCTCCTCCCCTCCCCACATAGCCTGAAGTCCGCCCCACCCAGGGAGCAGCTCTCCTGGCCTCACCCACCCTTCCTGGTCCCAGATCCCACAGCCACACACACTCTTACCAGGCTGCCCTGCAGCCCTTGGCGGATGGGCTGCTTCCTCTCCTGGAATGCCTTCCCCGTCTCCTTCTGCACTAGGGGATACCACCTTCTCCAGCTGCCCCCCTGCCTTCTGCTCACCCTTTTTCACCCCCTTCAAGGGCTCCTCCCTTCTTCTCTGCTCTGTAGATGTTGGGGTTCCGGGTGCTCTGCTTCCGGCTCTCTCCCTCCCCTTCTCCAGCTCTCCCCAGGCAGCCTCATGCTGCCCCAGGACAGCCTGGTGGCCAAGGGTTCAGGTGTGAATCTGCTCCCTGCACCTCTTTTCTGAGCTTTGCATCCAGAAACCCAGTTGCCCTGGGGCATTGCAGCTACCTGGGTGTCTCACAAGCACCTCAAAGTCATCTTGTTTAAAAGATTGATTCTTTTTTTTTTATTGTTAGTTTCAGATGTACAGAACAATGCAATAGTTATCCTTTTCACCCTTCACACAGAAGCAACCCTTCTCCCCCATCTATTTCCCTCCCACCCCCAATATCATACTTATTTATTACAATTCCATTGACTCCATTCCCACACTCTACTCCACATCCCGTGACTATATGTATATATATTATAGTTGACATATAATGTTATTCAACATCAGCTTCAGAAATGTAGTGCGGTGGTCAGGTACTCTACACCGACTATGAATTGGTCTCCCTAACAAGACATGAGTCCATCTGGCCCCCTAAAAAATATTTACAACATTATTGATTATATTCCCCAGACTGTCTTTTCTATCCCTGAGGCCATATTGTAGTTACCAATTTGTATTGTCTCATCCCTTCCTCTTCTCCTTCATCCCCACCCCCTCCCAAATAGTAACCCTCAGTTTTTCCTCCATGTCTCTGAATTATAAATAAGTCAACAAACAACAAATGTTGGCGAGGTTGTAGGGAAAAGGGAACCCTGGTGCACTCTTGGTGGGACTGCAGTCTGGTGTAGCCACTATGGAAATCAGTATGGAGGTATCTCAAAAAAATGGAAATGGAACTACCTTATGACCCAGCAATTCCACTCTTAGGTATTTATCCAGAAAAACCCAAGACATTAATTCGAAAAAATATATGCACCCCTATGTTCATTGCGGCACTATTCACAATAGCCAAGACTTGGAAACAACCGAAATGCCCATCGGTAGACGACTGGATTAAGAAACTATGGTACATTTACACAATGGAGTATTACTCAGCTATAAAGAAGAAGGACATAGTACCATTTGCAATAATATGGATGGACCTAGAGAACATTATGCTAAGTGAAATAAGTCAGTCAGAGAAAGAAAAATACCATATGATCTCACTTGTATGCAGATTCTAAAAAAACTGAATAAATGAGAAATGTAAAAGATTGATTCTCCACCTTCCCCTTCATCCCACTGGACAGGTCATTCCTGCTCAACTATTGGCCTGCCATCCATCCAGGTACAAACCTAGGTGTCAGCCTAGATCTCCCTCTTCCCTGCTACCTGCCTCCTCCAGGCAGCCACCTTGTACCTCTGCTGCTCTCAAACCCACCAGTTCCCCTCCAGAGCTGTTCCCCTACCCTAGTCTAGACCATCCACATTTATTGTCTAAATTAAGGCAAAACTTTCTGTAGTGGCACCCTGCTCCATTCCACCCTTTCTCTCCATCCATTCTTCCCACTGTAGCCAGAGAGTTTTCTGATGGAGTCTCGCCCCTGTTTAAGATTCTAGGCTTCCATCACCCTCAAGATAAAGTGCCAGCTCCTCAGCAAGCCTCACAGACCAGCCCTTGCTCATACGCCAGCTCCGACCTCACCCCCATCTCTCACCTTGGCTTCTGTTGCGCTAACCTGACACACTGTGCCCTGCCCTCGCCTCCCTGAGCCTTTGTGCCAGCCTCCTGGCTTTTGCCTTCGGTGGCCTTTCAGCCCCCAAATGTCCCCTGTCTTCTTTGCTAACTCTCCTCCTACTCTTCAAGGCCCATCTCCACCTCTACATCCTGATGTTGGCCAGATCCCCAGTGAGGGCCCCCTGCTTTTCTCTGTAATGACCTTCTCCACGCGCTGCTCTGTTTACTCATCTGCCTTCCTCATTAGACCACAGCTCTTTAGGGGCCTCTGGCTGTAGCACAGTTCCTGGCACAATGAAGATACTTTAATAAGTGCTGCTTGTATACATTAATAAATGTATGAAGGACACATACCGTATACCACTTTCAGCTAGCACACAAAGACACATAAGGGAGCTCTGGGGTGTATATTTACCACAGCTCTAATTTATAAAAGCAGAGAGGAAGGCGGTGGTTTTTGTGTTGTGGGTGAATCTGGGAGAGAGCACTGAGGCTGAAAGTGTGGGCTCTGGAGCCAGGATCCCTGGGTTCAGTTCCCAGCTCTGACACTTGCTTGTGGTATGACTTTGGGTAAGTTATCAACCTCTCTGCACCTCAGTTTTTCCATCTTTGAAATGATGATGATAATTGTACCTACCTCAAGGATAGTCAAGAGGGCTAGATGAGTTCATGCTTGAGAACCTGTAGAAGGGAGGTGTGATCACTCCCAGTTTACAGATGAGGAAGCTGAGACTCACAGAGTCACGCTCCCTACCCAAGGTCACACAGCTGGGAAGGAGAAGAGCTGGAATTGAGCCCATCCCATCTCTGTACGTGCCAAGGGCTGGAGAAGCACAGGCATTATACCGCCAAGCTCTGAGATTTCAGCCTCTGGGTAGAAATCTCCAGAAGTATTGTACTCTTACAGCCTGAAAAAGATTCATGGGGAATCTGCTTTTGTGCCTGGCTCACAGTAGGTGCACAATATTACTCTAGTAAATGAATCCCTACGAAGGGCCCCATCTAGTCTTCAACATTTCCCGCTCCCTGAATGGTGCTGGGAGGTCTGGTCCTGGGTCCTTTTTTTGCCAGGGTGTTGGCAGCAAACTCTTCCTTATTCAGACCTTTCTTCTGTCCCAGCGCTTCATGGGGACGGGTCATTAAGAAAGCTCTTTCCCAGGAAGAGCTGTACCTTCTCCAAGTCCCGGAGCCGAGTGCCCAGCCCCCACGCTCTCAAAGGCTGCCCTTGTGGATTTCAAAACAACCCCACAGCTCTACAGACTGAGAACCTGGCCCCCTGAGCCCCCTTTCTTTAGAAATTCGAGGTCCATGGCTAGAGTCGGCACTGGTAATACCTAAAGAAAATAGTTTGAGGATGTTTTCAAATAGTGTCTGGTGGAACAAAAGAGCAATTCATCCTGCGTAGCTTTTAGTAATCTGCTTCCCATTCTGGGAATTAGATTGTTCAATTAAGCGAGAGGGCGCCGGAGCAGGCTGCATGACTCAAAAGTTTGCAGCATCCAAAATGTGGACGAGAGGGGACCTAAGCCAGCTCAGTCCTGGCTGGTCTGCCCCCTTCTTTCTCCCTCTGCCCCTGTGTCATTTCCAGAGTTTAGATTCCTGGTGCAGAAAACAACTATATCAACAAGAAGGCATGCGTGCGTGCGTGCATGTGTGTGTGTGTGTGTGTGTGTGTGTGTGTGTGTGTGTGTATGTATACACACGTATGTACCCCTGCTACCTGGGTACCTTGTGTAAGTGTTTCTTTAGTGAAAAATTCAGAGGCTGGAGTGGATTGGGACAGAACACATCCAGGTCATTTCTGTCTGCAGTGGCCCACTTTCTTTTCTGCTCTGGGTTCATTCACCAGCTGATGGGCTTTCAGGGCACTTTGGTGGGCAGTTTGTGAGATGCCGGGTATATGCAGTCTACAAGGCCCTTAGTCTGGAGCCAAGGGAGGTGGTAAGCACCCTGAAGTTCCTGCAGAATATTGGGGGTGAGTGAGTGCACCAGGATATATCTCCGGAAAGAATCCACCCCTTTGATAGCTTGTCAAAGGATCACTGACTCCTTCCACAAGTCCCCTCCCCCACACACCCAAAATAAAGTTGAACAGTATCCTGGTGGAGTTGGTAGGTCATTCCCTCATTGCCAAGAGACTCTACTTCTGTGGTGCTCAAGCCTTATTGTGCTTGAGCAATCCTTGGGGAAACATGGCAAAATATAGCTTACCAGGGGCCATTCTGCAGGACTTGGACTTCCATGGGTCTGGGATGGAGTGCAGGATTTTTTTTTTTTTGACGAGCACCCAGTAAGGACTTTGGGGCCCTCTGCTCTGTTATAATAATAGATAGTCTTTAGGGTTTCATTTAATAAGGCCTGTAGTTTTAAAATGAATTAAAGCCAGAGGCTGCCAAGACATAAGAAGCAAATAAAGTAATTGTTATCACTTATATGGCTGTCTCCGTTCTTTCTCAAATAACTTCTTTTTTGTCCAACTTACCCTAGTCAAGGGCAAGAGCCCTACCTTGTGTACCTTCTTATCTCAGTACCTCAGTATTAATATAGTACCTGGAATAAGTAGGTGCTCAATAAATGCGTGTTTGAGTGGCTGTTCCTGGTTGCCTTTTGAGTGAATCCATGGCCTCACACAGCCTGATTTTGTTTGGGGGCCTGCCTGATTTCTCCTGTGGGGACTGGGGCTGAAGGGAGCCCGCAGACCAGTGCTAATTGGTGTCACTGAGTAATTAATGCAGAATCAGGCCCTGAGCGGATTCCCAGGGAGACAGACACTGAGGGAGGCTTTCATGCTTGGTGGGATGGGAGCTGCTTTCTCAAAGGACGTTCCCAGAGTGCTGAGGCGACTGGCGTGATCTGGTGGGGGTGGTTTGGCAGCAGGGATGGGGCTCGTGGAGCAAGTTTGGAGGGGGTT
>NW_017731502.1:774125-783861 GCF_001890085.2 Hipposideros armiger | reverse complement strand
TCCCAAGCCAGTTCTTAACCATCGCGCCACTCGACCGGCCCTCAAGTCATTTTTTACAACATCTCCCTTTATGTCTCATCCAATTATTGACCACGTTACTTTTGTAATCTGGTAAACATTCTGTCCTCTCCATTTTTTGTTGTTCATCGATCTACTCACCCAACCACACATTCAACAAATGTTGGGCCCTCCATAGCTCCCTAGCACCTCCAGAGTAAAAATTGCACTTAGAATTTCCCATTTGTACAAACATTGGTGATATGCTGAATGATACAAATGAAATGCTTTGTATCTATGAAACAACAACCTCAAAAAAATTCAAGGCGCCCCTGTCTTTATTCTGTTTTATCACATGACAGTGTGTGGAGCAATGTTAGGATATTGTGAGATTCGTCATACCTGCTGTGCATATTTGTTGAAGACTGGAAAAATTGGTCATTACAATATCCTTTTCTTGTGGCTTTGCTAGGCATTAGTGTCTAGACCAGGGATTGGCCAACTGTGGCCTGAGGGCCAAATCTGGCCTACAGCCTGTTTTTGTAAATAAAGTTTTATTGGAACACAGCCACGTCCATTCCTTTGCACATTGTCTGTGGCTGCTTTTGTGCTACTGCAGCAGCAGAGTTGAGTAGTTGGAACGGAGACTTGTGTGACCCACAAAGCCTAAAATATTCCCTGTCTGACCCTTCACAGAAGAAGCCTGTGGATCTCTAATCTATTAAACTCATTCATGTAGACTATTTGCCATTTAATAAGAAACTAACACATAAACTGCTATCACCCAAAGCCTGGACTGTTTCAAACACTGAAAAACTATAGCGGTGGTTGCAATGGGGAGCTTTTCTGAAGAATCCATCAAATCTCACCCCAGCCTTTTCAGCCCCCAAATGTGCTTTTTCTTGTATCCAAATCACTTGCTATGGATGTTTTGCTCATTCATTCATCCATTCTTTCATTCATCCAGTGTTTATTGCACAACTACTATGTGCCAGGCACCAGGCTGGGGGCTCTTTTCAGTGGCGAGTAAAGCCAAACGGTGGAGCTACAGCCTGGTGAGGGAAATGGAGAATGACCAAGTCACAGAATGCTGTGAACGGGAGAAGGGGGGCTGTGAGAGAGAAGAATGAGGGCACAGGAACCCCTCAAGGGATCAGAAGAGGGTTCCCTGAGGAGAGCTCTCCATCTGTGATGTGAAGGGTGAGAAAGGACTGGCTGGGTGAGCAGCACATATGAAGTTCTCAAGTAGAAAGGACCTGGTGAATTTGAGAGGTGAAGCGCATTGGGGCCCAGATGGACCTGATGGTGACAAACGACGAGGCAGGGAAATCAGCAGGAGTCAGAGCATGGGGCATGGTGAAGGGGCGGGATTTTATTCTAAGTGCAGTAGAGAGCCACTAACAGTTTTTAAGCAGGGGTAGCACGCTCTCATCTTCATCCTTAAATGCTGGCTCTGGTCACTTATGAATGGATGGGAGTGGGACAGAGAGGCCATGGGAACCCTGTTAGCAGGTGACCAGGGCAGGGGTGGAAGTGGAATAGAAGTAGTCAGATCCGAGACGCCTTTTGGAGTGGCATCCTTGTTCTGCGGGACCTGCTGTGGCCCAGGTGACCTCACTGTCCTTTGACTTTTGAAGTGTGGTGGCTCGCCCAGCCTCTGGCCTAGACGCCCTGCCCCCTGCGGGCAGCCATCCCTGTCCACCAGATGGTCAAAGCGTCCCCTCATGCCGCCCCCGCTACCTCCCCAGCTGGCTCCTGTACTTTGTTCTCTCTCTGCTCAGTTCCTTCTTCTGTCCTCCTCTCGGTGGTTGATTTATGGATTTTTGCCCCTTGTTTCCTGGTCTCCAGGAGCAGTGGTTGGGAGGGGAGGGTGCTACAAGAACAATTCTGGTCCCTTCCCCGCCTCCTCCTGTTGCCACTTTAAAGGAAGCTGCAGGATTAGCTGGGATTTTAAGAAGAATCCTGCCTTTTCACTGCTTTAGGGCTCTGTTTTTATTCCTTTCAGAGCTTCAGGACACCAAGGCAGGAAAACACACACACACACACACACACACACACACACACACACACTCACACTCTCACACACTNTATCACTTCTTCCAGGAAGCTTTCCCTGGCCCTCTGCAGCAGTTAGGATCGGTTGGTTTATGCTGCAGTAACAAACGCCCCCAAAGATCTCAGTAGCTTAAGGCAACAAAGCTCGTTTCTTGCTCACACCACACCTCTGGCACAGAGTGACAGGAGGGCTCGTGTAGTCACTCAGAAACTTAGGCTCTTGGAGGCTCCATCTTGACACATGTTTCTGTCATGACAGCAACAGTAGGGAATAGGGGACACAATGAACCACGCCACCTGCCTCTGAAAGCTTCTGTCTGAAGGGACACAGAGGCACTTGGCCAAAGCAAGTCCAGTGGCCACCCTTGAGTTCAGCAGGCCAGGGTGTGTGATCTCCCCTCAGAGAGGGACCTGGAATGTTTGTGGACAGTCCAGTGGTCTCCCAGGACCCTGAGGTAGGCTAGGGGCTTCTTGGTCTTCCCAAAGGCCCTTTCATCATACCCCTTATCATGCTGCACTGTAACCCGTCTACTAACTGGGCCCCCTTTCCCTCCATGGAGTGACTCCATGAAGGCAGGGAGCTAGCTGTTGTTCCTTTCTGAGGCCCCCAAACCTGGTCCTGGGTTTGGCTCAGAGAAGATGCTGGGTGTATGGTGGGGGACGGGTGAGTGAGTGAGCAGGTGATGCCTCCCTCTCTGCGTAGTTTGCTCAAGTTTCAGCTGGAGCGAGCCATCTCCAGCCCCCGTGACTCTTGGCCCTCCCTTCTGTAGGCGCCGGGTCCTGGCCATCTCCGATGGGATCGAGCACATTGGGAACCTCCGCTGGGAGCTGGCCTTGTGTCTCCTGGCAGCCTGGACCATCTGCTACTTCTGTATCTGGAAGGGGACCAAATCCACAGGAAAGGTAAGAGGCGCATCTTCAAGCAATTGGCTGCATGCAGGGGAGAGCACAAGTTCACAGGCAACCCAGAGAGTACCAGGGAGTTTACGTTGTAACGCCAGCTCTTAAGTTAGGAGATAGGAGGAGCACTGGACAGGGAGTCCACTCAGGAACCCAGAGCTAGAATCCCAGTCCACTACTTACTTGCCACACAGGTCAGGATTATTCACTTCTACCTTCTGAGCCTCAGTTTGCTCATCTGTGAAATAACAAAGCTTTAACCTTTCTTCTTACTGAGTGGAGAAGGAAAGGAGGGTTAAGGTGCTTTGAAAACCAGAAAATGCTAAACTACTTGCATGTAGGTTTTTGTAATTAAGACAGGCACACCAGGTGTGTGCTAGTGCAGGTAATGCTGGCTGCCTCACCGGACAGACTCCAAGGTCTCACCTGCCGGGAGTCTGTAAGGGCAGACACTTCCATCTTGTTGCCTTACTGTGCCATCTGCACCACATGGCCTCCAGGGTTGGCACCTTGTCGGGGAGGAGAAATGGGAGGAGACGGTGCCTCTTAACTGCCCTGGCCTGGAAGTCACCACGGTTCCTCCACTCCTGACTGCAGGCCAGAACCTGAGGCACGGCCTCACTTAGCTGCAAGGGAGGATGGGAAATGTTGGGGAGCACAGGGATGTCTGGCGAGCACAGCTATCTGGCCACAGGGATAAAGGGAGATTATAAACATGTAGCTCATAGCCAAATTCAGCCCACTCGTGTTTTATTTTTAAAAAAAAAGGAAGGGAAAGAATGAGTTGCCAACATTCAGGAACTAGGAAATTTTCTAGTGGAAAAGGAAATAGTGTTCTGGCATCCCACTGAAGGCTGAAAGAATCGTCAACACTGAATTTGCATACCTACAAGGAAGAATGTGGCTGAGCTGGGCAGCAGCCACTCCTTCAAAGGTACTGGATTGGCCACAGTCCCACCATTCCCTATTGCCCTTGATCCTGGGGCTGAGCGTCAGTGCCATTCATTTCCTCATTTGTGCTACTCATTTTCCCTTGTGGAAAAAAGGAAAATGAAGTTTTTCTGGGTTGCCCAACCCCATCGCTCCTTGCCTGCCTGCTTCTGGTAGACAGTCGCTCATAAACTTTATTGTAAGCAACTGTTTGGGGCAGGGGCTAGACATAAAACCTCCAAGGAAAGAGGAACTTAACAACCCTGGGCCCTGTTACAAACGATGATCCCCTTGTCTCTCACAGTAGCAGGTGGGATCAAGAGGAAACTGCTAGAATGTTGGAGGGGGGTGGACCTACAGGAGGGAAGTTAGGGCACAGAAGAAGTACCAACAAGCCCCATGCTGTGGGCTATAAGGGAGCCGAGAATGTACTAGAAAGTGATCATAAATGTGCCTGAGTAGAACAGAGACTCATGTCCCTTCGGCCAAGATGGTTTTGCTCATCTTTGCTTTCTCTACTTTGTATCAGAACGACAATAGGGTTTTTCTGGTTTTCCAAATACAAAAACCATTGCATTCTTGACCTATTTCTTCAGACTGCATACACGTTGTTCCTGTCCCCCTCCTTGCTCTGGCTAAAGAGGAGGAAAATGACCGGGGGTGTTAAGAACCAGGGTCTGGAATCAGGATTCACATCTCAGGTCTGTCACTCACTAGCCATGACCTTAGGCAAGTCACTTAACTTCTCTGAACCTCACTTTCCTTTTCTGCAAAACAGGGATTGATAACTGAGCTTTCCTAATGGGGTGATTGTGACGAGGAAATGCAAGGACCCATGTTCAGTGCTTAGCAGGGTGTGTAACTGATCGTAAGTGCTGAGTTATGCTGATTTTTGAAAATCTTGTTATAAAGATAAAATTTATTCAGTTAAGAAATCGTTTCTGAATATCTACTCTGTACCGAGCATTACTCAGTGGGTATCTACAGTTGAGTAAAACACAGCCTCTGCCTTACCCAGCTAACAGTGAAAATGCATTGGGAACCATAAAGAGAAGGGAGGAGATGTCATGGTTGGTTTTACTATTGCTTCTCTTATGATTGCCACATGGTCGGGACTTGGTGCAGAGGCCAGCAGGTTGCTGGCTGGCGTTGTATGTGGTTGTGGGGAAGGCTGCTTGGATGAGGTTCGGGTGCATACATGTGCATCGATTGTCCACATGCACATGTAGACTTTAACTCAGGCCCAGAACAACATGGGCCATGGCAAATTTGGTTCCACTCCACCCTCAGGAGAAACCTTAGTCCCACAGTGGGGCCACTTGCCATTGGTTGGTGCACTGAACCTGTGTGTTAGAGAATTTTTTTTTTCCCAGAGAATTCTAATGCAGGAGCAGAATGTAGAATGGCAGGCTACATTTTTGGAGGCTTCAGTAAAGGCGTATAAGAAGGGAGGGACTAGTCCTCTGTGGCCTCATGCTCACTCCACGCTCTGCTGGGGGCTTTGCGTCTGCACTAGCACATGAAGCCCCACAAACTGGGCGACGCTGCCTCTGTTGTGTAGGTGAAGCCCCCAGGACTGAGAGGTTGAGTTGCTTGGGCAGTTACATGGCGACTTTGTACCTCAACACTCACCCACCTGGCCCGTCCATGGACTTGATTAAAATTTAGGGCCAGCCGAGTGGCACATTGGTTAAGACCTGGCTTGGGACGCCAGAGGGCCCCAGTTCAGATCCCACATGAGGGCCAGTGACACTGCCCTCTACAGCTAAGATGTTGAACAACAGCTCAACCTGGAGCTAGGCTGCCATGAGTCGCCGGCGACGGCGTAGGCTGCAGCCCCTGATGCAGTGGGTTGCCATGGGCTACCGTGTGTAGCCGGCAGCCAGCGTGAGCAGCCAGCAGCCGCCATCCATGAGTGGCCGTCCAGAGGCCGGCGACTGATCTGCCTCGCCCTGGAAGAGCGCAATGATGGTGCCAACTTGGGCCAGTGAAGCAATGTCCTCCACAACTAGACTGAAGAACAAAAGGAGAGCAACTTGTCTGTTCCCCTTCCCCCAATTCCCCAGTGCTGTTCCCATCCCCCAATTCCCCAATAAAAATCTTAAAAAAAAAATTTAGAACACTGTGGTGTTTTGAGTGATGTCCTTTCACACACCCTTTCTGAGCCTACTTTTTCTCATCTCTACCAGAAATGGTAATGATAGCATTGGTGATAATACTTATAAGTAGTAACAGGCATTCGCAATTGAGCACTTCACATGCCCATTCTAATCAGACCTTGAAACAGCCCCATGAAAGGGGGGGCTAGCATTATCTTCGTTTTACAGATGAGGAGACTGAGGCTTGGAGGGATTCTATAAATTGCTCAAGGACCCACAGATAGGAAGCAGAGGGCCGGGGTTAACCCCAGGCCTTGGTGACTGTGGAGCCCATGCTCTGGGTAAGGATACCCCCATGCCTGTCATCTATGACATGGGGACAATGACAATTTTTTTATGGTCTAGTTAATGAGATAGCTTAGCACACAGTAGGTGCTCAGTAGTAGTTGGTTGCAGCTGGATCTGAATGTGCTTTTAAGGGAAGCCCTGAAATCAAAAGAGCCAATTAAGCCGTTCTCTGAAGGCTGGGTTTCAAAGGCACTTCCCATGTTCCATGCCCAAGGCCAAGGTTAGCATCCAGGATGAGCTGTGGTTTGCTGGTGCTGTGAGACTCCTTAGGAACCCTCTGGTTCACCCCCCACCCTTATTTTATGGATGAGGAAACTGAGGCTCAGAGAGGGGAAGGGACTTGTCCAAGCTCACAAAGCGAGTAACTATCAAGTATCAGATTAGGAACTAGAGCTGTTTATAAATGATGAGGTTCTGTGGCTCAAATCTCAGTTTCGGGAGACCTAGGGTCCCTGGATTGGCACTTGGGCTCTTCAGGAGAGGGTCTCTAATGCTTTTGTCACTGATTAATTCTCATCTCACCGTGGACATGAGCCCAGTGTCCAAAGGTCTTTTGGGTTGTGTACAAAAATAGCTAAAAATAAACATGGGGTCATCTGAGTCTTTCCAAGTGGGCAGAGGTCGCCCTACCTCTTGCCTGCTGGACCCTGGCCAGAGCCGCTTTCATGAAGCTGTTCAAGGAAGGAGAAGCCTATCTTCCCGCTATTGTCCAGGTCACGACTGAGTTCCAGCCCATTGTCCATACTCAGACCTCAGCAGAAATTTCTGAAACTTGATTCATTCGAGAAAAAGTTCCCAGCCACCTTCTATCTCCAAGGTAAAAACTAAAACCTCGACTTGAACTCAGTTCAACGAGCATGTTCCTGGAGGCAGATGTTGCAGACTCAACCTTTGGGCAAGTGGTTGTCAAAGAGGGGGTTCAGGATCAGGTCACACATAGGTAGATCCCTGATGAAGCTGTGACACAGCCATGTAAAGGTCCAGCAGCTTTCTCCAGTGGCCCAGCGGGCAGTGCATGGGCCCCAAGACTGCACTGGTATTAGCGTCTTCCCCAGGGACAACCTCCGCAGGTATCCTCCACTCCATCTTCTCCTGGGCCCTCTTCAAGTGCTATACTATCTTCTGACATCACAGAGACCAGCACTCAGGCTCTCCCCAAGGTCAGAGTGAGCAACTGCTACTCTCAGAAGAAGCAGCTCAGGGCCACAGAGATACTAACTAGGTGCCAGCGTCAGTAAGTAGCAAGGTGCCACGTAGCTGTTGTTCAATAGCCATTTGTGGAATGAATGAATTCCACCTGTGCCTGGGGCTCTCTGCAGGGTGCTGGGATACAATGGAAAGGAGGTTGATGTGATAGTCTTGTCCCCGCACAGCATGCAGCCTAGTAGGGTGGGCACAGACAGATAAGCAATTGCAATTCAGTGTCTTAGTGGCAGCATTAAACAATAGAACAGGTAGAGAATCAGATCCTAGCAACATGGTGATTCTAATTGCTGAGAACTGGCTCTGGACTATTAGAATGTAGCATGTCAGAGCTGGAAGGCATCTTGGCTTTTAAGTCCAAACCCTATTTTGCAAATAAGGAAGTGGAGGCCCAGAGAGGTTGAAAGTTTTGCCCAAGGCCACCCCATTTGGCAGGAGCAAAGCTGGGATTCAAACCTGGGTCTCTCTGCCTTTCCTAAGCCTGGTCCTCATCTGCTCTAATACCTCTAGCTCGGAGTTCATGGGAAGGTTCAATGGGAACACATTGATACTGAGCACACAGTAGTGCTCAGAAAACTGTTTATTTCCCTGCCCCAGTGCAATAGTTGCAGTTTTAGTCCTGCACAGTTATTCTTCCTCTCCTCAGACACTACTGGAAATTCCAGACACCTGGATTCAAAAAATAAATAAAAACCTTTCTTGATTGTCTATGAAGTCCTGAGAAAAGGGAAGATCTGAAATACTTGCTTTCTTCAGGGGGAAGCTTTCAGGCTGCTCGTAACTTGTCATCTTCTAGAGTAGATGATGAACCAATTTCTCTCTGGATACTCAGAAAACAAATCATTGAAATCAAGTGACCAAAACCTGAAGACATCTTTGCGATTTCTCTTGTGTCCTTGTTTTTTGTTTGCCTGTTTTTAGAAACTTTATTTTTTTAGAGCATTTTTAGGTTTACAGCAAAATTGAGCAGGAAATACAGATTTCTCATATACCTCCTGCCCCCACACATGCTTAGTCTCCCCTATTATCAACATCTCTCACCAGAGTTCTACATTTGTTATGACCAATAGGCCGACATGGACACATCACGGTCACCCCGAGTCCACAGTGGACATTACGGTTCATTCTTGGTATTGTACATCATATGTGTTTGGGTAAATGTATAATGACATGTATCCACCATTTACAGTATCATACAGAATAGTTTCACTGCCCTAAAAATCCTCTGTGCTCTGCCTATTCATCTCCCCACTTCTCCAACCCCTGGCCACCACTCATCTTTTCACTGTCTCTCTAGTTTTGCCTTTTCCATATGTGATATAGTTGGGATCAGACAGTTTGTAGCCTTTTCAGGTTAGCTTACTTTACTTAGTAATATGCATTTAAGGTTCCTTCATGTCTTTTCATGGCTTGACAGCTCATTTCTTTTTCATCATTGAATACCATTCCATTGTCTGGATATACCAGTTTATCCATTCCCCTATTGATGGACATCTTGGGTACTTCCAAGTTTTGGCAGTTATGAATAAAGCCACTATAAACATTTGTGCACAGGTTTTTGTGTGGACATACGTTTTCAGCTCCTTTGGGTAAATACATACCAAGGAGCATGACTGCTGGATCATATGGTAAGAGTATATTTTGTTTTGTACAAAACCACCTTCCAAAGTATCTGTACTAGTTTTCCCTCCCACCAGCAGTGAATGAGAGTTCCTGTTGCTCTACATTCTCACCAGCATTTGGTGTTGTCAGGGTTTTGGATTTTGGCCATTCTAATAGGTGCCCTGTGGTATCTCATTCTTGGTTTTATTTTCGTTTCCCTGAAGATCTGTGACATGGAGCACCTTTTCATGTGCTTATTTACATATATCTTTGGTGAGGTGTCTGTTAAGGGTTTGGCCCATTGTTTGTATTCTTATTGTTGAGTTTCAAGAGTTCTTGGTGTATTTTGGATAACAGTCCTTTATCAGATGTCCCTTTCGCAAATATTTTCTCGCAGCCTGTGGCTCATCTTCTCACTCTCTTGACATTGTCTTTCACAGAGAAGTTTTTAATTTTAATGCTGTCCATACTATCAACTATTTCTTTCCTGGATTATGCCTTTGGTGTTGCATCTAAAAAGTCATCGCCATACTTAGTCACCTAGGTTTTCTCCTATGTTATCTTCTAGGAGTTTCATAGTTTTATGCTTTACGTTTAAGTCT
>NW_017731502.1:745403-771123 GCF_001890085.2 Hipposideros armiger | reverse complement strand
TGTTCTAAAGCCCTTACTACACTAACCCATTTTGCAGATGAGAAGACACAGGTTTACAGGACTTAAACTGCTTGCCCCTAAGATCATGAGGGATCCAAGCCCATGGGGATCAGGGAGGGGCAGGGTGGGGCCCCGTGGCAGGTGAGGGTGTCTGTTCCAGCCAGCCAGCCCTAGAGCTGCCAGGTGGAGATGGAGCCTCGAGGGGCCATTGGAGGCTCCTCCCTTGAGAGTGTGCCTTTTTTTCACTCCCCGAACTGCCACCAAGGCGTATTATTGGAGCTGCCAGCAGGGAAACCATCAGGAGCCCCACACAGAAAATTTATTCTTCAGGAGCACCCTATAAAGTGTCTAATGGATTCAATGAGGCATAAAGCAGGAGTGAAGGGGGCAGGGGGAATAAAGGGGAAAGATGTGTGAAAGGGAAGAGGCCCAGGAAAGGAACTGGGCAGTGCTGTCTCTCGGCCCTCAAGTGGCCTTTGTTGCAGCCTGAAGCAAGCAGGGAACGGCGTTGGTGGCAGGGCTCTCCCGGGCCGGCTTGATGTCTGCATTCAGAGAGGAAACTAGAGCGTTCATGAGATGCATGCAGAGAGCCCACGCGGCTGCGGAGAGATCCCCAGAACCCGAGGACACCCCAAACTGCAGCCGACCAGGGGCCTTTTGTGCCGAGTTGGGCTCACTTCTCTCACAACTGTGGTTCAGGGAGAGCCGTAGATTGTAACATTAAGTCAAAAGAGTTTAGCATCTTGATTCAGCGCTTTCTTTGGCCTTGAATGACAGCGTTTCACCTTTAGCGGGAACCCTGGCAGCAAGGAAGGTTGGAAAGGAGAGGGAAGCTTTGCGACTCAGTAATACCGTCTTTATTAAAGCACAAAGGCCCCCCAAAGTCTGAGTGGCTGCTGTGTGGGAGGGGTCCTGCAGGGCTGGCTGCCTCCTGAGAAAGCCTGTAGTAGCACTGAGAGGGGCCCTGGTGAGAGGAGGCGCTGTTAACTCTTACAGAACACCTCAGGCACCTGGCACTGTGTGGAGCCCTCCACCCCCACTCCACGCGCCTGGGTCTCCCTGGGACACGGGCACCGGCTTTGCACTCAACCTGTCGAGACCTAGTGCAGTGCTGCTGGAGGACTAAGCCAGAAACAAGCGAGGTATTTCTTTGGTGCCTACTGACTATTAGCACTATGGTAGGCACCAGGGGGATGGTTAAAAGGCTTGTTAGCTGTGTTTCCCGCCCTTACGTATTGTGCAGAGAAAATAAAGACAGTCCTGCCCCACTGCTTGCCGGCTATGTGATTTAGTGCAGGCCACCGTGACCTTCTCTAGTTGTTCACATGACTTCATCTCTCCGGCCCTCAGTTTCCCCTTCTGTCAAGGTTAGCGTGACAAGTGCAGTGACAGGTGAGGGGGCTGTGCTGTGTCAGTAGTGAGAGAATGATTGAGTCAGGGTGGGGGTGGGGTCTGGCAACCAGAGCATGCTGGTGGGGGAGGAGGGAATGGGGTCAGCATGTCCAGATGCTCCAGGCAGGGGTGATGCGACGTGTGGGCCAGTTCTGACAGATGTGCTAGGTGCAGTGAGGAGCAAAGGCCCAAAGATGTGTTTGGGGGAGCAGTGAGAGATGACATGAGCCTGGGCCGAATGGGCAGCATGCAGCCAGATGGCTAAGCAGGGGGCTTGCATGTTGTGGAGGCACCTGCTTGCTGTCAGCATGGAGGCAGTTGGCCAGCTTGCCCCAGGGCAATCAGAATTGACAGGGAGCCACTGTCTTCCTCTCGAGCGCCTGCTAGATCCCCCCTTCCTGCCTACCCCCGCTGCCACCTGTGTCAGTCAGCATTCATCCAGAGCAGCAGAACCAGCAGGAGATATGTATTAAGACATTTAGTATGGGGAAGCGGTGATCATGGGGGCTGGCTGGACATCTGAAATCCATAGGGCAGGCTGGAACTCGCCAGCAGGAGCCCACAGCGTTGCCCAGAGGCAGAAGTTCTTCAGTAGGGAAACCTCGATTCTGCTCACAAGGCCTTTCAACTGATTGAATCGGGCCCCCACCCCCAAGGTCATCTAGGATAACCTCCCTTACTAAAAGTCAACTGATTATGGACTTTAAGCACATCTACAGAAACCTTCATGGCAACACCGAGATGCGTGTTTGAATGAATGGGGACTGTAGCCAGCTACCTTGCACGTTACAGACCCTTCCCAGCACCTTCAAGTGTGGCCCCTCACACCTGGATGACGGACGACACAGCCATCCACCCCGCCATGCTCCCTGCCCAGGTCCAGGCTGCTTGTCTCCAGCTGCTAGACTCAGCTTCCTTAACCATGGCTTTTGTTCTGTGACCAACCCTCAGAACTCTCCAGTAGCTCTCCATCACCTACAGTACCTACACCAATTTTAAAAAATTGCCCAGACAGTATTATAACAAAGCAAAAGAATAGCCTCCCCAAATTGTTCACATGTTGCCCTCTGATCCTTATACATGGATAACCATAGTTTATACCTTGTTTGATCATAACAGGATAGAATTCAATATTTTACTTTTTTCACTTAATAGTCTATCACACAGCATTTCCACCTATTTTTTTAAGTTCCATTGGTTAAATACCTATGACATCATCAACTATTCCATGACTGTTGGACTCCTAGGATATCTAGTTTTTCACGTCATTGAAAATACTTAAGGAAATATTTTGTTCATGTAGTTTCTCTTCCCTATTATTTTGTTAGGAAGGTTAAAAGGTATGAAACCTACCAGAATCGCCTGTTTATCCCCCCAGAAAATCTTTGTCCACTACCTGCCTCCCCCAGTAAGACTGGGCCTCCCTCCATCTCTCTCCTCCTGCCTGGATGCCTTTCCCATGGCTGAAGGCCTTGCTTACATCCTATCTTGTCATTTGGGAAATGTTAGGATTAGACGGAGGATATTTAAGTCCCTCACTCACCCCAAACAATGGTTCCCTCAGGCCTGCCTTTCTGCCTCTCCCCCACTTAAGGCGTGTGCCCCCCCGTTTTTCATTGGCACTGGATGGGCGCAACGTGGCCTCCGGCAGCTCCCGCTTTCCTGTCCCACCTTTTTCCCAGCCCCCCTGCTGTCTGGCTCCTCCAGGACGTCTTCACCAGCCCCTTCCACGCGCATCCTTTTGGGCCTTCTCTTAACTCCCTGTGGCTCTTGCAGGCAGCAGCAACCAACTGCCCTGAGTTTGCCTCTCCTTGTCTCATGACTGACATGTTTATGGGCCTGGGGAGAGTCCTTACCCTGAGAGGCAAATATTTATTAAGCTTGTCCTGTGCCCGGGACTGCAAATATCCACTCTAAACAAGTTTAGAGGCTAAAGTATAAGTAGACAAGTAAACAGGCAGTTACGAAACATCCCTGTGCCTGGGGTAAACTTGGTTCCAGGGAGGCAGTGACATCCAAGCTGACCGTGAGGCATGGATGGTTATTAATTACCCAAAGGCAGGGGAGAAAGGGGACTCCACAGGAAAGGAACCAGGTACAGTGGCCAAAAGCTAGCTGCATCCTTTTCCCCTCCTGCCTCTCTTCCTTTTTCCTTCCCTCTTTCTCCCTCCTTATATATATGGAGTGAGCATCCATTGCACGTCAGGGGCTCTTACCATTTCTTTGTCCCTAGAGTGAGCCACACGGTAGGTGCTGGGAACATGTCCCTTGTTGGATAATTCAATCAGTCAGCAAGTGTGTGATGCCTATCATTTGATTGATTGAGGTGAAAGTTCCAAAGTACTTCCTGGCAGTAAACAACCAAGCCCTCCCCTACTCCCCAGCCCCCATGGCCAAGGAAACAGGAGAGGAAAAAACCTGTCTTAGGGGAAAGGAGTGAAAAATGAGACAAGGTCGATAGGAAGTGTGTGTGATCCCATGTGCAGCTGTAGGTACAAGACACTTTTCTGAGGATGAGAAGCAAATGGAGGTGGTCGCAGGTCCAGCGGGCTGCAGCGAAATGGGGAGGGGGTCACTGAAGCAATGGAGTTAGACTGACCCAGGTTCAAAGCTTGGGTCTTTCCTTGTGAGCTAAGGAGGCATCATTTACAGAGCTCCTATTGTGTGCCCAGCATTGGGCTCAGTCATCTATGTTTCTTATTTAACCCTCACAACAGCCTGTCCAGTGAGTGTTAGCAAACCCACTTTATTAATGAAGATACTAAGGCCCAGAGAGGTGAGTGATATGCACAGGGTCGCACAGCTAGTGGAGTAGTCAGGATTTGAACCCAGGTCTGTCAAGGTGGACCCCCAAACCAGTTTTCTTCCTGCCAGTGTATGTGGAGCTCTCAGTAAGTATTGGCTCCCTTCCTTGCCTGGGTGAACATTCACCCACCCACCAGTATAAGTGCTTACTGTGTGCCCAGCACTATTGGTGGGCAACAGGGAAATAGATAAGGAAGCAACTCATAATCAAACAAGATGTGTTTCAATAGGTAAATGCTCAGACACACCACAAAGGTCATGGTCTAGGCAGGTGCTGTCCCCAGTCTGGAATGAATCATTTGGAGGTAAGATGAGAGAGCCAAGTTTCCCATGAATACTGTCATCAATCGTTTTTGTCTATGGTTTACAAAGACAAAGTAGAGCTAACCAACATTATATAGTCACCACAAATGCAGCGACTGCGGATAGGGACTGATAGAGGGTGTTACATTGGCTATTCAGATTCCACGGGTGGCATTGCTGTTAGCGACCTGATTTTCAGAAATAATGAACAATGTTTGGTAAAGTACTGAATAAGAGAGTACAGCCTTCCCTCAATGTACATGGCAGTTGCATTTCTGGAAAATTTAGTGTGCATTAAGATGAGGTAAAATATACTTTGAGGTTCTATGTAAAACAGAGTTAGATTCTAGGGTTCATAATTATAATCAGCTCCCCCCACCACGCACACACATGCACACACACGACTGTCTGGTGGAACATTTGGAAATCACGCGAAACGGCAGCTGTTGTGCAGGGACTGTCCCATGTACTGCAGGATTACAGCTTTCCTAGCCCTTGGTCATTAACATTGCACCTGAAATGGCCCCACGTGTCTCCATGTTGTCCCTTAGAAGACAGTACTGCTTTTGTGGCATCCACCAATTCACATTCTGTCTAACCTTCACAACAACGCTTTGAAGTAGATATTTTTATCCCCACTTTATGGATGTGCACATGAGGCTGAGAGAGGTTCCGTGACCTGCCTGCCCACCGTCACAGAGCTGGGGCTGGAACCCACTCTGCTTTTCTGCTTCACAGTAGCATTTATACTGTGTTATAGAACCATGTGCCTTAAGATTAATTCACCATGCATTTATTAAACACCTCCTGGGTTCCAGGCACCCTGATAAGGCCTAGAGACACAGAGGCAAATAAATATCTAAGATGTGGTCCCTGTGCAGTATGTGGAGTGGTTCAGAGAGAGAGAGAGACAGACAGACAGAGAAAGAGACACAGAGACAGAGAGAGAGAGGTTGTGTGGCTCAGGAAAGTCATAGAAGGAAGTTCAGTGTGGCCAGGGCAGGCAGTCCTCGAAAGGAAACCGAGGGAGACCAGCTGGATTGGTAGCCAGGGGCCAGCTTATGAAGGGCTTGTAGGTGAGCATAATGATATGTTAGAGACCTGGAAAGTCACTCAATGGCTTAAAGCAGAGGGACAATGTGACCAGGCTGTCTTTACAGAAAGGTCACTGTGAATGTGTCGTGGGGAATGGGTAGCCAGGAGCGAAGGCTGGATTCCATGTACGGGTAGTTCCGTAGGAGATGGCGGCAGCTTTGAGATGGGGGAGAAGAGAATGGGCTTGAGAAATAAGCAAGTGTGAAACAGCCCTGTGACTGAACGTGGAGGGTGAAGGAGAGAAGTCCAAGGTGAAACCCAGGTTCCTGGCTTGAGTGATTGGTGGCGTTGCTGGGTGAGACGGGACGAGGTACAAGGAGGAGGTTTGGATAGAGTTGAGGGAGATCTAGGGGACCCATTACATTTGTGATGCCTGTGGGACTGCATGTGGAGACATTTGGGTGACAGATGGAGATGGAGCTCAGGAGAGAGGGATGTACAGTGGAGTCTTGAGCATGTACGCTAGGATTTCTTTACCTGGGACTCACGAATGTTTCAAGGGGCCCCTGGACCCCTTAGAATTGTATAAAAATTACAGAATCATGTGGATATGTACACTTTTCTTGGGTGAGGGTCTATATCTCTGATTTTCGAAGGGGCCTGTGTTCCTTAAAAGATGAGAAGCCTCTGATATGCCATATTTCATCCGACCCAAGTTACACCTATTAAGGTACACAGTACTTCCCAATGAGAATGTTTACCAGAAGCAAAGATACTTGTAGTTAATCTGCTGTACATTTTCTCAACGTTATTCCTGTGGGACACATAAAGGAACCATGCCAGACTCTTGTCACTTTTAGGTTTTGGGTTTTTTTTTTATCTCTTCCAAAGGCATTGGCAGATTCTTCTGTTTATAATAGCAATCAATTTGCATGTTCCACAGTAACAGCATAATACAGCTTTGTCTACTTCTGGGTGACTTTCTTTCTTAAATCCATAAAGTACTTGGTCTTTTCTTTGCAAGAGAATGTGGACTCATGACCATTTATTTAATGATGTGTATTTGCTTTACATTATCAACTTTTACCCCCACCTGTGCCTGTGCCTTTCTGCAGAAACATGGTGTAATCTTTTAAAAAGACATTCTAAACATTCAAATAGCAAATTGATTAAAATTAATTTAATTTTAACCAACAAAAGCTCATAACTCAACCGAAGTGATAATAATAGGAACAGCTGTGACCTAGGTCCCTTACACTCAGGGATCGGTAACTACATTGTGACTGCCACCTGGGGACATCCTGATTTCAGAGATAATTACGCACACAGTTCTAAAAGCACACATTGTAGAATTGATGTAATTGAAGCTCTCGGAACAGGTGGGACAGCCAGGGAGCAAATTCAAGAGAATGGCAGAGGGGTAAAGATGGGACTTGGGGAGCTGAGAAGAGGACCCTGAAAAGGAAGCTGAGTTCTCTGGGAACTAGAGAAAAACCTGGAAGGTGAGGCCTGAGGAAAGGGGGAGAGGGAGAGAGCCCATTAGAACTGGCCCTGCCTGGTGAGAGCAGCTTCGGTGCAGCAAAGGGGCTGGGTGCAGGGCAGTGGGCCTGACTGCATTTCTCCCTTTCAAAGGCTTTATTCATGAAGAAGGATGAGAGAGAGAAGCTGAAATCAAAGATGACAGAGTGGAGTTGACACCATTATCCAAGAAGGGGACATAGAAGGAAGCATGGCTTTGGGGGAGAAAGTGATGGTTTTGGTGTTGAGCATGTGGAATTGTAGGTCTTGGTAGGAAATCCAGGTGGACAGACACATAAGGGAGTTGAAAATATGGGTCTTAAACTCCAGAGATACTACTGGGCTGGTGGAAAGATTGACGATCATCAGCACATCGGTGGCTCCAACAACCACAGGAGACGTGTAAGAAAACCAGAATGGGTAGAGAGAGAACGGAAGTGGGATGAGGCCAGACTTCTGGGAAGCAACTTAGAAATCTGCAGAGAGCAAGCCACCGCTGCGAGAGCCAGAGAGCAGGACTCGCTCATCTATCTTCATGTCCTCTGTGCCTAACACAGTATCTGGCACATAACAGATGCTAATCAAAGTTGGCTGATTGGTTGATTAGTGGATGGGAAGAAAGAGCAAAGAAATGAACCTGTGAAAGAGACTAAAAAAATCATGAGGAAAGGAAGTGAAAACCAGAAGCGTCTAATGAGGGAAAGTTTTAAAACTGGAAACTGGGAGGACAAGCACTGAGAAACTATTAGATTTGACTTAAATAGAGGGTCCCTGGTATCCTCCAGGATGGCTGCTGAGTGGGGAAGCGGGAGGAAGACGGCAGGTGGTCATCCACTGAGGCATGAACAGGAGGCGAGCATAGATCCTTCTTTCAAGAAATGAAGCTGTTTTGGAAGGAGCGTGTTGCAACCAGCCTCAGTGGCCTGGGAGGGATCTGTGTTGGCTCGGGACACCTGAGGAAGGGCCCAGAAGAGCCCCAAGGCCTGTGGGATGGATGGGAGGCAGTCTGTCTTAGCTACCAGGCGATGTTTGCAGGATCCAGGGAGGTCCTTGCTCTTCCCGGCTGCAGTCACACTTCCTGATCATCAGCTTTCTCCTCTCCACACCTCTGTCACTATGAGTGTGTTAAAGACTAGTGTAAGAGAACGTGGGGTGGTGCTTCTTGCTGACAGCCTGCCCGCAGTGGTAAATTCCTGCTCAGGATTTAATGGTGTGCTTTAATGGTGCCTTTGGTCACCATAGCGACACCAGCCTTCTAGTCCAAGAGAGATGGATGGGGTTTAAATCATTATTAGCCAAGGTACCCAGTGTGTTTTCCAGGCAGTAAATAATAGCTCCTAATGCCAGTGTAAGCTTGGCTGGGCACTGCATTGAATATTTATGTTGCTTGGGCTTGTTTGGGGATTTGTTTTCATTTTTGTGGTCTTTATGGTGGAGCTATGTAAAAACCAATAGCATTGACTCTTTAGCTAATCTTAATTCACCATGACATAGGCTTAAACAGTAGACTCCCCATCCAGTGATTTTTAGGTATCCTGTGGACAAGGATTTAAATCGGGCTCAGCCATCTTAACGAGTTTGGTTGCTATTTAAGTATCTGATCACCTCAGACCCAGCTTGCCTACCACACGCAGACCTTGTGTCTTTTCCTGGAGGTGATGTTTCCAAGCTGAAGTGCCCCACGTGCTCCATGTCCTGACCCTTCTTGCTCTAAGGAATATTTACACAGTACATTCTAGATCAGGACTCTCTGCAGCCACAGGGACAGCCTAGCCCCCCTTCAAATCACAGCTCCAAAAGGACCTCTCTTGCCACACCTCATCACTCCTCGTGTCCCTGAGCCCCCTCTGCCTCCATTCACTGTCTAGTCTGTCACTATGGCCATCTGTGTCTAGGTTTGGCTTATACACCGTTGCAGACAGGGTACTGGCTCATTCATCAGCATGGTCTCCCAAACCAGCACAGGGTCCTGGCCCACAGTGGGCTCAATAAATGGCTGGTGAATGGAATTAAACAGAAAGTTCTTTACTCCTAGGTGCAGAGGCTCAAGGGATACCAGAGATGGTTTACACTGAAGGCCCATTGCAGACACTTGGAATTATATCCTCTTTTGATCTATTCATTCTCACTGGGATCCTGAGGGCTGAGTGTGTTCATTCATCAACTATTTACAGCCTATGTAAGCCTTTGTGAGAAGCACTCAGAGTCTGCAAAAAGTGAAAAAGGCCCTTACCCTCCAGTAGTTCCCAACTGAGAGGGAAAGGCAGGTGTATAAGAAGGTGGAATGAAACACTGGTGAAGTAAAAGAAGGGGAGCTGTTCACTAAAGGCTGAGGTGTCCCGTCACTGGGCCTGGTGCTGTGTAGACATTGGCTCATTTAATTCTCACACTTCCATGGAGAGGTGGAAATTGTTATCCACACCCCATACATGTAAGAACCTGAGGCTCAAAGGGATTGAGTTAATCTGCTATATCATTATCCCCATTGTACAGAAGATATCAAGACCTAGAAAGATTGTAACTTGCCAAAAGTCAGCCGCATACATACAGAGTGCCAGAGGCTGGATTTGAACTTGGTTTTCCTGAAGTCAAGACAGATCCCCATATTTGTATGCTGTATTTGCTCAGTGTGCAAGAGACTATGAAAGGAGCATTTCATCCTGCCTGAATGACCTGGTGCTGAGTCCTGGAAAACATGATAATTGAACTGGTCTTGAAGGTTGGTAAGATGTTGGTAACTGGAGAAGAGGGAAAGGACCTACCAGGTAGAGTGACAAAGTCAAAGGCTTGCACCCAGGAAAGGTCAGGGTTTGTTCAGGGAACACAGGAAGATGTGGTGTGAGATGAAGCTGGTTGGATTATGGGGACACTTGAATTCCCAGTGGGGCTATGTAGTGGTTTGAATGCAGGCTTTGGAGTAAGATGGATCTGAGCTTGAATCCTGCCGTGTTTTGATCTGTGCAACCATGACCAAATAGTAAACTTATGGGTGCCTCAGTTTCCACTTCTGCAAAATAGGAATGATAGTTTCTGTCTTGTAGAACTGGATCACATAGGAATAAAGCATGTAAACCCAACAATAAATGTTAGTCCCATTCTTATCAGGTATGTTCTGGTCTTCCAGTTCTCCTGAACAGAGCACTTTTCCCTCTTTGCCCTCTTCCTTCCTGATTCTTAAACAATAAAGTCATGGAGTCTCAGGGTTGGAACAGACTATGGGTGTAGATGAGCTTTATGGCCCAACCATCAGCAAGAAGAAAAAGTGACACCGTTCCCTGGACTCCTAAGATGTTTGGTTTCATGCCCACCATGCTCCAGCCTCTGAAGATGTGCCATTAATCTAATCCTTCCCTCGTGACCTACCAGGGCTGGCAGTGGCATTCTGGGATCAGTATCTAAGAAGTCTCAGCAAGTTTCCCTCCATAAGCTTCACCTGATCCCACAGCAACTGCATACCCCTCAGTGGGGAACCCCAAAGCTCCTTCCTTGCTGGGTTCCTGGAGCCTCACAAAGATTAGCGAAGCTCACTTTCCTCGGCTTCTCCTGAAAATCTGGCCTCCCCCCTTACAGGGCAAGCTCCATCCCTGTCATGTATGTGTCTGTGTCTGTGGTGACAAAGCAAGGGCCAACCCTTCCCTTCAACCAGTTTTTGAGTCCCTTCTATCTATATAAATACCTGATTTCATCCTGGTATAATTTCTTCCATCCATCTAAGTACTGTCTGCATTCTGGCCCCTGAGCTGCCATAGCTGTTGCCTGGAGTTGGAACTCCAGAGGATTCTCATTCATAGTGGCCACTTGGACTTATTCCAACACTGCCAGTGTCTCCCATTGTCAGTGAGAGGCTCCCATGAGGAGTTTCAGGAGTCACTCCCTATCCCCCTCTATAACACAGGCCAGGCTTACTCCAGCCCCTCTGTTTGCATTCTTGAACCCCCAGATATGTTGTTCTCTGCCAGACAAAGCCACTCACTCCCTGGGCTGGAAGGGTGCTGCTTACTGACCCAGTGATGATGGGCAACAAAGGCAGCTACAATCTTTCCAGTTATTGAGTGGTGTCTGTGTGTCAGGTGCTTTGCACAGTGATCTCTAATCCTGACGTCAACCTTTAAAACAGGCATTATCCTCATCTCACATGAGAAGGAGATGAAGGTTCAGGAAGGACTCAGAGACCTTCTAACACATGCACATATCTTTGTACTTGATTATGGGGTCCACACCAAATTTGGCTATCCACCCTGTCAGGCTCATTCTAAACTGTGACAGAGAAGGCTAATACTATGCCTTACAAAGAAATGGTGATCTATTTGGCTGGTCTGTTCTACCTGCTCTTTTAACTTTACTGACTAGAGGCTTTCTGGTGACTTCCTGGCTCTATCGTTGCCATTCCTGGCTGACTCCAGGTGTAGAAGGCTGGTCGCTCTAAAGAGTCCTTCTTCAGGTTTCTCAGTTGTCCTCAGAATCGTCTCTTCATGTCTGAGTAGAAAGGGATAGTGTAGATCATCTGGGCTAGTGCCTTCATTTAATGAAAAATGATACAGACTTAGAACAGGAACAGGACCTACCCAAGATCACAGAGGCAATTGGTGGTGAGATATGTAGGTTACATGTTTGACTTCTTAGAATAAAGTCCTAAAAGAGCAGTAGCAGAAACAAGACACTTTATTTCTCGCCTATAAGAGTCCAGGCATAAGCTGCCTACTTTCAGGGACCCAGACTCCTGTACTATTCTCTTGCTCTGCCTTCCCTTGGGTGTCACCCTTGTTTCTATGGTCCAAGATGGCTCACTATTGGTCTTCATTCCCACCCATGGGAAGGGCAAGAAGGGAAGGATAGGATACAGCCCTTCCCTTTAGGAACATGACCTGGAAGTTGTACATAGCACCTTCATTTGTATCTGATTGGCCAGAACATAGTCACATGGCCACACCTACCTGCAAAAGAGGCTGGGAAATATTGTCTTTATTCTAGAAGGCCATGGGTCCAGTTGAAGATTAGGGGTTTTGTTACTGCAGAAGAGGGGAGAGCAGATCTTGGGAGAGGAATCATGATCTCTGTCACTTTGATAGAATGGGGACTAGAACCTGGCTATGTAATCCTGTCCCTCATGGCCTTCCCTTCTCAGCCCAGCTCAGGGATGATGCCATGAGATGCACCATGGATCCCAAGGTGGGCCATTGTTTTAGTTTATTCTTTTAGGCTCCACACATGGCTAACTTTCATAGATGATGACAAACCATTTGTCACTGCACAAAAATTTTAACTTTAACTCCTTTTGGACATATACCATTACCTCCTTGAATAGTGAATATCTTCACTATTTTCTTGTAAAAACATGACTCCACCCACCTATTAGAATTTGGATGCTTAAAACAGATAAAAAGTTTTTATTTACTATTTCTGTTAGAACGGTCTCTGAACAACCCCTCTAAAGGTGATAGAGATGGTGAAGAGGCCAGATGTGTCCATGGAGACCTCCCTTCTTCAGATTTATATTCCCCCAGAATCTTGTTCCTGGAGGTCAATAACATCTTAGTGGAGGTTATACCAGACCATTTGTTGCCTGAATAGTGTCCTTACCTGGGAATTCAGGTTGCACTCTCTCAAAAGCCAAAGCAGGGAAAAATCAGTTGGTATTCAGAAGAATGATTCTGTAGGGATTAGAGGTTCAGTACCATGCTTTCCAAGTATATGGGGTGGGCAGGTGTACTCCAGTCACAGAGGTAAGCCTGGCTGGAAGGAAAATGGGGGAGGGCTGGGCTAACACAGTGTTTCCGAGGTTGGGGCTATTGGTGATGATGAGTTGCTGCCGAAAGCCAGGCAAGCTGAACCCTTGAGGTTAGGGACAGACAGAGGAGAAAACAGGATGGCAATGTCTGGCCAGGTCTGCAGCAGAAAGCATAGCACGTGTGGTGGAGAAAGCAGCCTTTGGATCACTTATAGCTCTGTGACCTGGAGCAAGCCATTTCAATCTTTAATCCTTGTTTTTGGGGTTTTTTTTCCCTGCAA
This sequence comes from Hipposideros armiger, assembly GCF_001890085.2. Classification (NCBI taxonomy): domain Eukaryota; kingdom Metazoa; phylum Chordata; class Mammalia; order Chiroptera; family Hipposideridae; genus Hipposideros; species Hipposideros armiger. The sequence continues at coordinate 758,061 of NW_017731502.1, read as the reverse complement.
AAATGGGATAGAACTATTCAAGTGGTATGAGGATCAGTTGGAGATACAATATGACTCATCTCTGGTACCCATTAGGTGTTCAATTAACAGCAGTGTCCTCCAAGGCTCTGGTTAGCTAGCTGGCTCTCAGAAGGCTCAGCCCAAATCATTGGCAGGACCATGGATAGCTCCAAGGAGGCCTGGCCTTTCTTTTTAAACCAGCTTTGTTGAAGTATAATTGATGTCCAAAAATAAAACTGTACATATTTAATTCATACAATTTAATGAGTTTGAACATATGCATATACCCCTGAAACCATCACCACAATCAAGACAAAACACATCCATCACTTCCAAAATTTCCTTTATGCCCTCCCCAACTATTTTTTTTACGTTAAGAACACTTAATGTGTTATCTGCCCCCTTCACAAATTTTTAAAATTTGTTATTAAATTATAGTGGACATACAATATTATATTAGTTTCAGATTTATGATATAGTGATTAGACATTTATATACTTTACAAAGTGATCACCACTATAAGTATAGTAACCATCTGTCACCATTCATAGTTTTTACAATATTATTGACTATATTCCCAATGCTGTACATTATATCCTCGTGACTTATTTTCTCACTAGTCGTCACATATGGAAACAACCTATGTGTCCATAGATAAATGAATGAATAAAGAGTATGTGAGATACACACACACACACATACACACACACACACACATACACATACATACACACACACGGTGGAATATTACTCAGCCATAAAAAGAATGAAATCTTGCCATTTATGACAACATGGTTGGACCTAGAGGGTATTAAAGTGAAATAAGTCAAATAAAGAAAGACAAATACTGTATAATTTCACTTATATGTGGAATCTAAAAACAAATAAAACAAATACAAACTCATAGATATGGAGAACAAATCAATGGTTCCCCGATGGGATGGGAACCATTCCCCATAGAGGCATGGGCGACAAAAGTGAAGGGGATTAAGAAGTCCTGGTCTTTTGAGGAGGGTTTCATTTGACAATGGGCTAAACACCGTGGTTGCTGGGAAGGATCTCAGGAATCCATCTAGTCTTTCCCACAAATATGAGGAAGTTCTTTCTACTGGTGGTCCACAGGATGATTTTATAAATCCAGATTTTAAAACATCCAATCACATGATGAGAGTATGCCCCCTTCATGTCTCTTACGGTGAAAGGCACAGGAAGGTGCTGGCTTGTTGTTTAACGCCGCTCTGACACTTGCTACTCTTGCTGTTGAACAAAGAAAAGACAGTGAAGACAAAGAGTCTTTGACTAGAATTTAATCACGTTTTATTTTTATTGCATTTTCTTTTGCATTTACCCTCTGTCTATGGTAAGAAATAATGGTTGTTCATTGTGTTGATTCAGTTTTCTTATTACATATATTTAATGTAAGAGAGTATGTTGATTTCTAGAAAATACTAAGTAATACAAAGGTATTTAGGTATTTATGTATCTGCACCCCATACACACACACAAAAAAAGTGTTGGAAAAATGGTACAAGAGGGATTGAAGTTTGGATGAGTTTTTCTCCTGCCTCTTCATAAATGGTAAAATGCCAGCCCAGGGAGGGTTTGGAACTTGACCAAGTTATCCAGCTCATTGGATCTTCTGACCGTGTGGTCCTGGGTTCTTGCTTCTGTACCACCCTGCTTTCCTGATGCCTTTTGACTAGCACTCAGCTTTCCAGGTGACCTCATTATCTTGGAAAAATTAGGGAGGAGCCGCCCTTCCAAAACTTTTCTGGTATTCCCAAAGATCAGACAATCTCCCTTCTATGAAATAAATAGCTGTGTCCTCGAAGGAGGGGGAAAACACCCCACAATTCCTGTATTGGAATGCAAATGAGCAATTAGACTCAATTAAAACAGGATACAGTATAATTACCACCAATTGTGCTAACCTTTATATTCAGAAGGACTTGACCTGCTAAAAGGAAATTAAACAATAGAAAAACCTCTTTCCTAACAAAGGGGTGTGCTTTGGGCTGGAGTCTCATTTCAGGAGCTTGAGAGGTTTGACAGAGTAGACCACCCACCTGGATCTGAGCCACCCTTGGCAGCGACCACGCACAGCCAGGCTTGATGGTACCTTGTCAGTGACCTTATTGTGCCCATCACCAAACACTGTGTAATTTAGCATAATGCCTGAGCCCTGCTTGGCTCTTCCAGACAAATCCTGGGACCTCAGACGTTTCGAAAGGGACACTGAACTTTGCTGGGAAGCATCTGAAAGCTGAACTTCCTTGCCCTCCACATCTGAACTCTTTAATTTAAAACCAAATCTTGTAATTTCCTTTAAACACTCCTCTTAAAATCTGATTCAATTTTCTGAATCCCATTTTATGTGGCTCCAGCATTTCATAGGAACAAAGCACAAAGTGCTGCTCTGAAGACCTGCATTCTTACCTCAGGGCTACAGGTCTCAGTCTGCTTATTTGTTCATCCTGCCAACAAATACTTATTGAGCACCTTCTGTGTACCATTTACTTCCCTGGATACAGCAGGCAAAACAAAAGACAAAACTGCCTTTCCTTGTGGAACTTATATGTTCGAAATCTTAAACTTGCAAGGCAGTAAAACAACAGCTGATAGAAAACAGCTATAGTGCTGGGAGGATGCTGGAATGACGGGGGGATGAATGTCGGAAAGGGGTCAAGGAGGACGTGGCACTTCAGTCTCTCAACAACATTTGGGCAGATGGCACAGTTAATAGGCTAAGAGGGTGAGACTGAGATACTGCTGATTGACTGAGATACTATTCTTGGCCTCGGCCACCTGACATACAGAGGACAATGATATCACAACTGGAAGCCAGGGCCCCTGACTTTGAGGAGTCCTCAGCCTTGTGAGGATTAACTCCGTGGGTGGCCCAGGAGCTGGGGCTGGTCATTATGGACAAAGGGAAGCATGAAAAAGCAAGAGGGCCTGAGGAACCTGGCATGTTCCCCAGCGCAAGAAAGCTGGCACAGTGGAGAACAGAGTGGGTGGGGAAGGGTTGAGACTGGTCAAGCCACACAGCAAGTCAGGGCAGAGCCAGGACTGGAACCTAAGGTCACCTGACTCAAAGCCCAACCCTTTGCACTCTACCCCACAACTGTGAATGTGGGGCTGGTGAGGGAGACTCAGAAGAGCAGGAAGACACCTGCCAGGTTTGTGTGTTTGAAACCTGGGCTGCAATGTGGACAGTGTGGGGCTGTCACATGATCAAGAAGAAAAGTGATGAAGGGCCCTGATGATGGGGATGAAGAGGGGGTGTAATTTCAGAACATAGTTGGAGATCAAGTAGGCAGGACTTAAAACCACTGATTGAATATGGAAGAAGCTCAACAAAGAGATGAGGCTGACTCCAGCCTAAGCACCTGGAGGACAACCTGGGGATTCCTAGACATCCCAAAGGACAAGATTCGGTGCCCTTTTCCACATCCCTGGCTAGTTCCACATCTTTCTCACCTGACTCAGCCTCTCCCATTTCTACTTATTTTGGAGACCCAGCTCCAACCCCACTGTCAGCTAGAGGCTGAATCTCTTCACAGAGACCCTTCCAGCCTGTCTCTCTCTAGCCTCCTTTTCTGGTCTCACGCTGCTTCTGTGGGTGTCATGCATCCCACATTCACTAGTTCTTGAGCACAACACCTGGGTCTTACCATTCTGAGGACAGGGATAAAGGACCTGCAGGAGACTGTGAAGGCATGAAAGAAAAATGGATGAGATCGAGGGTAGCCAAGAGTGGCTTTCTTCCCAACCGGTTGTGGAGACTGCTGGGAGTCCTGTGGAGGGTCCTGATCTAAGATCAATTAGTGATGTCTGCAGTGAACACAGAAGGGATGTAGCAGTGTGCACACAGGTTATGTACAACCTCTATGACAAGATCGGTATTGTTTGGACAGTGCAGCTATTCTCAGGAAAAATCAAAGATGATGTCCAAGTATCTGGTATGGCTGAGAGTAGAAACAGGTTAGAAGGAGCTTTTAGGAGAGCTGGGACCAGTGACAGATACAGGCTGTGCTCAACATTGCATTTTCAACCTTCATACCTCTCTCCACTTGTGTGCATTGCATCATGGTGCCCCTACACCTTTTGTACCCTGACTCAAGGCTCTCAAACCTCAGCTCGCAAGGGAATTTTTCTAGCTAACACCTGCCAGCCAGTGGTTCCATTTTGGCAGCCTAATTCGTTGTCTGCACTGTGGTCTTTGTGTAGTTCATCTGCATTCTTTATTTCCCTTATGGTTTTATAGAAGGAGTGTAAAAATTAAGGTGTGGATACCAGTGGGTGGGAGTGTAATCCTCCTAAATGTAATGTAGGAGAGCCTTCCTTTAAAACTCTAAACAATGGAACTGATTCAAAATCATCAGCAGCCATTTAATAAATGATGCCACTGTGGTCACTGAGGAACAATCTGCTATATATGTTGCCAGGGGCATGGTGAGGGTGCATTTGCCCAGGTTATAAGCGACCTCTTAATGACATGCCAGTGGCCTAGTCCACTCAAAACAGACTGGGCAGAGCATGACCAATGAGTTTAGTCACGTCCAGGTGGTCCCACAGATGAAAGACACATGTCTATGATTTTCAGTGTTCTTATGTCCTACATGGTATAGTTCTTTTCCATAAGTTTTGTGAGCATTGGGGGTTAAGATAGTTCAACTCCAAAATTCTCATTATTCAGGTCCTAGGCATACTCGATAATTAATCTCCTACCACACAACAGAGATGAAAGTGGAAATTATTCAATGAAAACAATCAGTTCTTAGCCTGACTTTTCATACACTTAAGCTGGTTGACTGAGGGGATTCATTTTGAAGGTAGAGAGTTAAGGATTTACATGAAATGCTGAAGATCTATGATAGATTGTGCCTACAAAGCCCAGGGAAGCAGAGACTTTAAAGCACTGTTACTCTCTGGGCAGATACCATCAACCTTGTTGGCTGCTGGCCTCTAATTTATTATTATTAATATCAACTGTTGGTCTCATTATTATATATTTGATTTGTGTTCACCTTTTCTGGATTATGTTATACCAGGGTGCCAAAAATATGTATACACATGACTTGTATTCATCTTTTGTTATCGGTATATATTATTACAATTTTAATACAGCTTTTTTTTTTCCTTTCTTAAAATATGTATACATTTTTTTGGCACCTTCTGTATATAACAGTGAGAGATTGGTTATACTGACTCCTGACCTATTGATTGAGCAGATGGTTGATTTGGAAACGGATGCTGAATTGGTGTGGCGGGGCTGGGAGTGGGCTGAGGATGGTGCCACCATTGTAGGTTAGGGACAGTGTCTGGATGAAGTAATCCAGCCTTCCAGCCTGTATCAGCAGGACCCATTGACACCAGCCCCTCCTGNGTTTTAGCAGCATCTTCTTAATCTGAGTCTTGGCGGTTGAAGAGCTGCTGAATAGGATAGCGATGGTAGTTATCATTTCTTGATGCCTGATTCTTATGTCATACTCTGTGCTTTATTTAATTTAATTTATTTTATTTATCTGATTCACTCAATCAGCAAATAGTTATTGAAAATTACTATGTTCTAAACCCAGGGGCTAAATGCTATATAATTAAATTCTCACAACCAATAAGATAAGTCTGTAAGGTTCTGTGACCATGAGAGAGGTCCTATCTCACAGCTGCCAAGAATTTTAAAACCTATGTCCTAAAGGTTTTACAGATGAGGGCATTGAGGCTCTGAAAGGTTAAAGCCCTTGCCTTGTTCTTGCACAGGTAGCACTTGAACTAGGAGAGTCTGACTCGGCCGTGTAAAGAATACAGTGCTGAAAACTCTGTTGAATCTGATTTTTCTGGGCTCACTCTGGCTCTACCCAGCCCTGGTCTAGCAGTCCTGGTTGTGACATCTTGGAACATGGCAGACCTACATAACCGCTTTGGAAGAATCCTAGAATCTCAGCATTGGGCGGGTTTAGTCCTCATCCAGTGCAGGCATCCCCTCTGTAGTAACCTGGCCAGCTGCCAATTGACCCCTCCTGTAACAGGGAAACCCCTCAACTCCACTTTGGGACAGTTCTCTACTCCCCTGGTTCCCAGTGTTGACACATTTTTTCATTCTTTCTTAACTTATCTGCTCTAATTTATCAATCCCCCACTTTGAGAGTGTCCACCAGTGTTGAACACACTAATTTAAATGGAGCCTAAACAACTGAGGCACAAGGCAGCTTCCTCTGGGTCAATAGAATAGCCTCCAAGGTGGGCCCCTTCCTCACACAGAAGACAGGGAGCTTTGAAAAAGGAATCCCTGTTCATGCAAATCCCTGCTGTTGTTCTTTGAAGGTATTTTCTTTTAATGCTTTGAATATATTTATAATAGCTACTTTAAAGTCTTTAATAAATCCAACATTTTCCTTAGATATAGATCATATTTTCCTGGGGTTTTTTTGTTGTTATTTGTTTGTTTGTTTACATGACTGGTAGTTTTGGGTTGTATGCTGTGGATTGTGATTGACTATTGTGCACACTATATTGTAGACACTCTGGATTCTGTTGTCTTCCTTTGAAGGATGTTGGCTTTTATTTTAATCAGTAGTTAAATTACTGACTCGTCACCTTAGGTTCAACTGTATGTTGAACTGTATAGGTTTCCGCTCTTGTAAGCTTTTAGAGGGCAGGGTCCAATCTTTTATTCGTCTGCTGCCCACTCGTACGTGTGGTAAGGTTAGCTGAAACAGCACATGTAAACTTCTCTGGGTGCATAGAAAGAGCGAGAAAATAGAATGAGTTTGGGAGTGAAGAGGAAAGAAGTAGAGATACACAAATAACCTTGATTTTGGGGGTGCAAAGCAAGAATGGAGTCTGTCTGCCAAGGATGATGGAGGCTTTGCAATGTCATAGGAGATAGGAGAAGCAGCTGTGATAGCACAGGTTTATGGGCAGATGTGACTGACTTAGTGCCATTGTGTGGGTTTGTCTCGTTATTTCCAGAAGCCCAAAAGGCACTACAGACAAAAGAGACAAAGAGACGTCAGCAAACATTCAAGATGCACCTACTGTGTGCCAGGCCTGACCATGGGGTGGGAGTATGAGGGATAAATGAATCAGATAGCTTTTTTTCCCTTGAGGAGTTTGCAGTCTCATAGTGGAGAGAGAGGTGTCACCAGGGATGGCTGCAGCAGGGGCTGGTGACAGCCATGAAGAGTGATGACACCAGCTGCATCAGCACAGGAGAGAAACAACTGCCAGCCTGTCTCCAGAGACTCTTAGGCTGTTTTTGTTTGTTTGTTTGTTTTAGAATTCCAGCCTTTTGTTCATTCATCTAAGAAGTATTACTGAGCACCTACTGTATGCCAGGCATTGTGCGAAGTCTTTGCTTTTTATTTATTTATTTATTTATTTATTTATTTATTTNGTTGTTATTGGTATGGTCCATTCGAGTGGCTATGAAGTGGCTGCATTCATACCATCACTTTCCCTCTCTTGCCTCCTCAGGGGCTCACTTGGCTGGAAGCCTGGGGAAGGGCTGATCGCTAATGCTGCAGGCTTTAGACAGAACCCCTAAGCCGCCCTGTCTCTCCTGCAGCCTGAGGGGCAGCCCTGTCCCCGAGACTCCAGTGATAGCTGTGTGGGTTGCATGTTACCATCAGAACTTGACTTCTCTGCAAACGTGTTTGGGTTTCGTGTAGTCTGGGGCCTGGGGCCTGGGATGAGGGGGCTGGTGCCTGTGCAGGTCAGCAGGGGGAAGAAAGGCGATGACCCACAGGAGGAAGAAAGTCCCCAGGGTGCCTTCCTGTCCCATAGGACGTTCTTCTCCCCACATCTCAACCAGACTAATAAGGAACTCCATGCAGCCTCAAGACCTTTCCATGATCCAGGATCTCCATGCCAGTCCTGGCTCCAGCCCCTCTTCCCTAGTGCTTACAAGGGGCTCAGACACACATATTTGCTGTCATTTACATTTCTAAAGGGACACAGGGTGCCTGACTGGTGCACAACTCCTGGGGCCTTAGACAAGGAGACATTCCCTTTGAGGGGCCCTCCTGGCTTGTGTGGCAGGGATACCACATAAAGGCTAAGTGTTGAGCGGAGAGCAGGTGCATTCCTAATGGCCCCCTCCTCCTGTCTCCCTAGCCAGTGAGGCCAGAGAACTCCAGAAAGCGGGTAAAGAGAGCTCAGTTGTGCAGGGCCTGCGAGCTGAGGAAAATATCTTCCTCGTGGTATATATATAACCATGAGGTCAAGAGAGAGAGCCATGAAAGCCGTTAAGGCCTAAAGGGCTGTGCACCCTCCTGCTGTAGTGTGAGGGCTTCCTGACCACATTGTTTAAAATCACACCCCTGTCACACACACCCCTCCCACCCGCACATCCTGTCCAATTTCCTGGCTCTGGTTTTCTCCTTGACCCGTGCCAGCATCTCAGACACTGGCTATTTTATATCAGTCCTTCCACTTGCTAGCATGTAAGCTTCATGAGAGCAGAGAATTGATCTGTTACATTCGCTCTTAGATCTCCAGCCCCTGGGACTGTGCCTGCCAACAGAGCTCAGTAAATATTTTTTGAACTAATGAATAAAGGACAGTTTTTGGCAGAGCCTGGGTGACTTTACGGTGACATAGCATACACTGTGGTTGTCAGTTTGCTCTCTGGAGAGAGGGGTTTGGGGTGCTGTGGAATCTGGTGTTGAGAGAAGGAAATGTGAGTCACTCCACTGCCCTTGACCAGTCAGGTGGCCTTCAGCCTGTCCCTGTATCTCTCTGGGCTCAGGGCTCACCTGACCGTGGGGTTAAGAATACCTACCGCACAGGGCAGCTAGGCAGCGAGTGTGTGCGTGAATGTGAAAGCTCTCCTAGTCCTCATTTTTGGTGCCCAGCCCAGGTCCTGGCACACAGTTAGGGCTCCAGGAACACCAGTGGTGTTCCTCATTTCGCCTCCATGTCACTGGCGCTGGGCAGGACAAGTCAGGGCCCCACAGCCCGAGGAGGAGGCTTTGAACTCGGGACCGAGTGCCTTTATTGTGGATCCAGTAAATTAAGTTTCTCGTCAAGAACTTGAAACGACACAGCAGCTGGCCTTCTTTGTCCCCTGGCAACTTGCATTCCGTGGTCTGTTATGACTTTCTAAACATCTATTTGTCTTCACTGACAGCCCTGTGTTCTCTCTGAAGTGTGAAGTGCTTCCACTCGATTTTTGTTTTTCCCCTCAAATTTTTATTTTCTATCTTTTCAGTCTTTGGAGAGTGGAGGGGGCTCTTGCAGGAAATCACATTTTCCCTGCCCCAGATTCCTGCCAGTCTCACTCGTCATTGTGTTTCGAGTGTGTGTTTTCAGGGCAAGAACAGAAAGGCCTGTCACAGATCCAGATTGCGGGGTCTGCTTTCCCAGGGTGTGTACACGTTCCCCAAGTCGGCCTCCTCTATGGAGGGAACTGGAGCCTGCAACTAAGACGTCCAAATGAGGATGGGGTAGAAGGCTGCCCAAGCAGTGAGAGGACCTCAGAACACCAAACCTCCCCAACTTCCCCACCCCACAGGAGGACAAATCGGGGAAAAACAAGACCCTGGTTTAAAACCCTACCTAATTATATATACATATAGTCTCGGGACATGGANGTCGCCGGCAACTCACGGCAGCCCAGCTCCAGGTTGAGCTGTTGTTCAGCATCTTAGCTGTGGAGGGCAGTGTCACTGGCCCTTATATGTGGGATCCGAACCAGGGTCCTCTGGCGTCCCAAACCAGTTCTTAACCATCGCGCCACTCGGCCGGCCCTCTTATTTCTTATTTTTGAGGACTGGATTCAAATTGCTGTTCTGTCACTTACCAACCAAATGATTATGTTTGAATTTGTATAAAGTATAGCCTCTTAGTTTTTAGTTAGTAGCTTACATGCAAAACAATAGTAGAGGGTTGTTTTGTAAACTTTCTATCCCTTCAGTCCCTCAGATGTGTATCTTAACCGTTCTTCAATGAAATAATAGGGCATTTAAGCCAAAGATTGTTATGTGCAATACTATAGTGTTTCTATTTCGCTTTTCCTAGGGCGTTAATTTGTATGAAAATAAAGCGAGTAACAAAAGAAAAAATTTAAGACGGAATGCTGTATAAATGTAGCCATTTCTTTTGTTATATATACAGTGCCTGGCATCTAATAGGATTTTATTTTCTTCTTCCTCTGTCCCCATTTCCCACATCCTGAATTCTTCCTCATCTTTTACAGGCCAACACCTGGACCACCTCCTCGGAGAAGCCCTCCCTGATGGCCCCTCTGTTTAGCTACTCTCTTCTCTGTGCTCTATCCCCCTTCCCACTCCCCTGATGACATAAGGCATTATCTGCCTACTTATATGACTGTCTTCCTGCCAGTGGGGAAGCCTCTTGAAGTCCATCCTGTGACTCATTCTTATTTGTACGTTCCAGGGTTCAGCTCAGTGTTTGGTACATAGGAGTGTGTTTCTCATAGGAGTAGGTAGACCAGTGAGTAAATGAATAAATGAATGAATGGCGTGAAGGGCTGTACCACTGGTAAAAGAAAGCCTAGGTTGGAAAGGGGTGAAAGGCTACAGTAACATTGGAGGAATTAAGATTGTAGGTCTTAGAGCACAGGTTTTTTTTTTTATCTGGGGAATTGGAGTCTCTGAACCATCCAAAAGCTTATACACATATCTGTGTCTTTGCATTCTTGGGGGAAGGGGGAGAAGGGCCATAGCTGTTGTCTGAGTCTCAGAAGTGTCTGTGGCCCCCCAGATGTTGGCAAGTTGCTGATCTAAACAGATACAACAGGCAGGTCCCACCTAGATGAAGGAACCAAGGGATTGGGAGGAGAGATTGCCACAAAGGAGAACAAAAGGGGAACTGGAGGGGACGCTGCGTCCTGCAGGGACCTCAGGTTGGGGGCATGGCCCCCAGGACAGGAACCCCAGTGGTCTGTGAAGGTATTGCCCTGTCTTTCTAAGCACCTCTTTGTGAAGAATCAGGGAAGATTTTGTTCCTTTCACTGTCTTTGTTCTAACTGTGAATCCATGGGCTGAAGGGGCCTGTCAGGTTCACTAGCCCCAGTTACCTGCCTCCAAGCAGACCAGACTGAAAAGATTCCAGGCAAAACACCGGGTCTTTCCTGCCCCACACAGCTCTCCCTTCCCTTTTCTATCATATCCTGTCCTGTCTTATCCATGGCTATGAAAACTTGATTTTCATTAAGGGCAGTGTTTTTTTAAAAATGTGGATCTTGGCCCGTTGGTGAATTATGATGCAAATTTAGAGGGTCATGACCAGCTCTTTAAAAAAAAAACCCAAAAAACAAAATAGAGTATGATATGTAAATGAAATAGAGTATGATAGAAAATGCTGAGTGTATCCCATATGTAAGCATGACTGATTTTGTGAAATTCCCTGTTTCGGCTCAGTATGTACAGGGTTGTGGTAAAAAATATTTGAAAATCAGTGATATCAAATACCATTGTAGGCACTCAATAGATACTTGCCGAAAGATCCAGCCCTTATGGGGATGGTGGTGAGAGAGGAGGCGAGAGACTAGTCTGTGTTCGGGGTTCACTTCTCATGGCTGCTCTGGGAAGCCCTTTGCTCTCAGTGAGGTGATAGGGGCCTGCCCTGTTGCCCACCTCCGTTACCCCTTCTTGATTCTTGTGTCTCCTCTCCTGGGCAGGTGGTATACGTCACAGCGACATTTCCCTATGTCATGCTTCTGATCCTCCTGATCCGAGGGGTCACGTTGCCTGGGGCATCTGAAGGCATCAAGTTCTACCTGTACCCCGACCTCTCCCGGCTCTCGGACCCACAGGTAAGAGTCGTTTGCTCCATGCACAGTTGCCCACCACCACTGGAAAACCTCTGCCTGCCCCTAATGCCAGACACACAGAGGCCTCATGGCCGGTCGAGCAATTGGAAGCCTGTAGACCCCTTCTCAGAATTATAATTTTCATTGCACAAATTAAATTCTAGTAAATCAAATATATTGAAATACAATCAATCACCAAAACGTTAAGGAAGACATTTGTTTGCATCATAATAGTACATGTGCTTCTTTGTCAGCACATTAAATAGCAACATCTAGCGGTAGGTCTAATAATTTCCATGATTTCAAAGCACCAATGAGGATAAATGGTATTTGGAGGTATTTATGTTATGATAGGAAAATATCTGGGATTTGTACTGCTAATAGTACTGTGTTGCCTGTAGTCATAATTGAAGGAAATACTAAATTTGAGTTAGAGGTTATTGAAAATAAAACAGGCTTTTCCTCCACCCAAGATCACAGATCTTGGCAGCCGTACATCTCAGTGAGAAAAACTGGGTCTTTGTTGGCAATCGATTTTCTTTGTGGGGGTGACTCACAGGAAGAAATAATTGGTGAAAAAGTTGTCTTTGGTGAGGCACTGGCTGTTCTGAATAGTGGGTAGTAAATGTTTATATAAACTTCTTGAAGCAGGCACGTGGTGCTGTGCCTGGGGTAATGTTAGACAAGAGATGAAAACAGAGGTTTTCATCTTACGGCCCAGAGGTTCTCAACCTCCGCTACTTGTTAGAAGCACCTATAACACTTCTGAAAATCCCAATTTTCAGAGCACAACCCAGACCAATTAAATTAAACTTCCTGGGGCTGGATCTCAGGTATCAGTATCTTTTAGAAGTCCCCACATAATTCCAACGTGTGAAA
>NW_017731502.1:741189-744369 GCF_001890085.2 Hipposideros armiger | reverse complement strand
GCACACACGCGCGCGCGCGCACGCACATTAGGTGATGCCCTAGAAGGGTTCACAGGACTCAGAAGCAGTTAGCCTGTTGGATATGGTTTATTTCCATCATCAGTTAGAGACAACACCCTTGAGGCAGAGCCTGGAAGAATTCACTGCAGGCTTCCTATGTTCTCCTGCCAGGAGGGGCTGCACAGAACTTGCTCCCTTTTTCCATCGAAATGCAGCAGTACGTGGGCAGTAGTTCTGCCCACCAGAGCCTGCTTGGGATGAAGAGTCCAGGTTTGTAATGGGGTGTTTTACTAAATGCACAGGTACTTCCTACCTGCATGATCGATTAGAATGCCAGCCTCTCGGAAGGCATTCACCATAAATCACATTGCCGTACAGACAGTTCGGTCAGGCTGGCACAGCAGAATTCAGGGCCCCAAGCAGACAGAACAACCGAATCATTTTGTACCATAAGGAATCATAGCCAGGTTCCCAGAGACTAGTCAAGAGACAATCCTGCAAGCAGAACTAACTGGAGAGCAACATCAGGCCTGCTATGGTAACTCTTTTCCTACACACCTGCAAAACCGGAAATAGTTGCTATTTGGCCTTTTCTATAAAGAGTTTGCTGAACCCTGAGCTGGAGAACTCTCAGATGCCTGTGAGGGGATAGTTGATGGGTTTTGATCTTCACCTGACCCGCCACTCCATCCATGTTGCTATCTGCCTTTGCTGCCACCAGCCTGGCCCAGGCCCACCATCTCCCATTTGATAACTATAACAGTGTCCTAACTGGTCTTCCAAAAATGACCTTTGAGCCCTTTGAGCCCTCTAGGTTACTCCCCACCAAGCAGCAAGGTGATTTTTTTGAAATATAAACCTGATGAGCACCTCTTTGCTGAAATCCCTTCCAGGGATTCCTGGGGTCTTTGGAATAAGATCCAAATGGTGAGGCCTCCAAGGTCCTTCATGAGCTGCCTTCTTGCTACATTGTACCCTGTCACTGTCCCTCTCTTCATTCCAGATATTAGCCTCCTTTCTTTCTCAGGACCTTTGCACATACTGTTTCCCTTCTGGGAATACTCCCTTTTTCTTCCTCAGGCCTTCTCTCCCTACCTTGTCTGAGTAACATCCACTTATTCTTTAGGACTCAGTTTAAACATCAGTTGGTCAGGCAAATCTTTTCTAGTTGCCCACCATGCATGCATCCCCCAGTATTCTGTACTTAATTTCCAAAGCACTTATGACATTTGCAGTGAAATATTTATATATATTAATATATATGTATGTATTACATGTGTGACTTATTTTTCTAATGTGCATTCATTTGCTCTGCAGACATTTTCTGAGTACCTAGTCTGTATTAAAGGTTAGCGTAGGTATTGGGCATATAGCAGTAAACGGTCGACAAAACAGTGATTCCTGTCCCATGGGGTTTACATTTTAGTTGGGGAAGAAGACAGTAAACAAAATCAAATAGTGAAGCATGCAATCCATTAGGTGGTGACCAGGACCATGTAGACAAAGTATGGCAGCGGGAGAAAGAGTGCCATGGGGAGCGGACTGCAATTTCCATCAGGATGGCCAAGGAGGCCTCGCTGAGAAGGTAGCTTAGTAGCAGGGTCTGTATCTGCTTTGCCCACCACTGTGTCCTCAGTCCCTGGCTAGTTTAATGTCTGGTGCATAGTAGGTGTTCAATAAATGTTTGCTGAATGAATATAAGAACTAGAGCTATTTTGATTTTTGAAGAAAGTTTCTGTTGCTTTAGCAAAATGTCTAAAAACCTCCAACTCGCCAGATATGTGCACTGTACTAATTTTTGATTCTCTATCAGTGATGACCAGGAAATGTGTGTATATGTGTGTATGTCTGTGTTTCTCTTCCTGTGTGTGTGTATCTCCAAAAGCAGCAGTGATAGCTGATTATCTGGGGCAGAGATAAGGGTAGTTGACTCCAAAGGGAAAGGAAAACAAGGCTCCATGTAGCTGGTGTTTTTTGGAAGTGTCGGTGTGTTGCAGGAAGGGCTGAGCAGCCTTGAACCTGCTCTGAATTTGCTCCGTGTTGGCGGGGTATACAGTCATGTTGATTCCAAGGAGGGGTCTTGACGGCTCCTCAAACTTCGTTGGCTGGGGCATCACACAAAGTTTGTCTCAGTGTGCTGATGAGGGAAGGTGGCCTGTGAACAGGTCATTAGTATCGCAGGACCCCAGCTAGAGTGTCCACTTGACAGACAGAGAGAGATCCAGGTCAGAGAGGCTGACCTCCTTGCTTGTGGCCACACAGCAACTTAGCAACCCAATTAGACCTTAGGGTTCCTGGGTTCTGTATGAGAGAATTCCCAAATAAAGGGAAGTGAGACTTAAGAAAACAACAGATTCCACACCACCCAGTTCCAATGGTTCCCATCTGTGCGCACCCCACATCATGAGAAGCAGGAGGACATAGGTTTCAATTCCTGCTCTCCCATTACTGGTGGTGTGGCCTCAAGCAAGGCTCCTCCCCTCTCTGGGGCCAAGTCCCTGTTTCCCTAGAATGAGGACCACAGGTTGTTTTTGCCGGCCCCATCAGATGGCTGTGATGGTCAAGTATGAGGACCCAGTTGATAGAGGAATTTCTTTTTCCTTTTATAGTTATATATTTATCTTAATGTGCACTAGAAAAAAAAACCCAGGACATCAATCATGTCAAAACCATGACTTCATAGTTATTATTGTTTGGGATGCAGCCAAGGGCTGGAGAAACATTCTGGGTGTTAGGACTTCAGGTAGCCCATGTGGTCCGCCTCAAGGCAACTGAGGCACGGCTCTCAAAGTTAGAGAAAGGTCAGGAGAGCTGCCGGCTAGAAGTACTTTATCAGGAGGTCAGTAACAGGCTCGGTCTTATGTCTCTTACTAGTGCTTTCCTTTTAGCAAGTCCACATTTGCTTTTCCTCAATAATCCTGACTGAGTCTCCCATTTGCCCCTAAATTGCACTAGGGAGGAAAGTCTGCAGGAAGTTTCACTAGGCCTGCTTGTTTGGCTGCTCTGGGGGTATAAACACCCCGCTTTCTTAGGGATTGACTTAGAAATTGCTGTGTTCAGGCCTCCTTCAGCTAAGAGGGACTAAAGGGCTGATTCTGGAGCCCCCGCCAGTGGAGAGATGGGAAGGAGTGATGATGGGACAGGATGAGCCCCAGGGACATCAGAGGGCTGGTCAGAAGG
>NW_017731502.1:735392-737464 GCF_001890085.2 Hipposideros armiger | reverse complement strand
GGCCGGCCCTAGTGTTTGCTTTTTAAATGGATCTACATAAATGTGCAAAGTACCCACTCTTGCCAGACATTTGCTGCACTCAGTGGGAGTGGGTTGGAGAGAGCGAATGAGGGATGTGTTCTAGGACACGGATTTTTTATTAGAGGAGGATCTTTGGCCCCTCCTCCTCAAAGTTGGACATAAAATTGCATGCATTAAGCATGCTCTTTTTAAATTAATGAACTTTTAAAAACAGTTTTAGCTTTACAGAAAAAAATTAAACAGAAAATACAGAGTTCCCATACCCCTCCTCACCCCTGCCCCCCAGTTTTCCCTATAATTAGCATCTTACATTAGTGTGGTACATTTGTTACAATTAATGAGGCAATGCTGATACATTATTATTAACTAAATAAGTCCATAATTTACATTAGGGTTAATTAGGTTCACTCTTTGTGTTGTATATTCTATGGGTTTTGACAAATGCATAATGTCGTGTATCCACCATTACAGTATCATACAGAATAGTTTCACTGCTTTAAAAATCCCCAGTACGCCACCTAGTCATCCTTCCTCCTTCCTCCTCAAACCCCTGGCAACCACTGATCTTTTTGCTGTCTCCATAGTTTTGTCTTTTCCAGAATGTCATACAGTATGTAGTCTTTTCAGATTGACTCCTTTTACTTAGTAATGTGCATTTAAGGTTCCTGCATGCCTTTTCATGGCTTGATAGCTCTTTTCTTTTTATCACTGAATGATATTCCATTATCTAGATGTACCACAGTTTATCCATTCACCTATTGATGGACATCTTGGGTACTTCCACATTTGACAGTTGTAAATAAAGCTGCTATAAACATCTGTGTGCAGGTATTCATTAGCATATTTTTCTTAAAAAGAGTTCATCCACCCCCAACAATTGAGATCCCTGTTTTTGAGCTTTCAACCAGAGCTGTAGGTATAGTATGGGTGTTACCATCAGATGGCTTGAATTTGAGTCATGGCTCATTTACTTACTGACTGTGTAACCTCAAGCAAATGACTTAGCCTCTCTGTGCCTTGATGACCTCATCTGTAAAACGGGTCGTTGTGAGGATTAAATGAGATAATGCTTGTTTGTGATGTGCATAGCACATAGGAAATGCCGAGTAAATGTTGGCTATTATTTTCTTTAAGAGAGGAATATGCCTTTCATTTTTATTTTCTTGATCTAAACTTCAGGTGTTTTTGCAGCATTACATAGCATGAATTGATTTAACCCATCCTGTTTTCACAGAGTGTGCTTTTAAAAGCCTCTAGAGAACAGAGAGGGCAAAAAGAGAAGATGCAGACATGAGTGTGCGCTGTTATTATGCTAGCTGCCATTGTGCAGATAGGCAGAGCTAACTGGCATTTCAAGACAACTGGGTAAAACCTTATGACCCCAAGTGTAGTCCCCAGACCAGCAGCATCAGCTTTATTGTAAGAGCTTGTTAGAAATGCAGGCTCTTGGGCCCCATCCCAAACCAACTCAGTCAGAGTCTGCGTTTCAGCAACATCCCCCGCTGGTTTGTTTAAGAGGAAGGTGTGATGAGTGCTGTTCTCAGAGCATTCAGGGAGGGTCGAGACCTGTCAGACACACCAATGAGGGTTGGTCAGAGGAGGCAGAGGTGCTGGGGCTGAGTAAGGTGAGTAAGAAGGATTTCCTGGGCGTTGGGCCACCCACCTGCCTTCGCTCACACTCCAGGGCAGAGGGAGGGAAAGATCCAGCCAGGGATTTCTGCAAAGAGGGACCCGTCTCCCATGGGATCATTTGGGAATGAGATAGGGCCCTTCATGGGTGGCCACCCTCTAGAACTACACTCTCCAATGTGGAGGCCACGAGCCACATTTAACTATTTAAAGTAACTGAAATGAAATGAAAGTTGAAGTTCAGTTCCTCAGTTTCACTGGTCAAATTTCAGCTGCTCAATAGTCACATGTGGCTAGGGGCTGCCCTCTTAGACAGAGCTGATAGAGAACATTTCCATCATTGCAGAAAATTGCATTGGGCAGCAGTGCTGTGGAGGGGGAAAGGCCCAAGAAGCAGGAGAGCCTGCAGAAACTGAAGCTCA
>NW_017731502.1:729358-733532 GCF_001890085.2 Hipposideros armiger | reverse complement strand
ATTGTCCCTCCTTGTTCTCTCAGCCATAAAATTAGGACATCGAGTTAAATCACTGATTTTCCATCTTTTCACCATCGGTACCTTTTACTTTTCTATCTCTCCCCACCCATTCCCATGGGCGATTTCATGCTGACGGGAAGTTCCCATTAGCAGTTGTATATGTCTGATTAATAAAAGGTGGTAGAGCCCAGGAATTACTTCTCTAAAATGTTCTTTGTGAAAGTGAGGCCCAAAGAGAGCTGAGATGATTTACCTGTGGTCATATGAATATCTTTGTATTGTGAATCACCTGAAAGGGAGCAGCCACAAGTCTCCAGGGTTATAGATGATGGTGCATTACAATTTCTCAAGGCCGTGAGCATGAGTGGGGGAAAGGGTCAGATGAGCAAGGATGTGGTTAACATCCTGGGGGATATCATCCAAACTGCACTGGTCACTACCCAAGACTCCCCTTGCAGAACATGGACAACATCCTGTTCAGCCATACCTCCCCATGGTGGCTTGCCTGCTGACCAGCATATAGTAAGTGCTCACTGAATGCTTGTTGTAGAAGGTGGTCGTCACCTCAGCGCTATGCTTCTGCTTGGACAGTGGGGGCCATGATAATTGTTTCTACCTCAAACTAAGTGACAGAGTGGAGAAGACACAAAGAATGAAAGAAAGAAAGAAAGAAAGGGTCTCTAAGAAAGGCAAACAAAAAAAGTAACAGACACAGGCTCCTTAGTGAATGCCTCAGAGACAGAATATACAATGAATTCATAAAATTGAGCAAAGTGTGACAGGGGGATGCATACTTGCACATTCTTGTACATCACTCCTCCTTCTCGCTTGAACCCTGGGAGGTTGTTCCTCCTCATCTAGAAGGGAATTGTGAGCGAAATAAGGCTTAAGAGCTGCTCTGACAAATCCATGAATTGCAGATGGATGATTTAAGGACTTCAAAAGTGTTTTTAATCTTTGAGGTGATGTCAGGGAGGAGACAACGGAGTCCCAGAAAACTCCTAGGTTTTCTGGTTGGGGCCTGAACACTGGCTGCTGACTGTCACCTGGGCAGGGCAGGGATTTCTCAGGTTACCCCCACTGATGTGATCACGAGTCACTGGTCACAAAGCGTCCCTCTTCTCACTGATGCACCCTGGGAAGCATAGCACTCCCCTGTTTGCAGGTGTGGCTCATCTGAGTGAGCCCACCAGTTCCCACTGCTGGGATGGGAGCTCCCTCTCTGTCGTCTTGTTGGTTCTGTCTGCAAAGGGGGCACCCACATACGTACCACCTAGATTCTGCCACTGACATTTTCCTGAGTCTGCTTCATCACAGACCTTTCCACGCCTTCTGTGAGTACCCATCCAACCATCTTATTTTTTTATGTATTTCAAAGTAAGTAGCAGACATCAGCACACGGCACCCCCTAAACACTGCAACAATTCGTGCCTTGATTTCTTTTTGAAATGATCATTCTTGGTTTTATTGTTCAAGCCGATGCCCAGGGAAGTCACTGAGGGAAGCTTGAAGAATGAGGCAGCCCCTCTTTCTTGGCGACTTTGCCCAGAGCTGAGGCCACAGTCCTGGAGCATCATTTGGAAGGTTTTTTGTTGTTGGTTTTTTAAGCTGAGCCATCCTGCCACCTGTTGGCAGCTCAACAGCAGCTCAGCTCGGGCCAGGAATCGAACTGGAAACCCTGTTGCTCAGAGCTCGCACTCTTGAGTGAGCTCTCAACCAACTGAGCCACTCGGCCGGCCCTAGGAGCATCATTTGGGAGATGGTGTTGTGGCAGCCTGTCACATCTCCCGTTAGTTCACCTGTGAAGTTAGCCATCTCTCCTGTTTGCTCCTCCTCCAAGACCTCACCGTGGTCAGAAAGATGGCTTCAAACCTTTCAGGTGGGAGACCTGCCATGCTGCTATGCTGGGTCACTCACCCAGCCCTCCCCACCCCCCACCCCGACCTGTTGTGCCCTCTGGGTGCTCTGGGCTTGCTGCTTCATTAGGCAGACTCACAAGGGTCTGAGGTCATTTAAAGCTGTTAGCTCTCCATTCAGATGAGCAGAGGAGAAGCAGTGTGGAGCAGGTGGCCATGTGACCATGAAGGTTGGCAAGGATACAGAGAGAAGGAAGGAGAACAGTATGTGAGCAGACTCAGGCAGGTCACTGAACACCAAGCACCAAATCCATTTGGACGTTGAGCATGTGAGGAGCAGAGATACGTGTGCCCTGATGGTCACCCTGGGCATTCTCCTCTTGGTTGAGATGGCAGCAGTCTCCTGGTAAGATTAGAGAGAGGGCTGTGGGGTCAGACAGATCTGGTTTGGGGTCTTCCACTTACTGGCTGGCTGATCGAGGGCCACTTCAACAGCTTCTCTGGGCTTCAGTGTCCTTATCTGTAAGGATAATAATACCTCTCTCANTGAGATAGGGCCCTTCATGGGTGGCCACCCTCTAGAACTACACTCTCCAATGTGGAGGCCACGAGCCACATTTAACTATTTAAAGTAACTGAAATGAAATGAAAGTTGAAGTTCAGTTCCTCAGTTTCACTGGTCAAATTTCAGCTGCTCAATAGTCACATGTGGCTAGGGGCTGCCCTCTTAGACAGAGCTGATAGAGAACATTTCCATCATTGCAGAAAATTGCATTGGGCAGCAGTGCTGTGGAGGGGGAAAGGCCCAAGAAGCAGGAGAGCCTGCAGAAACTGAAGCTCAAATTGTGCCTGGTGCTTGAAAATGGAGCAGTGATCCCTGGCGCTCTGAAGGCGTGCTATCGTGGGTTTCCTTCCTCTACCTCTTAGGGGCCTACTCATCCCCAGAAGAGTTCAAAGAATGCCCACTGCAGAATCAGGACCAGAACTGTGGCCACAGTTGTCTTGGGCAGAAAGGACTGCAACGGGAGGGCCACCCTGTGAAGTGCTGAGAAGGCTGTGACAGCTGCGTATGCAGTGGCTTCTGGCTGGGAAGAAAGGGTCTTCCACCAAGGACAGTGAAAGGACAGAAGATGTGGGTTCCGAATTAGTCAGAGGAGCTATAAACTAACTCTGTCCTCTTTCCAAACAAGAAAATACCATCAGATACAAATTTCCCTCCAAATTCCACACTCCCCCATCGTCCATGTTAACGTTATTTACCACTTTTTTTTATACTGCCTTACTACTTTTTAGAGTTGA
Organism: Hipposideros armiger; assembly: GCF_001890085.2. Taxonomy (NCBI): domain Eukaryota; kingdom Metazoa; phylum Chordata; class Mammalia; order Chiroptera; family Hipposideridae; genus Hipposideros; species Hipposideros armiger. The sequence goes on along the minus strand of NW_017731502.1, from coordinate 730,377 downwards.
TACTTACTTGGCTTTTTACAATGTGTTTACCAATTTCTTTGCTCCCTATTATTTTTACTCCTTCCTACTGGATCAAATTTCCCTCGTGTTGAATGAAGTACATCTTTTAGTAGTTCTTTCAGCAAGGCCTGGGAGAACTAAGCTCTCTTAGTCTGTATAAGCCTGAGAGATATGTATTTCATTATCACACTTGAATGGCAGTTTAGCTGGATATGGAATTCTAGGATGGTAATTTTAAAGTTACAGTTTAAACTTGGTACCCATACTGTAGGAGTAATGTGTGGCCACACCCATGATGGGCACTTCCGTTTTGAGTCCTGGGCTGAGGGGCAGAGTTTTCTAAATCTCCTTCATTATAGGACATCCTTTTCTGGCTCCTATCTTTCTACAATTAGCCCATGTGGCTTTTGCTCATGCCCAGGGGCTGTAATCTCAGCTCTATCCTTGGAAAGGAATTTAAACCTCAGCCTCTTGGGCTTCTCTCTGCTTGGATATCCCCATGGGCTGCTGGGTCTATTCCTCCTCCTCATCTTTCAGCTTTGACTTCTCTCATTTCTGGCATGTGGGAGAATTTTAAATAGCTATTACATTTTATAATTTCTGTGTCACCCATGAAAATGTTTAACCGTTGGTACTTGCCTCTCTTCATCTGCTAGTCTTGAATATGACATACTGAATGTTCAAGCAGCACATTAATATTACAGGAAATAGCTCTTAGTCACTCATGCTTAATTCAACAGCTCAGTTTATTCATAAAGTGACCTTGGGAAGATCGCTTAACGTCCCTGGGCTCCCATCTTAATAAGCACTACCCTTTCTACCTCACATGACTATCAAGAGTATCAAACAGGCTGACATGTACAATAGAACTCTAGGAAACATGATGGCTGCAGAGAGGTGCATGCAATTCTGATAATTAAGAGGCTGGGACTGCCTCCTGCAACTCCTCCTTGGTTAGAAAGAAGCGTGCTTTGCAAATGCAACGTGTTCTGATGATTTCTGACCCAGCACAGAATGCA
>NW_017731502.1:703527-725978 GCF_001890085.2 Hipposideros armiger | reverse complement strand
TCAGCCCCTCCCACTGGACACAACATTTACTGAGCCAGGTGCCAGTGTGAGATCTACACACATCTCCAGAATGACACCAGCAACTTGGAGCTGTTGTACCCACAAAAGAACTGAGGCTCAAAGAAGTGGCCTCCAGGTTGCCCAGCTGAGCTGGCACTCAGCCAGATCTGTCTGATTCTGTGGTGCAGGGAAGGTTCTTATCTGACTTTCTTTTCTCTCCTATGCTTGCTAGATTGCAAGCTCCTGAGCAGGGGATGGGATCTTAATTATCTCTACATTCTCCATGCCTGACAGATATTTGATGCTCAGAAAACGTTGCTGAGGGGAGCTGACCCACTAACCATTAAGCTTCTAGCAGGAGAACACCTCAGAGATCTTCTGCCCTAACTTCCAATGCAATGCAGGAGTTTCATCACTCCATCCCCGACTGCTTGGTTACTTCCCGCAACAGGGAGCTCATCCCAGGGCAAGAGCTCTCAGCCAGGGAGGAAGCTCTTTCACTACTGACTATGACTGCCCCACCCGCTGGCCACCATGGAGCCCCTCTGGGAGGCTCCTGAGGCAGGAGTCAGAGTGCTTGCCCTTTTCACTGTCAGAACCCTGTTTCACGTGGAATCGAGTAGCGTCTTCCCGTGTCCTCTCTGTGGCCTCCACAGGCAGTCCCACTCACACTCTTAGCAGCTTATAGCCAAAGATATAGTGATGAATGAAACGCGAGCTCTGTGAATCCATGGGTCCAGGAAGGCACACTCCATCCCTTCCCTCAGTCCTTTGCTTAGAAGCATCCCTCCGGGGCACCTCCACACAGACAGACCTTCCTTTTCCCTACCTCTAGGCCGCAACTGATACCATGTGCACCACTGGAATATTCTTCCACCTCCTTCCAGCCTTCCAGGCCAGGACAAGTGCCAAAAATACACTGAAAACATATATTGCCATAAGTCTGGAGTCATTCTCCTCTTCCCTGTAAACCCCTTGCGTTTGACTTGAAGTTTGTCCCTACTGTGAGGCAGGAGCTTAAACTCTATGGTGTCATAGTGTTTCGTGAGCTTTCAAGACAATAAAGTTGACACACACCAAGGAAAATGAGCCTTAACTGACCCTAGAACCTATCCTTGCTATAGACACCTGCATGCCAAGGCTAGAAGACCATCTCTCTCAGGTTTCAGCTCACTTACCAACTCCTACTGGTGATGGAAGCACTGTTGTTGGACTGAGCGCAGGAGAGTGCTGTGATTGATTGGCAATGTCTGCAGTGGGAGGAATGGGAGTGGGATGGCTTAGCAATAGCCGGTACAGGCAGGAATCGGGGTGGGATGTGTGTAACACAAATTTGTCATCTCCATTGCAATCCAGTTTCCTTATTTTTACAGATTAGAAAACTGAGACCAGGAGAAAGGAAAGAATTTTGAGGGAGAACACACAGGAACTTTCAGGGGGACCTGGCATGGGAACCTGGTGTCCAGACCCTCTCAGCCTCGCATGTTCTCCACTTGGTAGCTAGGACTCTGCATGAGCCTTGAATGCTCCCTTCCTGTGTCCTCGAGATGCTAAGTAGCTGTGGGCCTTCAGCAGATATTTTCTGAGTGCTTACCTTATGCCAGGCAGTGTGTGAAGTGCCAGGATGCGTTGGTGAAAACAGCAGATGAAATGCCCTGCTCTCACTGAGCTTCTGTTCTCCTTGGAGGAGCTAGACAATATGCACTGGATATAATGATGTGATTAAATATATTTACTGCTCTGTCTCAGGGCAGATGCAGAGGCAGCGGCCTTCACCAACCATGGCTGGTTCCATTTTCGTTTTCCCCCCAAGGGAATCCTTCCTGTAGGCTGGAGTGTATGCGGTGGCTTGTGGAGCATCCCAGGGTGCCCTTTCTTCCCCTGGCACTCTGCCTTGAACCAGCTCCCTGAATTTTAGAGGAGAGAAGTGGTTATGGTTGGAGATGATGAGGCTTCATCTCAGCTGCTTGCTCAGCTGACCCAGGAGAATGTGCCATCTTGGGGCTTGGCTGGGAGCTGAAGTCTGGTGTAGCCAAGAAGACCCTGGCCTTGTGCTCCCTGGTGATGGGACTTGGGTTCTGCAGACCCACCTCTGATGCCAGCTCAGACTCCCTCTGCCTCAGTGGTTCTCTGCCAGGGCGAGGTAGGACCACTCCCCAGGGGTCACTTAGAAACATGTGGGAGTGTCATTCTGATTTCTAACAATGACGGGGGCCACCTTTTGCAGCTAGAGAGTGGGAGCCAGTGATTTTAAACCCCCTATAATGAATAGGACAAGCCTGCACAGCAAATTGTCCTGTCCAAAATGCCAATAGCATCCCCTTAGAGGAACGCTGTTAGGGGAAGACCTTGGCCTAAAATGTAGGCCCCTGAGGCTGCTAAAACAGTCCCAGGACTGAGAGCGTGCCATTTCTGGACCTTGCCCTTGCTTATCATTACTCTGAACCTCCTCTGTTTAGTCCTTTGGTAAAACGAGGCTCAATTGTGTCGTGCAATGGATTAAGGGGTGACGTGCACAGCCCCCAGGATTCCACCACGTCAGGCATGGAGGTCAGTGCCATTGGCCCGGTGCCAGCAACCGCCTGCCCACTCCCTCTGTGCTCGGTGACTGGGACATGGCTGTCTAGCCTCTGGGCAAAGGCCCAGCCACAGTGACCCCGCTCCCTGCTCCACACAAAGGGGCCACCAGGGTCAGCCTACACACCCGAGCTCCCCCCCATAGAACTGAACAGCTCCTCACCGCCCGCGGTGCAACCCTTCAGCCCAGTGACACTTTACTGGCAGTGCCTCTGGCACGGCCCCCAGGGCTGGCTGCCCAGGGAAGTGCTTGGCGCTGGAGCCAGAGGCTGCAGAACGTATTTCCAGTGAGGCTTCCAGGCCAAGAGCTTCTGTCCCTTCCCACCACTGTTCCCTGCTGGCCCTGCCGCCTGCCCAGCGCATTAGCATTTAAATATACCCAGAGTCCTCCCCCCCCCACAAGCCTGCTCCCCCCATTGAGTCCACCAGGGAGGGAGCATTTGAATCCTCCTCCCTCAGACTCCCTTCCCTCATAATGGCCATACTGTATTCATCAGCTTCTGTATGTGGCATTAGCCGAATGAAGGAGAGAGGGCGCCTAGCAACCCAGAGGGGGCTGAGAAAGAGGTGGGAAGGAAGTGATTTTCATGTAATTATTCACTTCTACAAAAGCCGTTGTCAGGTACACACTGGAAACACAGCTGTTGTATTATTCTCCTAACCTACTTTTAATCTTTAGAGAATCTTTACCAAATAGAAAAGGCACAAAGGAAAGGGCTTTAGTTCAGCCATTTTCTGCCAGGCCATATAAGTTACATTTTTGCCTCAATCGAAGCCTCTGCTTACAAAAGCCGCGTTGTATGCGTGTTTGTGTGTCTGTGTGTGGCTATCTGTTTGAAAAGAAAACGTGAACGAAGTGAAAGGCTGTGGGGTGTGAGCCCCAGGAGGGCCACCAATCCCCGTCCTGGCTCCTTGGATCCAAACGCCACATGCACTGTTGGGTCTGGCGGTTTGCACACATTTTCTTGACCGGGCACTGAGACAGCAAGGAGCCTGGGAGCAGTGAGAGCTTGGCTCCTTCCACCCCTCGCTGCTGTACCCATGCCTGCTACCCTCAGGGCAGGTGAATCTGCTTTAGTGATGGGCGCTGCCATGTTTGGTGCTGCTCAGAAATCTGATTAGTTCACCTGGTGGAGAGGGGGCTGGGATGGTGGAAAAGACATAAGAGGTTATTTTCATAGTAGAGTTGAGAAACGTTAGCCACCCAAAAAAATCAGATTAAGGGAATAGTGTCAGGTACCTCACTCCATACCTTTCATTCACTGTGTCTTACTTTCATGGACAAGGAATTGAGGCTCAGAGAGGTAAAGTAACTTGCCCCGGGTTGCACAGCAACCCTTTCCATTAAGCCCAGGGAGGCTCAGAACCAGGCACCTGACAAAAGCCACCTCATTTCATTTAGTCCCTTCTACATGGAACCTCTCCCGAGGGCAGGCCAGGTTCCAGAGGGCAGGTCCAGAGGTTCGTTTATCCCTCAGTTCAAGGGGACTCTCACACAGTGGCCCGTGTGTATATCTCTCAAAATCTAAATGGACAAGGAACGTCACCTGTCTGGGTGTTAGTTTTTTTTCATCTGTAAAAAGGGGTTAATAATAGCACCCTTTGAGACTTTAATCCCTGTAAAGTGTCGAGAACAGCCCTGATATGTCATAGGCGCTGACACTGACAAAGGTGGGCTGGTGTCATGATGATCAGCGTCACCGTCATCACACACCTCCTTTGCTGATGCTTTAATGGCAGGAGGGGTTAATGCTGCACGTGTCAGAGACCTCAAAGTGTCAGTGCAGCAAACATCGCCAACGCCAGGGTACAAAGATGGAAGTACCAGGCCCTCCTGCTAGCATCGGCCTTGATGACTAGTGGAGGCTGCCCTTCTGGGTGGCTCTATAGACCCAAAAGCACGTGACTAGGGGAGTTTCTTCCTGTAGCCTGTGCTGCCTTAGACACCATAAAAAATTACATTTCAGCCCCAATTCCCTCTCAGTTCCCCGGGCAGCAGCTGTATCTTCATGGAGCGGGCCCCTGGCCCCCATTGCCCCTCACCCTCACCTCCTGTAGGCCCCCACTCATTTCTCTCCACCAGAGGTTCTGTCATAGCTTATCTGCCTCTGTGTATGGTCTGTCTCTCCTGCTAGGATGGAAGCTCCCTGAGGGTGAGAGCTTCTGGAACTGTATCTGACACATAGTGGACACTCAGTACATGTTTATTGTAGGGAGAAAAATGGAAGAGGCTTTTTGTTCTTTCTGATGTTTGAAGACCGGCATATCCTGGGGGGGAATCAGTGTTGACTGAGCACCTACGTTTACTGGGGCTCATGGCTGGGTTTCTGAGCACTTCCTCAACACTCTCGAAGAGCCAGGCACTATGCCAAATCTTTGTTTCCCACACATTATTATATTTAATCTTTGGTATGGGAGAAAAAAGAGAGGGAGGTGCTAACCACATATGCACAATGACCTCAGCCTCACCTCCCAATGAGATAAGTCACTTCTCCCCAAGAGGTGAGAAAAGGACATGAAGCCTTTCTCCCCCGAACGTCTAAGAGATTAGACATTCTACTTACACAGTCAAGGTGGGAACGTGGGGGGAGGGCAACAGTGTTTCCGCTCATACGCACAGTGGTCACTAACCTAAAGATAATCGCCCACCCCAGGGCAGCCTGTGGATCACAGGACATAAGAAGGTGCTGTCCATGTGGCCTGGGGCAGCGCATGGTGAGCATCCGTCATGACAAACGTAGTTTCTGAGTGTGGGTGAAGAAGAATTTGTCCTGGTCCATCCATTCTTCCTTACCTCTCCCAGCTAATATCGTTGAGGACCGATGCCATGCCACCCAGTGCTGGGCCCTGAGGGTCCAGCTGTGAAGACAGGTTACATCCTGATCCATTTCGTTCCGCTCCTACTGTGCACCAGGGCTCATTGGAGTCAGTTGCCCTGAAAGAGGTGAGGTTGCCCCAGAGCTGGAGGGCGGGACCACCCTCTTCCAAGGGTCTCCGCTCCCCTGTTCCCATGCAAATCTGTCCTCCAAACCTCTGAATGTGGACCGCCCACAGCCACGCTGCCAGAACGCCCCCCATTCATTGCTGCAGAACATGGGGGAGTGATCCGCTTCTTAGCTGCTGACCCAGCTTCCTCAAGGTTTGTTTTGTGGAGACTATTTTCCCTTCGAATTGTGTTGAGAAATAGGAAGCCCTTTCTCTGCTGAGCTGCCCCCTTTTGTAGCGTCCTGGGACATGCTGGTCAATGGGGCTCAGTTGCCTGGTCTTCCTTTCATTGAGGTGGGGTTGCCTTTGTCCTGTTTGACTTGACAGCCACAGAGCTGTTTCAATCCCAGCTGAGACTCCAGGCCTGCTTGGCACAGCAGGAGGCCTCAGCTTTTTCTCTGTGAAACCTGGAGCCCTAACGCCTTGGGTTCAAACCTGACTCCTTCCCTCATTAGTTGTTTGACTTTTTATGGGTCCGCTTCCTCTTGTATAAAAAATGGAGATGATAATACTTACCTTAGTGTCATGGTTATATAAATTATGTGATTGTGTACATGAAAGCCTTGAGTACTCAGTAGGTTTTCAATAAATGTTATCTCGAGTTTCTCGCATCTTAAGGCACCACCCAAACTAGTAGAAGGATTCATGAATGTTCTTTTAGCCTGTTTTATTAGCCTCTCTTTTCTACTTTTGTCAAATCATTCCAGTGCTACCATGACCTTGTTTGACCTCTGGGTGTCTGTGGAATTCCTAATTGAAGAAAAAAGTAGCCTTATATGAAATAAACTTGGGATAATGCCTATAGCAGCACTAATGCTATGTGTTCACTAACCATTTATTGTTTCTATGCCTCGGTAAACGGGAAGACTACATTTCCCAGGCTCCCTTGCCTTTAGGTTGAGACTATGTGACTTGTTTCTGGTCAATATATGGTCAGAAGCACAAGCGATATAAGCACCTCCTAGGCCTATCTCTTAAAAACTTCCCAAGGAAAGCTTCAGCTCTATTCCTCTGCCTCAGAGGCTGTGTTGACATGGAAGTATCATAAGGTAGGAAGGCTTGTATTGCTAACTTATTGGGCAGAAGAGAGCCTTTTCACAATCCATGTCTGGCTTTGTGTAGGCAAGAAATAAACTTCTGTTATGCTGAGCCATTGAGATTTTGTGGTTTGTTGTTTAATCCAGCATAGCCTATCTGTAATTATCTTAACAAATACAGTAGCTTTCTGATGAGTTAATTCATTCTTTCGGAGACTGAAAGGAAAGGTTGACGATTGGAACCCTGTTGCATTTTCACAACCACAGGCATATGTTTAAGAACATAGACACACATAGATTATGCCAGTCTTTTAAGGAGTCTAATAACGTAGGTTCCCTGTGAAGACATATCATGATGCTTTGCAAGACTTTTTCAAGGACATCTACTTCAAAAATTTGGGAGCTGTCCATGCCCAATGAGAATATGTCTCAATAGAAAAGCTGATATCAACATGGGTTTTCCAAATGTGGAAAATAGAAAATGCCAGTGAAGAAAGTTTCGCATCTGGAGTCAGGGAAATGTTAAGTTATGGCTACAATTCTGATGACTTCCAAATCTGTGTCTCTTCCCCAACATTTAGCCTTAGACTTTCCACCTGTCTCCTGCCCATCTCAGATGTCTCAAATGGATCTTGCCCAGAATGATAGTTACCCATTTCCCCACTTTACACCTCTAACCTACCTTTAAAAAAATGGTTCATCCTCTAGTGTTGCACCCCCTCCACCAAATTGCTCAAGTCTGGGTATTCTGCCACCTCTGATTAGACCAGTTTTATTTATCTTCCCCCCTAAAGATTCCTTGAGAACCAAGGAGGCAAAATGGCAACAGAAAAAAAAAAGGCATTTTTTAAATTGTCCAGAACCTCTCCACCTAGACAGAGATGGGAGAAAAACACAGCACCTTCAGCATAACTAGGTGACTCCATGAACAACAAAATGTGAACAGATGGGGCCAAGCACCAACAGCAATAACATCTGCATGATATCAACTCTGTAGGATGAGATGAAGATGAAAGCAAAGGGAATTTGGAAGGCTCAGATTCAGGAAACCCCACAGTCTCTAACATGTACTCACCCCTAGGAGTAGAGGACTCTGGGAGTAGAATCTTGGTGGAGCTATCTGAGGATGCCAGCCAAAACCAGGAGGGATATATGCAGGCTGTAAGTCATAGGTGAGCGCTGGAGGACTGCAGGAAGTTCAGGCGGAGGTCTGGGGCTTGGGAACTCGAGGGACTGATCAGTTGACGCTCCACAGCCAGAGAGAACCCTACAGGGAGGAGAAACCACTGGAAGCAAAATCCAAATTGAGCAGGACAGAGACATTAGAGGAAACAAACAGAGAAATTTTGATAAGAGTGGGGGAAGGGAATAGAAAACAATAATTTCAGGAAATACTGACTGCAGTCATAGTTTGAAAGACTTTTTGGTAATAGCAAAAGAGGTAACCCTATAACTATGAAACTAAAAAATCTACCCTGAATTACCCCTATTCCTCTACGCAAAGCCCCCTTCTAAGAATACAGAAAAATGCATCTCACCTACACATGAGCAACAGAAATGTATTGTGGTCAAATCCCATACGAAGCCATTATAAGAAAACGAATTATGAACAGAATCGTGTTCCCACTGATAATGAATGCATTCCATAAAGACAGACCTATAAAACATCTAAAACACTGAAACTGAATATTTCAAAAAAAGCTAAAAGGAATTGGAAGCCAACAGATGCTTTGAAACAATGTATAAGTGAAATTGTTAGACAAAAAAGATTTTTTAAAATAGCTTACAAAAGAAAAAAGTAAATAAAGGAATAAAGGAGTGAATAGACACCATGGATAATATCATAAGGTAAGTAGAGGGGGGAAAGTAGGAAAATAAAGTCAGAAATAAAGAAAAAGATTTTTTTTTAAAGAATGCAAGAAAAAGTGATAGGTATAGAAGATAGACATACAAGAAGATCCAACATACAAACAAGTCCTCAAAAAAGAAATACAAAGCAATGGAAGAGAACAAATACTAAAAATGAATTTTCACCCCTGGAAATATAAGAGAAGACTCAAATTTGCATCTCGAAGAATACCACAAGCCTGGCAAAATCAACAGAGAATAGTGAACATTAAGACATATTCTAATAAAATTACTATTGAACTTTAAAAGGAAAGGAAAAATCTTATTGGTCATTCAGACAAAAAAAGACTAAGTGCTTTAAAAAGGGGAACAAATTAGTGGCATCAGACTTTTCTACAGCAGTACTCTGTGCCAGGAGGCAACCAAGCAACAACATATTCAATATTCTAAAGAAAAGGAAAAAGGAACTAAGGATTTTATATACAGCCAAATTGACTTTCAGGTATGAAAGCCACAGATCAACTATCATGAACATGCAAGAACTCGGGAAATATTATGTCCCTTGAACCTTTACAGAGGAATTTACTAGAAAGCAAGCTACAGGCAAGCAAATTGACTGGAGAGGTGTTAACATAAAGACAGGAGATGAGCATTAAATTTATAGTCTCCTGTAGAACTCACACTAGATAATTGCTCTAAGGGAGATAGCATAATATGTAATGGTTGTATGTTCAGGTAATACAGATACAAGTATTCAAAAACTGAGAGAGAATGGAATGTGTATATGAAAAGTAGAATAAATTCACAGATTGCCTTTATGTATTAGCTGAAAACACATGGCTATATTTTTTTAATTAGATGCTAGTGGAAAGGGAAGGAAGAGAAATAGAGGCTCCTGGCTAATTTCAGTATTCCTCACGGTAGGAAATCAAAAGTGCCAAAGGACGGGAGAGGAGAGGGGAAGACCAAGGGTATTGTATAAAGGTATTCATGTAGTGGTAACCATCAGAATAACAATGGCAGGCTTTTTCCTACAGGGGTAGGGGAGCAAGAGGCAAAAATCATTTGAGGACACATTCCCCTTTCACATGAACCTCTAGGCCTAGCATGTCCCCTCTCATCACTTCTCCAGTGTTTAAAGCTGAGCCTCCTCTCTCCAGTCATCTCTGATGGCCCTGGCACATGGTCAGTCCCGCCCCTCGCCGCCCCCCACACACACACACACATCTAGGACTGGGTACCTTGTTCTCTGTATGTTTTGTATCTCATCTGCAGACAGAGATAGAGTGGTGCTGTGTATAATCGTACAGGGCCACTTTCAGAACCTGGCACAGGGTTTCGCATACAGAAGGTACTCAGTGGTTCATCAGAAATTCAGGACTGATTGAAGGATTTGGGCTTACAGCCTCTGAGTTTTTCTAAGAACTTAGTGATACTATTTTGTGAGCATTCTTTCCATTTGAAGTGACAGCAATACCATTCAAATTCATTTAAGAAAAAGAGGCCTCTGAAATTGAAATGTTCCAGAGTAGGTCTGATTTCAGGTATGGTTGGACCCAGGGACTCACGTCTTATCACTAATCTCAGTCTTTCTTTCTCTACTCTATTCTCTTCTCTGCATTGGCTTTATCCTCAGCAGGCTGTTCTCTTCCCTTGTGGTCAGTGGTGACCGCCAGCAGTTACAAGCTTAATATCTCCAGGAGAAAGGAATGTGTCCCATGTGCAATGGCTCCACTAAAAGTCCCAAGATTGAGTTTCATTGTCTTGGTTTGTATCATATGCTCACCACTGACCCAATCGTTGTAGCCAAGAGAAATGCTTTGATTGGCCAGACACGTGGGTCATGTGACCACCCCTGCAGCTTCTCTGACTGGGGAAGAGGTGGTCTCCGAAAGGAAAATTGGGATGCTGTTACCTGAAAAGTTGGGGGGAGATGGATGCTGCGTGAGCAAAAAACAGAAGATGTGCATTTGAGTATCAACATACTCAGCAAACTGCAAGAAAAATTCTCTGCAAGTGAAAAATCGTGGTTTGGAGGCCCATCCTTGAGGCGTGTGGATGGAAAGCGGTCTTTGGTGTTTTTGAACTCGGTGTTTATTTACCATGTTGTGCTAGGGGACCACTCGCCACGGAGCGCAGTTGCTATGGAGAAACCAGCTTTCCCACATACTTGGGGGCTTCTCTCACTGGCCTGCACCCTCAGCCAGCGGATAGTGAAGAGTCTGGGGAGGAGGACACTCATTTGCAGGAGCATTAAAAACAAGCGTGAGACACAGGGAGCACCGAACATCCCTGGGGGCATCTCCTGTGATCTGGTTTTGTTTCCTGAGTCAGCAGCTGTTTTTTTTTGCTTCTCCATGTGTTTTCCTGGCCTTTGGGATTTGAAGAAAGCACCAGGGACCCCTGCACCTTAGAATTCTCCCTTTTCCAGGCAAAATACATCTATTTTCTCTCTTTTGGGGATTTTATTACCCAACACAGGTCAGTCTTCCCTGGATTTGAGTAAAGAGAATCCACTGAGGTAGCAAACGGGGAAACAGCAGGGGGACTTAAAAACATACCCATTTCTCTCCTAAATCTTTTGACACTTTTTTTTCTGCACTGGACCGTTCCTATCAACATTTACACATGAGCATCCTCTAAGTTTCTACCATTTAAAAAAAAAATTGTTCCCAAATTTTTCTTACCCCTTCACTACTACTCTATGTCCCAACTCCCCTGTAATGCAAAATTTCTTGAAAAAGCTTTTTATATTCCCACTTTGATTTCCTCCTCCTCGTGTTTCAACCCACTCCGATCTGCTGGCCCCCGCACCCCACCCCCAGGCCCAATACTCACACTTCATGAAAGTGCTCTTCCTAAGTTCCCCATTTAGCTCCAAGACACTAACCACAACAACCCTATGTTAGAGGATAAAAATTCATTCCTTAGGCTGAGAAGCAGCATTATGATCTTCTATTTTAATAGCTATTTGTTGAATGATTTAACAAACTCAAGAAAATCCAGGGAAGAGTGGCCTGTACCATGTAATCAAATCCCCAAGAGAAAGGAAATAGAGAGATTTTTCCTGGATCAGGGAGAGTTCTGGGGTTCAGAAGGTACTGGTGCTTGCTTCAGATCTCTAAATGCAACAGAAAGATGTGGGCTGGGTGACCCCAGAACCAGGAGCCCAGGAAGAGAGATTTCCTCTTATTTTAAGAAATGTTTTAATGGTCAGATTTCTCTAAAGAAGAAAGGGGCTGTATCAGGAGATAGTGAGTTCCTTGTCACTGGCAATAATCAAGGAGAAACTATTCTGTCAGAAATACTCAAAAGAAAGGCCTCTTTTGGGTGGGAGTTCACACCCGAAGACGTCTGAAATTCTGGGATTGGTAAAGCATGCTTCTCTAGAGGCAGGTCTCCATGAACGTATTGTATCTGCCACTCCCAGCTGTGTGGTCTTGAGCAAGTTACTCAACCTCTCTGTTCCTCAGTTGCATCAGCTGTAAAAGGTGGCTAATAAAAGCACCCACCACAGAGGGTTGCAGTGAGTATTTGAGTATAGTAATGCATACAGGGCTCAGCACCAGTGCCTGGCCCATTGTAAGTGCTTAATAAACGTTTGCTAGTATTTGTATTTAGTGCAAAGTCCTGTTCGCTAGGTGACACTTGATTCTAAAGTATCAGTCTCATCAGCTGCATTTGGGTTTTAGTTGTGGATTTTTCTTGGTAACTTCTAGGAACTCAAAGAAAGCCCCAGTGGAAAGTGCTAGAGAAGTCACTAATTCCTGTTGTGTATGTCATGTTCTTCACAGTAGTTTTTGTCAAAGGGAACTTAGAGGCTAAGAATGTAGTTGCCATATAGACCACATAAGAAGCCTAAACTGCATCTATTTTGAAAGGTGATAATGATTTGTTGGGCCTTCCCCTCTCCTCCCGTCCCTTCCATGCCAACTCTTATGCCCAAGTCAGATGCCAGTGCTTCCCTCTGGACAGGATCCTGTAGCAATTTTCTCATGGTGGTCTTAATCACAAAGAAGAAAAATCATTCATTCTGGTTTAACCATGTCAGTAAGCATGCTCAGGGTCCCAGGGGCCTATGCTCCTTATTGCATGAATCCTCTCAGAACTCCTGAGATGGAAGCTCGTCCCCGACTTTGCCTGTGAGGAGACTAAGCCTCAGAGAGGGTAAGTAATTTTTCTAAGGTCACACAGCTGGAGTAGGGACCTAAACATTCAAATTCTTGCTATTCTGTGCATTATTATCCATAACCTCTGAAAATTCTGGAATTCAGGATATTAATATTTAATCAAGTGGTCCTCAAGAATAGAACTCCTAAAAACACATTCCTGAGAAGGTTAGGAAGTTTGGTTATGCCTTTGTTGAGTGTTTTTGGAGGGTGGGTGTGGATGGGGAATTTCAGAGAACAGGGACGCCACACATCTGACTTCTCTCTGTGCCAACTCCTTTGTGCCTCCCTGCAGGTCTGGGTAGATGCTGGAACGCAGATCTTTTTCTCCTATGCCATCTGCCTGGGTTGTCTGACTGCTCTGGGAAGTTATAACAATTATAACAACAACTGCTACAGGTGAGCATTTCTCTGGGCCCCACCAGCTCCCCACCAAACCCTGAGAGCCTTACAAGCTGCCAGACTAGTTCACATTTGTCTTCCCACCATGCAGGGCCAGGAGGAGACAGATGGGCTGTTTCTCAGCCTCTCCCTGCCCGAGGGTCAAAGAATGGGCCACCAGAGAAGCTAGAAAAATCACAGATATAATCAGAGTGCATTCCAAGCTGCAAGCGAATGCACTCTGGAATCTTACTCAGGTCCCAACCTTTATGCCAGAGTAAATAAGTGACTTGCCCAAGGTCACACAGCAAATGAGTGGCAATGCTGGGAACCCAGGTCTTCCGACACCAAGGCCCTTGTTCTGCGGCCCTCTGTTGAGACACCTGCTTCCTGCCCCTTCTCACTTGACCATAGGGGTCCTCTCCTGGAGTAGCTGGTGGCCTGCTTGCCCCTCAGCCTGTCGGGCCTCCCTCCCTGGCCACCTGTAGCTGGCCACATCCAACGCCAACACCAGGAGGGCGTCCATGTGGGGAGGTGAGCCCAAGGCCGTCTGACCCTGGCTGCCTGGTTTCCCAGGCCTGCAACTTGAGTTCTACCGCAAGACTGTGACCCACAGAGGGCCAGAGACTTGCTCATCAGGGCATGGTGGAAGAGAAATGTACATCTTGCTCTTAAACTCCAGGCCAATGGTCTGTTCACTGAGGTCTCTGCACTCCTGAGCTCAGTGCATGGTCACAGTAGATGAATATTCAGGAATGGCCAGACAGCACACCTCTTCCATAGAGTCCAAGAGCTCCTTACTCAGGTGTGAACTCATGGAATGATGGCAAGGAAGCCATCCCTGATCACAGATTAATTGAGAAAGGAAGGATTTTTTTCCGCAAATTATTCTGAGACAGGATAAGTATTTGAAGGAAAATAATCAAGGTAGATATTCATACTGTGTCTCACATATGCACCATAGGAGGTGTCAGATTGATTAAAGAATTAAATTTTTTTTAGAAGGAAATCCTCCTAAAACCAGGAATAAAATTCTAGTGTGTGAGATTTTCCACCCACACCAAGCAATTCTCAGACACCAGCTGGGTGTCCTTCAATTCAACTCAATTCTGACACTATCTACCCAGAGATAACATCAGATTCCACAGGCTAGGGGCGGAGTCCTACAAGACTCCCCATCCCCCCTTCAAACACCAGTTGCAAGTCCAAGTTGTCACCTGTACTCCTGACTGACTGACTATAGATTGGAGGTTCCAGGGACACTCCCCCCACTCCTTGGGGGTTGATTAATTTGCTAGAGCAGCTCACAGAACTCAGAGAAACATATTACTCACTAGATTACTGATTTATTATAAAAGGATATAACTCAGGAGCAGCCAGATGGAAGAGATGCATAGGGCAAGGTATGGGGAAAACGGGACGGAGCCTCAATGCCCTCTCTGAGTGTGCCGCTCTCCTGAATTTCCACGTGTTCACCAACCCGGAAGCTCTCTGACTCCCCTCCTTTTGGGTTTTTTTGGAGGTTTCACTACACAGGCATGACTGATTAAATCACTGGCCATTGGTGATAGAACTCAATGTGTAGTGCCTCTCCCCTCCCTGGAGGTCTAGGTATAGGACTGAAAGTCCCAACCCTCTAATTATGTGGTTGGCATTGCCTTCACCACAGGAAATTCCAAGGGTATTAGGAGCTCTTTGCCAGGAACCATGGACAAAGACCAATATACAGTCTTGCGCCACATAACGGTTTCTGTCAACAACAGACTAGCTATGCCACAGTGTGCATATTTAGATAGCCCAGGTGTGCAGTAGGCCGGCCCGTCTAGGTTGGTGTAAGTGCACTCTGTGATGTTTGCACAATGATGAAATCACCTAAGGAGGCATTTCCGGAATGTATGCCTGTCATTAATTGGTACATGACTGTATGTTCCTTATTATAAATCACAATATCATAAAAATATTGATTTCAGAATGGGAAAGGAAGTAAAAAACAACAAAGTAATTACAGAAATCACCAAGGAAGAAAGTGACAGATTAGTCCACATAAGTATCTAGAACTTTTATAAATTTCTGGGAAGAAAACACAGAAAACTTAAAAATGGTCACCTGTAGAAAGTGAGACTGGGACGTCAAAGATAGGAGCCGAGTTTCTTCTCACCTGTATCCTCTTAAACAGTTTCAATGTTTTGTTTTTACTCTGAGTACATACTACATACTGCTTTTATAATTTAAAAATCAAGTTAATACTAATATTATCTACATACTTTTCTGTGTTGTATCTCCCCCCCCAAAAAAAAATTACAAAAATCACCTATAAAATTAAAGGACATGCTAACAACATGTAATGTCTTAAAGAGTTCATGTCCATAATATGTAAAGAATACAAACAGATGGATATGAAAAGCACTAAAACACCGATAGAAAAATAAGCCGCACACTCTTAAAATAATGAAATCGTTTTCCTCAAATAGCAAACTGACCATGGTCTGAAAAATGAACCCTATTTGATGTAGGTGATGGTATAGTGAGAAGGCCACGTCACACTCCACTGGTGGGGACAGGAATTTGGTTGTATGGCTAAAATGGGATCATCAATTGAAAGGACTTTTGTCTGTGATCAAGTCCTTCCCACATTATCATCATCATTGAGATAGGGAAATTGAGGCTGGTGGAAGTGACCCTCCAGCTAGATGTGGTAGAGTCTGGACTCTGGCCAAGGTCTCCCAATCCCCACCCCAGCGCTCTGCAGCACCCTCCCTGAAAGCTAGTTTGGTGAGTACTTTATTAACCTATTTGTCAAGTCAGCCATGTGCGTTGTGTGTCTACCATGAGTCTCAGAAACCAGTACCTCAGGAGACACAGACTGCAATGGCACAGCACCAGTCTACAGTCTGTAAATTAGGGTAACTGAGGAAGTGAAAGTGAAAGGTCCAACATGCTGAAAAGAAAAGCTATTGTGGAATCTAATATGTTACTAGGCAGCAAGTTCTATTGTTTCTGGGGGCCTTTGGGCAGAGAGGTCATTAGGTATGGCTGGACAGAGGCATCCTAGAGAGGTGGAAGGTCAGACCAGGTTGTCATTAAGATCTGTTCTACCTTTATGGCATTCACGGGGAAGTGGTTCTGGGGGATGAGAGGTAAAGCTTTCTGTCAGCCACAATACCAAGTGGTAACCGTGGACAGGAAGAGAAAGGCCCTGGGACGGGGAGCGCAGCACACTCAAATCTAGGTTGAGTGTGATCCCCTTGAGATGTTGGAGAGGGATGCTGTCTGCATACAGCTGTCAGCACAGCAGCAGCCAGCATTCAGCGCAGGCCCTCTGTGCCGGGCGCTGCGGAAATCACCTGGTCACTGCCCATCACCTCCGCTAGGCTGTCAGCTCATGAGGACGTGGGCTGGTCTTGTTCACCACCATCCCTTCAGCCTAGTATAGTGCTGGCTGGCGTGTAAGAAAGCATGGGAGGGCTGTGACATTATGCACATGAAGACACTGAGTCCCAAGGGTAAGTCACTTGCTCGTGTTCACGTTGCCAGTGATAGAAGAAGGCTTTGAACCTGGGCTTTCCTGGCTCCCTGCACCCCGACTCCTCACTCCAGGGATGACCAGCTCTTTCCCAACTACAGCAGTTAGCGAGGAGCTGGCCAGGACTGCCTTGTCGCCAGGCTGTGTCTCGGGGCCGTGGTAACTTTCTTCTCCACCAAGCTCGTGGGTGGATATGCTGGCTGCTGCTTTCCAGTCCAACAGGCAGGCTCCTCCTCCTCCCATCAGCAAAAGAAACCTAACTCCCTAATGACATTGCCAAATCCAAAGCTGGTTTTATTTCCTTTTCCAAATTGTTCCGGAGAGCAGGTCTTCCCAACTCAGAGGGAGTAAATTAGTACCCTCTCTTCTGACAGTATAATCGCTTCTAGAGGTCTTTAAAACTGGCTCAGCTGCTGCCAACTTCAAAGCGCTTGTTACATAAGCTTTTCACCTAGACGGTGCCCTGTGGCGTAGGAATTAGAGGGATGGGGACAGAGCAAACCAGGCAGGAAACTCCTATCTTCAGAAGGCAGATGGCTAAGCTCCATGGGTGTGGGTGCTCTGAGGGCAGGCGTGTGGGACCCAGGGCTGGAAGGGACCTCAGGTTTGCCCAGAGCCTGTCTTTGGTGTGAGAAGCCTCTTGGGAGGCCTCTAGGGAAAGATGGGGACTTTGCAATAAGGGACATTTGTTTTTCAGCAACCCTATGGATGCCCAGAGATAACTGTCCACAAGGCAGGATTTGGAAATCTTGATTCTTAGGGAGCATCCTTTTCGTGCAACTCCCAGAAAAGGTATGGGCTTTAGTGTCTGAGATAAATGGATGCACATCTCACCTTTACCACCAGATGACTGTGGAACCTCGAATGTGTGACACTCCCCCCTGAGCCTCCAGATTCGGTGACACAGCGTTCAAGAAACCCTAGCAGAGAACTAGATACATTGCAGATCTAAATTCTACAGGAGAATTCTCGGATGTAGAGGCTATGGAGAAACACTTTCCTTCTCAGCACCACCTCGTTTCCTGCTGTTAGATAAGTCAGGAAACAGAAGTGAGGAGCCGATTTATCCCAACCTCAGCACTAACTCTGCACTCACCTGAGCTGAGGCGAATTTCCTTTTGAGACGCAGCGTATCACGTTTGCAGAAAAAGCCCTCAGCTCTACCAGCCTGTCCTACGTCTACAGTGCCATAAGAGTGCTTTAAAGGAACCTGCATCAGTCACTCACTGTCACAGTAGTGCTGTGTAACAAACAACCCAGGACTCAGTTACTTACCACAACAAGCATTTGTGTTTATTGCTCCCCCGTCTGCTGGTCAGCTGCGGAAGCTCTACTTCGGGCTGCGGACTGGGTGGGTTTGGCTCCAAGGTCCAGGCCAGGCTTAAGTCTGGTCTATGTGTGTACATTCTGAGGTCTAGGCTGCAGGAACAGCAGCCTCCCTGGGGAACTTTTCCTCATGGGAAATCACAGAAGGGATAAAGGACAAAGCCATTTAAGCCTCTGTTTATATCACATCTGCTATAATAATATCAGTTGGCCAAAGCAAGTCACATGATTAAGCCCGAAGTCAGGGGAGCACAGAGTTATACTCCTCCCCAAGGAAGAAGGTAGAGAGACTACTTGCTGGAAAATGATGTAATCTATCACAGGGCCAAAGATTAAATAGATTTAATCTACCCAAGCATCTTGTCCTATAGCTGTTGAGATCAGGCCCAGAGAAAAGATGCTGCAGGGAGAATTGGAACCCAAGTCCCCTGAGCCCCAGTCTAATGCTGTCTCCACTATGCCCTCGGTTCCCCGATTCCCAGAGTCAATGCAAGACAGCAGGGTATTATAGTCACTAACATTAGTCCCCTGTGCTTGTTTACAAAAGGTATGGTATTGGGTGACGAGGACATGAGAGTCCGACTCTGTTCTTGAGTCTAGTGCTCAGTCCTGGATGTGACATTTGAAGAGTGGCTGGACAAACTGGAGTGTTACAGATCACAAGCAGGATAAGGAGCTGGTCAGGGAACTGAGATGTTTGCGAGAGAAAAAAACTTAAGGGGCTATAAGGCCACGACCTTCAGATTTCCCAAGCCAAAAGGAGCTCCAGGTTATTTGGGAGGGTAGGCCTAAAACGTAAAACCTACCAGAGAAGGTGGCATTTGGTCAAACACAACATGAGGAAGTTCTCACCCTGTACGCAGCAGGAGCCGTGGGACAAGGGCAACGCTCCATGGACGGAGGGAACAAGTTCCTGATCCCTCGGGCTGAGCCGGGGCAGCTGACCTCCACAGCCGGGACCCTCCAGGCTAGTCCTGCCTTGGGCAGGGCGTCGGAAGGCCACTTGGGAGATGTTTTCTTTAAAGTGGCACGTCATGTATGTCGTACGACTAACTCCCAAGTGCACGATTTGCAGCAGCCAAGAGCCTGAGAGGCTCACTCCCTGACTTGGCCTCGAGAGAGAGCAGAGCCTGAGGTTGGAGGGGCCGGGACTTGAGGGGTCTATCTTCTTCATCTCAGCAAAGTCATTTGTAGTCTGGTTGCTCCTGGGCCGTGGCTTTTTGCCGGCGCTTCTTTGCTGGTGAGCCCCACCCAAGGTCAGGGGACAGTCACTGCTCTGATAAATCTCTCCATCACGGGCCTGACCTGGAAGGGCTGTCCTTTCAAGCAGCACAGCAAGGACTGAGCAGTGCGGTCTGGGGGTGCTGCTCCGCTAAAGAGCTTGGCGGACAGGTGTCTCCTCCCGAGGCTGCGGAGAGCCTCCAGTGTGAGGCCCACGGGTGCCTCCCTGGCTGAGAAGCAGCCATTTCCCAGGGACTCCTCCTGCCCTCCTTGTTTGAGCTCCCAGGAAATCAATCCTCTCTTGCTTTCCCTGGTTCTTTCTCCGACCAGGGACTTGGAGGAACATTGGTTTGTTTCCACATGTTTTCTTACTAGTTGTGCAGCCTCCCTCCCTTCCCGTTCCCTCTCTGGGCTTCTGCTCTGTGACCCACCTTATCTTCTAGAAGTGCAGCAGAAGCTGTGTGACCATGTGCCAGCTGCCTAACCTCTCTGAACCACAAGGGCTTCATCAGGCAAATGGTGCTGTCCGTGCCCTCACTGCCCTGCCTGCCCCACAGGACAGCCATGGTGTTCAGACAGAATGTTCCAGAAGTGCGCCTGCTCCGGCCACTCTGACCCAGCCCTTCTCAATGCTTCCCCACAGGGACTGCATCATGCTCTGTTGCCTGAACAGCGGCACCAGCTTCGTGGCCGGCTTTGCCATCTTCTCAGTCCTGGGCTTCATGGCATACGAGCAGGGGGTGCCCATTGCCGAGGTGGCAGAGTCAGGTAAGTGCCAAAGGCGGTAGAGGCTTCAGGTGATGGTTACAATGAAAATATTATCTTCTTCTGGGTCAAGCCTCAGAAGATGGTCCCCCCCCATCCGTCCTGGGAATTACCTGGGAGGGAAACCTTGACACCTCCTCACTCCCAAATCCAAGACATCCCCAAGTTGTGTAGATTCTGCATCCTCAATGCCACTGTACTTACCTCCAGCACCACTGTCTTCCCACAGCCCAGACCACCATCACCACTCACCTGGATGATTGCAGGGACCTTTCACAGGCCTCCATGCCTCCACTATTGACCCCTCCATTCCATGTGCTACCCTGCAGAGTGATTTTTTTTTTTCCGACAATGCAAGTCTGAACATGTCCTTCTCTGATGAAAAGCCTGTCTTGGCCTCTTAGCTTGGCCTCTTAGTGCTGAGCTCATAGCATGGTCCCAAGGCCCTGTGCTGCCCAGCTCCTGCGGCCTCGCCAGCCTTACCCCACACTCCCTCTGCCCCACCTCAGTGGTCTGCTTTCACTTCAGTGACATAGCTCGCTCTCTCCCACCCCAGAGCCTTTGCATGTGCTGATCCCACTGCTGGAAGAGCCTCTCTCCCTTTCCCATTTCTAGATGCAGAATCACTATGAGGGTGACGTTCTTAGGTACAGATTGATGTGTGTTTGTATCAAATGCACTACAGGCAGGGTTATTGTTGCTGAGGTGATTGTGCACAATGGTGAATAACTCTTCCCTTGATTTACGTGGTGTTTGAATTATGGAGAAATTCAGTGTATATTTAAAAGTACAAAAATAGTTTGTGTTTACATGACAGCATTGGATTCTAATCTCAGATGAGTCTAAATAGGTTTTTCACCTGCAAAAATATCTGGTGGGACATTTTTCCAGAGCAGCACAGGGAGCCTAACCTCTCTGGCCTCCATTTACTCAATGCGAGTCATGCCGCCATTCATTGTGACACCCCCAAGCACCCCTGGGGCCACACTGCCTCTGTTGAGAACCCTGGACTGGGGTGAGGCTGTTTCTGTCTGGCTCGCACACCAAGCTAGGCAGGGTGGTGGGTGTGGACATCAGAGCAGGAAGCTGGTTGCTGAGCTTTGCTCCCTCACCACTTACGGCCCACCTTCCTCTGGATGTTGTATGTCAGAGATAGAAACAATCCCTGCTGAAATCAGGAGTCCAAGCTAGACCAGAGGATATTAATATGATCAAAGTTGTCAATCATCGAGTGCCTACTCCGGACAAGAGCTTTCTCATGCCATTGGCTCAGCCCTTCAAGGTGACAAGTCTGCCACCCCCTTTTTACAGATGAGGAAGCTGAGTCTCAGAGAAGTGAGGTCACTTACCTAAGATTACCCAAGCTCAAAGGGACAGACCTGGGGTTTAATCCAGGCCACCTGGCTCCAGAGCCCATGCTCTGACCATGCCACCTTCTGCCCGCTGTGGGCAGGGCACCTGGCCCTTTACAGAACATCCATGCTCTTTCCTCACATTGAACCACGGGGTAGCCCCACGGGGAGAGAACGTTGCTTTCTCTACGGGAGCTTTGCCTTCTCTGAGAACCCACTTCCTCCTCTGTAAAATGAACACCCTAATTCCTGCCTCAGGTGTTGAGTGAGATAGGATATCTACAGCACTGTCATTACTCTTTTTATCATTACAGTTGACCCTTACACATCATGGGCTTGAACTGTATGGGTTCACTTATAAGCAGATTTTTTTCAATATACAGCTGGCCTTGTGTATCCCTGGGTTTTGCATTTGCAGATTCAGCCAACCACAGATCGAAAACAATACTGTATATATGTTTTTTCAATTACAGTGGACATACAATTTCATATTAGTTTCAAGTGTACAACATAGTGATTAGACATTTGTATAACTTACTAATTGATCACCCTGATGAATCCAGTACCCTTCTGACACCATACAGTTATTACAATATTATTGACTCTGTTCCCTATACTGTACATCCCCATGACTGTGTTTACATCTGGCAATTTGTACATCTTAATCCCTTCATCTTTTTTGCCTATCCCCCTGACACTCCTCCTATCTAGCAACCATCAATTTGTTCTCTGTATCTGTGAGTTTGTTTCTCTTAGCATAATATCCTCTAGGTCCATCTATATTGTCACAAATGGCAAGATTTCATTCTTTTTTAGGGCTGAGTAATATCCCATTGTATATATGTACCAATATTTTTTATCCATTCATCTATCAGTGGACACTTAGGTTGCTTCCATACCTTGGCTATTGTAAATAGTGCTGCAGTGGACATAGGGGTGCATATATCTTTTTGAGTTAGTGTTTGGGATTTCTTCAGATAAATACCCAGGAGTGGAATTTCTGGGTCATAAGGTAGTTCTATTTTTAATTTTTTGAGGAACCTCTATACCGTTTTCCATAGTGGGTGCATTAATTTACAATCCCACCAACAGTGTATAAGGGTTTCCTTTTCTCTACATCCTCGACAACGCTTATTTTTTATTGATTTATTGACGATAAACATTCTGACAGGTATGAGGTGATATCTCACTATGGTTCTAATTTGCATTTCTTTGATGATTAGTGATGTTGAGCATCTTTTCATATGTCTGTTGGCCATCTGTATGT
>NW_017731502.1:691556-697197 GCF_001890085.2 Hipposideros armiger | reverse complement strand
AAAAAAAGGAAGGGAGGAGCACCCTTAGACATCTAGATGGTGAAGGGAAACCCAAGAAAAGGAGATAAAATGTAAAATCTTGAAAAATAAAGGAGAACCCTAAACTCTGGGTGTAGGAAGGGGGAACTCATCCTTCCCCCACCATTAAAACGAAACACTGCTCAAGTACCGAGACTTTGCTATACTGACAGAAGAGGGCGCTGTTAAGCTGGGAATGTTATAATACACGTGAACATGAATGTGAACGTGAAGATGAACATGAACATGGGAAAAGTCAAGTCATACAGAGCTACTACAGAAAATCAGGAATAGAAATTTCCCACATATCAATGAAGAACCATGCTCCCTCTCTGAAAACCAACCATGAAGTAGAAGAAAACTGTAAGTCAACCCTCCGAAGAGAACTAAATATACTAAAATAAGCACCTGAGCATGTGAAAAAACACCCTGAACCAGATATTCAAACACTAACAAATGAGAAGGGGAGAAGAGAAAGAAATGAAAAGAAAGTTGATTGAACTCAGTAAAGAAATGAGAAAAAAGAAAAGAAGAAAAGACAAAATTATCTCAGAAATGAAAAATAAATTACAAGGTGTCCAATGGAGACTAGTCTCAAGCAGGGGCACTGATGAAAGGCAGGAAAACAACCAAGTAAGTTAAAGTGATATAAAGAAGTAAAAATTAAGCCCACCCACCTCCCCACCCCCCAGTAAACATGGAAGACCGGCAAAGAAGAAATAATAGTCATATTATCAGAATCCCTGAAGAAGAAAAAAATAATAGAAGAGGTAGTATTTAAAACTATAATCCAAGGAAACATTTCAGAAATAGAAAAAGAGCTGAATCTATACATTAAAAGAATTCCTTGGGTATTATGGAAAATTAACCCAGAATGATCAACTCCTTCCATTTACATTCTAGTAAAGATATCAGCTTTCAAAGATAAAGATAAAATCCTCAAGGTTTCCAGGCAGAAAAAAAAAAGATTAAATATCTTATAAAGGCGAAAGAGTTAGTCTACCATCATACTTTTCAAAACCAACATACAAAGCAAGGCAACCGTGGAGCAGCATTTTTAAAAAAAATATTCATAGAAGTGTGAATCAAGGATTTAATATCCTGCCATTTCTTCAAATGGGAAGGCTATTAAAAAATCATTTTCAGCATACAGGAACTTAGAGACTTCTACAATCATTAGTCCTTTTCAGGAATCTACTTAAGGGTGAGCTTCATCCAACCCAATAATGATTGGGAAAACTTCAGAAAAAGAACTGATAGTGAGCACTTAAAAAATATGCAAGTGTACATCTAAGACTAAAACAAAGGTGGGGAAGAGGATGTGAAGGACTAGTGTAGAAATGCTGTTATAATACTGTATAAATGATGTATAAATACTGTTATAAAATAGAAATCATTCAACTAAAAAATGGAAAGCGAATGCAAGAGGAAGATAGAAAGAGCTCATTGTTGTAGGTGCAGAGTAGGTGGTGTTAAAGGGTATTGTGGGGGGAGGAATTGGGGGTGACCTGGAAAGCCAGATAGCTAAGGTTTGAATAAGAAAACAAGGGCCTCGGGCTGGCCGAGTGGCTCAGTTGGTTAAGAGCTCGCTCAAGAGTTTGAGCAACAGCGGTTCGAGTCCAGCCCGAGCTGAGCAGCCGCTGAGCTGCCAACAGGTAGCAGGATGGCTCAGCTAAAAAAAAAAAACAAAAAAACAAGAAAACAAGGGCCTAATGGCTTTTTAAAAAGGTATAAATATAAAGGTAACCACTAGAACAAAAAGATAAACCTTCTTAAATGCCAAGAATCATTTATAAATAAAACAACAAAAAATACTCAGAGAAACATAACACATATAAAAAATACACAACTATAAAATATTTTGTCAGAATTAAGACCAAACATATCAATCATATCAATAAATGTGAATGGGCTTTACTCATCTATTAAATAGGTATTCTTTTTTTTATATAGTTGACATTCAATATTATTTTATACTATTGGGTTGTCAGAAAAGTCATGACACCTGTTTGCAACAGATGGCACTAGTTCATTTTTGGAAGTAGTAGAGTCATTTGTATCTATGTTATTGCTATGTCATTTGACAGCTGACAGTTCTAGCTTCATTCTAAAAAAAAATTGAGCAATTTGGTTGAGTTTTGGAGATTTTACAACAAGTTGAAGATGGAAAACTAAACTGTGCATTTTTCTCAGTTGGNAAAATTGCTTTGAAGGGTGGACTAGGTGCTGGCATCAGTGCATAGCTTCCCAAGGGGCGTACTTCGAAGGTGACCATCGTGATATTCAGCAATGAGGTATGTAGCACTTTTTCTAGGATGAGTTCGTGAACTTACTTGTCAGGCCTCATACATTGTTCTATGTCATTTTATATAAGGGACTTGAGCATCCACAGATTTTGATATCCATGAGGGGTCCTGGGACCAATCCCATCCGGATACCCAGGGATGACTGTACTTAAGTTTTTGGAGAGTCAAAAGTTATACATGGATTTTCGACTGCATAGAGGATCAGTGCCCCTAACCCCTGCTTTGTTCAAGGGTCAACTGTATTTCCATTTTATAGATGAAGCTCAGAGAGGAGTCATAGGTAGAAATGAAAAGAACCAACTGAAAATACATTTTCTTGATTTTTTAAAATTTCACATTGAAAGCATAGTCCTTGTAGAAAAATGTGGAAATATTGACAAAGGAAAAGTCTCCAGTCCAAATCCAACAATACTTTGTGGTTCTCCTGCCAGGATTTTTCCATGCATATATAACCATATTTGTGCAGATGGAAACGGGAACAAATTATCCTTGATATTCGGTAGGCTGCATTTTTCCATTCGCAATAAAGCATAAGGAGCTTTCTGCCTCAGCAGAGATCTCATCATGAGTTTTAATGACTGAGTTTTAATACATTCACTAGATGGATGTACCCTAATTGTTTTACTCTGTCCCACTTGTCAGGCCCTAGGGTGGCTGTTTTCCATATGCTACTCCACAAAGTCCTCACAGCACCTCTGTGAGGTGCTTTATGGGGCCTCCACTCGTGGCCATAAAGCATGTACCCTGCACAACTCCAGGGGACACTATTCACATAGACAGCAGCTGTTGTCTCTATCATGCCCACTACACATGAGGGTCCTGTAGCTTAGAGCATGAAATGATCTGCCCAAGGTCACACAGCCCATAGGTGGTCCAGCCTGGCTCTGACCTCTTCTGCCTCACCTACCTGTGTTGCTCCTGGTGCCCAGCAGGTAAGCCTCCTCTATGAAGGCATGGATCAGACCAAGATCCTTCTTAGGAGCCCCTGCCACTTGGAGAAATTGCAAGTTGCAATTGATGTGTAGCTACCCCATGTTGCTTAGAAGGACCAGAGCACTTTCTGAGGAATGATTCATGAGTTACAGATGCATGTTGTTGGCTTAATGCTTAATAATAAAAATAATAAAAAGAGGTAGAGCTACAAAGCATATAGCTGAAATACAAATGAATATTTTAAAATACTGATTAGTCCAAAAGAGGGCAAGGGAGTAAAGAAATAAACAAAGCCCCCAAAACCCCAGAAGGGACAAAAAGAAAACAAATAAGAAATGGTAGACTTATACCCAACTATATCAATAATTACAGTAAATGCAAATGCCAAATACTCCAATTAAAAGGCAGAGAATAAAAAGGCAAGACTCAACTATAAGCTATCTAAAAGAGACACACTTTAAATTTAAAGACACAGGTAAAGTGTAATAAAAATAGGAAAATATATACCATGCAGACATAAGCATAAGAAAACTGGCTTAGCTATATTCATCTTAGACAGAGTAGACTTCAAGTTAAAGAGTATTTACTAGAGATAAAAAGGGACACTTCATAATGTTTATAAAAGGGGAATTCATTGATAGACATATAATCCTTAAAGTGTTTGTACCTAATGACAGATTTAAAATATATGAAGCAAAAGCTGACAGACTAAAAGGAAAAACAGACAAACCCGCAGTCATAGTTGGAGGATTTAACACCCCTGTTTCACTAATGATAGAACAACTACAGGCGTACATACCTTGGCAATATTGCAGGTTCAGTTATAGGCGGCTGCAACAAAGCGAGTACAGGTATCCCTCAAAGATATTGCATGTTCGGTTCCAGACCACTGTAATAAAGCAAGTATTGCAATAAAGCGAGTCATAATCTTTTTGCTGATGGAGGGACTTGCCTTCAGTNATTAATTGACTATATAGGTGTGGGTTTATTTCAGGGTTCTCTGTTCTGTTCCATTGATCTATGTGCCTGTTTTTATTCCAGTACCATGCTATTTTGATTACTATAGCCTTGTAGTATAGTTTCATATTAGGTGGCATGATACCTTCAACTTTGTTCTTCTTTCAGAAGATTGTTTTGGCTATTTGGGTCTTTTGTACAAATTTTAGGGTTATTTGTGTTAGTTTTGTGGAAAATGCCACTGGCACTTTGATAGGGATTGCATTGGATCTGTAGATTTCTTTGGGTAGTATAGACATTTTAAGAATGTTGGTGAAAACAGTATTTTTGATCCATGGTTGGGAATCCACAGATGCAGAGGATCGACAAGTTCGTAAACTTGCCACCATGCGCTTACATTGGCAGCACCGTACAAACAGTTCAGTACAGTTTCATAACCTTGATATATCAGTGTCTCACATTCATGTTGACGTGTGGTGGTGTCTTGCTGAGTGGTGTTCATTATTGTTGCATGTTTTTGTGTGCCATCGCGTGAATCTCTGAGCTTGAATTAGAGCAACGAACAAACATTAAATTTCTTGTTAAACTTGGCAAGAGTGGAAGTGAAATCAGGGACATGCTAGTCCAAGTTTATGGGGATAATGCCATGAAGAAAACGGCAGTGTACAAATCAATTAAACATTTTTCTGAGGGGGGAGAATACGTCACTGATGAAGAGAGATCAGGGCGACCAGTAACGAACAGAACTGATGAAAACATTGCAAAACTTCATCGAATTGTGCATCAAAATCGTCGGCTGACTATGAGAAGCACAGCAGACCAAGTAAACTGTTAGGAAAATCTTAACTGAAAATCTTGGCATGAGAAAGGTGTGTGCAAAAATGGTCCCGAAGGAGCTCACTGATGAACAAAAGCAAAGGAGAGTCGAAGTTTGCCAAGATCTTTAGGAGTGGCAAGACGATGTTTTGAGCCGAGTTATAACTGGTGATGAAACAATACAACCCTGAAACAAAGTGTCAAAGTGCACAATGGAAGTCATTAACCAAGTTTACTATTTGGAAGTGCTGACAAGACCGCGTGAAAAAGTTAGACAAAAATGACCTGAGCTGTTCACCAGCGATTCATGGCTTTTACGTTACGACAATGCACCAGCTCACACGGCACTGTCTGTAAGGGAGTTTTTAGCCAGTAAACAAATGACTGTATTGGAACACCCTCCCTACTCACCTGATCTGGCCCCCAGTGACTTCTTTCTGTACCCAAAGATAAAGGAAATATTGAAAAGAAGACATTTTGATGGCATTCAGGACATGACGGGTAATAACAATGACAGGTCTGATGGTCATTCCAGAAAAAGAGTTCCAAAATTGCTTTGAAGGGTGGACTAGGTGCTGGCATCAGTGCATAGCTTCCCAAGGGGCGTACTT
>NW_017731502.1:668403-686351 GCF_001890085.2 Hipposideros armiger | reverse complement strand
TGGTGATTTTGATCTCAACAACGCTCCTCGGTCAGGGAGGCCCACTGAGGTTGTTGACGACAAAATAAAGGCATTAATCGAATCAAATCCATGTTACACGACACGAGAGATTGCAGAAACATTGAACATCCATCGTTCAAGCATTCATGACCACCTGAAGAAGCTGGGATATGTAAGCAAGCTCGATATTTGGGTTCTGCATGAACTCAAAGAAGTTCATTTGACAGCGTATATAAACATCTGCAGTATGCTCATTAAACATGAGGAAAATGATCCTTTCTTGAAGCAACTGATAACTGGTGATGAGAAGTGGATTGTTTACAACAATGTGGTGCGCAAACGGTCTTGGTCCCAACGTGATGATTCACCTCAAACAACATCAAAAGCAGACATTCATCAGAGGAAGGTTATGCTCTCAGTGTGGTGGGATTTTAAAGGTGTTGTGTTTTTTGAGCTCCTACCAAGGAACCAAACAATCAATTCAAATGTGTACTGTCAGTAATTGGACAGTTTGAATGAATCCATCCTTCAGAAATGTCAGAGCTTGTTAATTGTAAAGGAGTTGTGTTTCATCGTGGCAACGTGAGACCACACACGTTTGATCACCCGTCAGAAATTATTGGAGCTTGGATGGGATATGTTGCCACATCCACCATACTCGCCTGACCTTGTGCTGTCAGACTTCCACTTGTTTCGCTGTCTTCAAAACTCCTTGCGTGGTATAACGCTCAATTCAGATGAGGCTGTAAATCAGCACCTTGTTCAGTTTTTTTGTAAATAAAGACAGGTCCTTCTATGAACAAGGAATTTTGAAGCTCACTGAAAGATGGCAAAATCGAACAAAACAGGCAATATATCATTGATTGATCTTCGTTCTTTATATAAATAAATGACCTTTGAAAAACATAGACGAAATACGTCATGACTTTTTGACAACCCAATAGTTTCAGGCATACAGCATAGTGGTTAGACTTTATATAATTTATGAAGTAATCCCCCAATTAGTCTAGTACCCACCTGACACTATACATAGTTATTACAATACTGGATTACAATACTGGACTTATCGGTGGAATCACTTCATAGACTGTGTAGATGCCTGATCCCTGCACTACATACCTGAAGCTGAGGTAGAATAATAATAAATGTCAACTAAAATATATATAGTCACGGGATGTAAAGTACAGCATAGGGAATATAGTCAATGGTATTATAACAGCTATATACAATGTCAGAGTGGTAGTAGATTTGTTGGCATTATCACTTTGTGAGGCATGTAAATGTCTAATTATTATATTGTTTTGTATACCTGAATCTAAAAAAAAAGCCAAAATGAATAATTTAGAAAAATAAGATATTATAGACTGTAATAGGTTTTCAGTTTGGCTCACTAAACAAGACCTATATGTGTGCTGTATGCAAGAGACATACCTAAAACAGTGATTCACAAAGACTAAAAATCAAGGGATACACAATGATACCAATGCTGATATCAGACAAAGTAGAATTCAAGCCCAAAATCATTAAGCATGACAAAGGGCACTTTTTAATGTCAAAAGCCACAATTCACAATGATGATATAGCACATGTAAAAATATTTGCACCAAATAACACAGCAATAATCTTTATGAAGCGAAAACTGTAAGAGATGCAAAGACTTATAGAAATAAACTAACAGTAAGAGAAACCATACCGAACACATTTATCAGTAAAAAAGTAAAAGAATGATAAAATTAAATCCACTGTTCAAAAAAACACAAGAATAACAATAGAGTGACCCAAAATAAAGCACAAGGAAGGAAATAATAAAGATAAAAGCAGAAATTAATGAAGTAGAAACAGTATCTCTAATTAATAAAATCTGAGGTTTTGTGTTTTTTTTAATTAAAATGAACAAATCACCAGATGAGCAAGAAAAACGGGAGAACACACAAATAACAAAATAAGAACTGACACATGGGAAATAGTCATTGAAGCAGAACAAATTTGTACAAGTCATGAGACTACTTTGCAGTTCTCTTTGCATATAAATTTGAAAACTAAATGAAATGAATATTTTCCTAGGGAAATATAGATTGCCAAAATTGACCCCATTTGATTTGGAAAGCTTAAATAGGCCAGTTTCCATAGAATAAATAGACAAATTTATTGAGGAACTACCCCACAAAAAAAGACCAGGCCCAGATGGTTTCACTAAGAAATTCTTCCAAACTCTCAAGGTCCAGAGAGTCCCAGTGCTCCATAAACTATTCCAGAGTATTGAAGGGGAAGAGAAACTTCCTGACTCCTTACATGAAGCATGTATACTATTGATATCTAAACCAGATAAAGACAATACAAAGAAAGAAAACTACAGACCAATATCACTCATGCATATTGATATAAAAATAGTAAACAAAATAGTAGCAAAAGGAATCCAAAATCACATTAAGAAAATAGTGTACCATGACCAAGTAAAATTTATTCCAGGAATAATGCAGTGTTGGTTTAATGCTAGGAAATCCATTAATGTCATATACCATATTAATAGATATAACAAAAAAAAATCAGAAGGTTGTCTCTATAGATGCTGAAAAAGACGTTGATACAATTTAACACCCATTCATGATTTTTAAAAATTAAGAAAGTCGAAATTTAGGGGTGTTATTTTATTTTTCAGCTTTATTAAGGTATAATTGACAAAATTGTAAGATATTTAAAGTGTACATCACCTCACATATTTGTTTTTGGGGGATAGTGTGAACATTTAAGTTCTCTCTTAACAAATTTCAGTTATACAATACAGTGGTATCAATTATAGTTACCATGTTATACATTAGATCCTCAGACCTTGATCATCTTACAGATGACAATTTGTACCCTTTTACCACCCTCTCTCTATTTCCTCCACCCCCTAGCCCCTGGCAACTATTTTTCTACTTTCTGTTTCTATAAGTTTGATTTTTTTTTTCTTTAGATTCCACATATAAGTGACAGTACTATGCAGTACGTCTTTGTCTGGCTTATCCCACTTAGCATAATGCCCTCAAGTCCATCCATGTTGTTGAAAATGGCAGGATTTCCTGCTTTCTCATGGCTGAATAATATTCAGTTGCACATACATGTATTGTCTTTATCCATTCATCCGTTGATGAACACGTCCATTGTTTTCATGTCTTGGCTATTACGAATAATTATTTTTACTAACTATTGCGAATAGTTATTTAAATTATAGCTGTGTATATGTATAAACGTTGAAAAAGGAAGTATCCTACCTATCATGTTAAGAAAGCAGGGGATACTCATTTGTGCAAAAGAAATATAAAAAGAATAAACTAGAAACTAAAGAGAATGGTTACAGGGAGTAGAAAAGGGATAGAAAGAAGGGAGGAATTAGGAATGAGGTATAAGGATGAGAAGGAAGCAACAGTTCTTTTTTTTTTTTATTAGCTCTGAAGCTTAGAACCAGGGTAATGTTTCAAATACCACCCAAAAGAAGTCAAGTTAATCTTTATGGGTGGGAACCATAGGGACTACAAACAGTAGCAGAGAAATTTGACTGTATTACAAATGAATAATGTAATCACACCTCAGGGAATGGGGAAGAAAAGAACCTAAGTAAATTTCAGGGAAACAGTATTTTGGCTGGATATTATAAGGCTAAAAACAAAAATAAGTGTACTGTACAGTTGAATGAGGGGTGAACTCCACCCAGCTTTCTCTCTCTCCTTCCCCTCCAGGCCCTGGCCTGGCCTTCATCGCCTACCCGAAGGCTGTCACCATGATGCCTCTCTCCCCGCTGTGGGCCACCTTGTTCTTCATGATGCTCATCTTCCTGGGCCTGGACAGCCAGGTAAGAGACTGGAGGAAGTGGGGGAGCCCAGGCTGGAGGGCAGGGAGGCCAGATGCTGCTCTTCAGAGTGGCTCTGCGGTCTAGCTGCCACCTCCTGTCCCCAGTCATCAACACCCTGTCCACTGTCCCCACCCTGCTTTCCTGCCAGGCACACCCTCCCCTCCCCAGGTGGTCTCCACAATCACTCCCAAACGCTGCCCTGGTCCCTCCAGGCCTTCCCAAACACAGTTTTCTTTACCTGGAACTCCCAATTCAAGTTTTCAAGTTTTTAAAACACTGCTACATCCTTTCATTCTGGTAAATTATTGCTGCCCAGCAGCACCCCCTGGCAGAGAGTGGGCTACGGTTAGTGGTATCTGAGGACCCCACCAGCCTGTGTCCCTGTCTCAACCAAACCCTGAAAGACACACAGACATAGAAAAGCACCTTTTTCGTTTTGTTTTCTTTGTTTGTTTTTTTTTAGCTGAGCCATCCTGCTACCTGTTGGCAGCTCAGCGGCTGCTCAGCTCAGGCTGGACTCGAACTGCTGTTGCTCAGAGCTCAAGCTCTTGAGCGAGCTCTTAACCAACTGAGCCACTTGGCCGGCCTGAAAAGCACCTTTTTCTTTCTTCCTCCATCTCTGTGTTGGGGCCACCCTGACATGCCCCAGGCGACCACAGGGGTTCTCAGTACCAGCACCACCTCCTGCTCCCGCTGTATCCCGCCGCCCACCTGCTCCTGTTCTCAGTGGCCTGTAGGGCCCTCTCAGACCCACCCTCCACTTGGCAGCCTGCCTTCCTCAGTGAAGGATGTATAGTTAGAAGTAGCATTTACCCTTTATCTACATGAATGCATGCACTTACATCCTTTCACACTGTAAAACTCACCCCAACCTGCCCTCTCAATCCTCTCCCTGGTTTTTCAGCCAGAATCTCATGGCCTCCAGTCACTCTTCACTCCCAGAAACGCGCCCTGTGCCCTGCTGCTCCGTCGCAGCTGGTTCCCCTAAGAGCCCCAGAGAATGTCCCCCAGCCAAAGCCCGTGACTCTGCTCTCAGACTGGGGTCTATTGGCAAGGTGCTGCCCCACACCCGTGACCTTGTATGGGTCACTTAGCACCAAGCCCCACAGCCAATGTGCCTGTCAATCCAGCCAAGTCCAATTTCTTCCCCTGAATGGTTCCTCAGAAACTGCTAAGCAGAGCTGCTGGAGCACCGGGTGTTTCTGCTGATAATCTTCCCCTCCATTGTCACGCATAATCTTCCTTTCCATTGTGGCTGATAATCTTCCTTTCCTTTGTTGTGATGGAGGCCTCAGGAGGTGTCTCCACTTGTGTGTGACAGTGACAGTCTGGCCTGGGCAGAGGGAGGTGGGAAATGGGGCCTCAGCTCTGCAAGTCTCTGGGCTGAACCGGGCCAGCATTTGGGCTGAGATACTCTGTTTGCAAGGGGAGGTCAGGGGGTTTGGCATGGAGGGTAACGGCTGCTCTGCTTACCCCCATGCTTGCTTTGTGCCTGGACTACATCCCCAGCTCTTTGTCACAATAACCACACAGGCTGGGGGCCCTTTTTGTTACCCTCATTTTGCAGATGAAGAAACTGAGGCTCAGAGATGCTGAGTAACTGGCAGGGACCTCCACTCAGGTCTGTGTGCCTCTAACTCCACATGCTCTGATGTCTCTTTAGGGTCTATCCTTGATGAGCACAGCCAGCCTTGCCGAAGGGGCAGGGCAGCCTGGCGTCCAGGAGCCTGGCTTTGGAGTCAGGTAGACCCAGCCCCATGACTTTGGCCAGCTGTGTGACTCTGGGCTGG
Source organism: Hipposideros armiger (assembly GCF_001890085.2). NCBI lineage: Eukaryota > Metazoa > Chordata > Mammalia > Chiroptera > Hipposideridae > Hipposideros > Hipposideros armiger. The sequence goes on along the minus strand of NW_017731502.1, from coordinate 680,729 downwards.
TCACTTCCCCTCTCTGTGCTATAGTCCCATTGCACAATGAGGAGGGAAATACCTTTCCTGAGGAAGTAGAATAAGTCAGAAAGGATTCGGGGCCAATAAATGGCCCCAGGGACAGGAAGTGCCCCACATGGTGACCAGCTAAAGATTCCTTTACTCTTCCCTCTCAGCAATGCAGCAAGGTGGTTAAAGCCCAGCCCCTAGAACAAGCTCGCCCGGTTCAAGTCCGGGCTCTCTCTCTCAATGCCTCTGTGGCCTTGGCAAGTTGCTTGTACCCCTATGCTTCCGTGTCTTCAATTACAAAGCAGGGATAATAGTAGTACTTATCACATAGGGATTAAGTAAATTGATATCTATTAACTGCTTCAAACAGCCTGTATGTTTGCCATTATTATTATCATTACTAATCAAACATTTTTTGAGGGTCTCCTCTGTGCCACTGGAAATGAGTGTAAGGAGATAGATACAAGCCCGCAGGAGCCCCGCGGGGTGAGAGATGTGGCCTGGTCTGAGGAGAGGGAAGGCCTGCTCTGCCCGAGTGGGGGCAGAGAGGAGGGTCAAGAAAAGGTGAATACAGGAGGAGCCCGGGGAAGGATGAGTAGTGTGCTGGGATATTTGGGCTGGGCGGGTGCAAATAGAATGGATGGATACTGCGTGCCTGGCCCTGTCTCAAGCACGGCGGGGTCCACATGCTTAGTACCTTCAGCTCTGCCATCTGAGCCTGCACAGGCTGCCTGGGCCCAGAGACTCATGCAGTGGAAACACAGGAACTAGGTGCTGGCTCACCTCTGCTTGCCTCCACCCAGCAGAGCAAAGGGCACCAGAAGCAAAGGGTGGGGGTCTGCCACAGTCCTGGAAAAGGAGCAAGTCAAGTTTTGGCCATGGGATTGACCAGAGCCTGCCGCCCACAGAGTGCTCAGCACTCAGGACTCCTGTCTGGCCTCCCAGGCAGGGGCTACATCTCATTTAAGTCGTTGACCCCAGAACAGGGCCCAGCACATAGGCTTGTGACTGGCAGCATGGGGGAGAAGGAGTACGAGCTTTAGAGTCAAGAGACCCCCGTTCAGATCCTGACTCAGCCACTTCTTTGCTGAGTGACCGCGGGCAGTTTGCTTCCCCTCTCTGAGCCTCAGTCTTCTCATCTGTTGAATGGGCATGCTGGAGCTTTGTAAGGGCTGGTATCATTGCTGTTACACCTGGGCCCTCCATCAGAATGAGTGAGTGAGTGAGTGAATGAAGGGAAGCCCAGTGAGAAGGAAGCCCAGGGTGTAGGCCTGCTGTGCTCGCCGGAGCCGGGACCACTAAGATGGCCTTTTCTTGGGCTTCACACCATCATATCTCCCCTGTGCAGTTTGTGTGTGTGGAAAGCCTCGTGACCGCCGTGGTGGACATGTACCCCAAGGTCTTCCGGAGGGGCTATCGGCGGGAGCTGCTCATCCTGGCCCTGTCCATCATCTCCTATTTTCTGGGCCTTGTGATGTTAACCGAGGTGAGTGACGTGCACCGAGTGAGCGGTGTGAACAGCACAGCACGAGCGTGAAGCGCCTGGGCATTGGGCTAGGCAGGGCCGATGTCATATCCCAGCTCTGAAATGGACTCGCTGTGTGACCTTGGCCACACCTGGCACCTTCTCTGTGACTCAGCTCTTTCATCTTCCTAATGGGGTGTTGTGAGAATCACGTGCAAGTTCTCATTAAGCCCTTAGCACAGTGTCTTGCATGCGTAAGTGCTCAGCTAGAGGTTGCTGCTGTCGTTACCAGAGAGGAATAAAGCTCACGGAGGGAAATGCTGGGTTTATGTGGTATTCTGGGTGCCCGGGCCACCCCTAACACTCACTTCAGGGTGGAGGGAACAGTGTCCGCTACTGGCACCTCCTAGTTACTTTCATTGGCCTAAGGTTTAGAGTGGGCTTTCCGGAGCATCACTGAGAATAGACACACGTGATGCTATCTGGCACCTTCAGGCCCTGTGTTCTGGCTTCAGCCCTCCTGTGTACCCATCTTCTTGTCCCTGCAGGACCTGTGGGTGAGGAGGGGTTCAGCATAAACACAAACTCAGACTGCTTCATAAAATCATGTTTCTCTCCCTCTTCTTGCAGCCATCCTGTCTAATAAGTACTTTTTAAAGTACCTTGGGGAGGCAACATTAGATATCTTTCTTCCTATACTCAAAACATTAATTTGAAAAGCAACAACAACAAAAAAAACCCCAACTGTTGCCCAAAGACAAGAAGAGGTTTATAAGAAACATGGAAAGAAATTAGGGAACTCAGAACCAGTCAAAGCAGCTGCTGTGACACTGAGGTCACATTGTCTACTTCTCAGCCAAATGCCGCTGCCTCCAGGAAGCCCCCTCTGCTTTCCTTCCCCACAGCACTTTGTGCCAAGCTCAGCCCAGCCTCCCTCCCACCATTACAATGACCTATCTGCTTCACCAGACCCTGAGGTCCACAGAGAGGCCTTGCTTGGTGCTGTACCCTTGAGCCCTGGCATGGGGTGGCCACTTGGTACATGGTGGCTGGTGTTATTACTGTTCCTAGTTATTGTCACATTGATGGGAGTGTTCATCAGTGTCTGAGCAAATGAATGGTGTGGCACTTGCAGTTTCTACCTTGCCTCACCCCAGGCGGGAAAACCAGGGCTGCAGTGAGCAGGGCCTCATTAAGTGCTGGTTAATTATGCAAAGTAGAGTCTTTTGTCACACACAAATTGGGGGGTTAACCTGTTGTGTTAAAGAGGCTGACAGGGACAGGGCTACAAGAGCAGCCGTTGGCATGGGCAGCAGTGCTCGGAGCAGGCAGAGGGAAGGCCCTGCTCTCGGTACCACCAGCTCAAAGTAGCTTTGTGCCCACCCTCTACCTGAGGTCTCAGGCCTTCCCAAGGGTGCCTCTCAGCCCCCAGGGCCCAGCAGGGAGCCAACACTTCACTGCCTGAGACTGTGAACCATCAGACGCTTGGGCTTCACATGCCAACCTTCTGCCTCCACAGAGGAATATCTGTGAGTGATCACACAGGGGAAGTTCAAATTGCCAAATGGGCCATGTCGGCCTCGGCTTTCATAGTAATTGCTGGCAGGATCTTCTCCATCATTTATAGACATTTAAAGTTCAGCTCTAGGGAAAAAATAGGCCACAAATGTCTTATAATCCACCAGGGCAGTGTTGTGGGTGGTTAAGAGCACAGGCTTTGCAGCCAAGGCCACCTGGGTTCAAGCCTCAGCCCTGTCACCAGCTAGCTAGACGACTTTCAGCAAATGTTCTCACTGTTCCGTGCCTCAGTTTCCCCATATGGACATAACATTGGGAATAACAATAGTCCCTGCCCTGTAATTGGACAGATGAGTGCACACCTTCTAGGTCTTCCACTGAATTTAATCATCACAGATTTGCATATTACAGAGCTAACCCACTACATCCCTGCGCACCTACTGTGTGCCAAGCCCTGGGCCAAAACAGGGACACAGCTGTGGACAAGCCACTCAGAGTCCCTTCCCCTTGCCCCGCCCTCCCCCATGGTCTCTCCATACGATTCAATTTGCACTTATCAGGGACCTACTGCCAAGCCAGTCCCTGCAATGAAGGCCAGAGACATAAACAGAACCGGTGTGTGGGCCTTCCCAGTAGGAACTCAGCACTAACTGACCAACTGAGAGGGGAATACTTTTCTTAAATGGTGAGTTTATAAAACATGCTGTGGAGGCCCAAAGAAAGAATGAGGCTCTCAGGGAAGGCTTCTTGGAGGAGGTGGCATTTGAGCTGAGCCTTGAAGGAACTTACAAGTGAAAAGGGAACAGCATGTGAGAAGGGGAGATGTGGCAAAGTGAGGAGGGCGGCCCTAACTGGCAGGCTGAAGGAAGCCAGCGGATAATTTTAAACTGCAGTCACGTGGTTGGATTTGCACATTAGAAAGGCCCCTTTAGAAGCTGATGTGCAGAAGGATTAGACAGGGCAAGGCTAGAGGCAGGTAGAGCCATCAGGGATCAGTGCTGAGGCCAGCTGCCCACACCACCAGTCTCTGGTTTTCTATATTATTTCTGGCATTGGGGAATAAAGACAAGTAGACCATCCCAATCCCAGCAATCTCCAGAGGATGGCGTCTTAGGGGTGCCCAGGTGCAGAGGGTGCAGTGTTCTAGGGAGAGGCAGTTTACCTTGGTGGATGTGACGCCTGGCTGATGGCAGGCACAGGGCAGAGCACAGGGCCCTTTCTGAGGCCAGCTGGCTAACCCTGCCCCCTCATGTGTCTGTCCATCCCTCTGTCCCTGTGTCTGTCCTCCCGCCCCACAGGGTGGCATGTACATCTTCCAGCTCTTTGACTCCTACGCTGCCAGTGGGATGTGCCTTCTCTTTGTAGCCATCTTTGAGTGCGTCTGCATTGGCTGGGTGTATGGTGAGTAGAGGCTGAGCCCGCCCACACTGCAGTGGCCGGCATCGGTGCCCAGGACACGGGTGCCCAGGCTCTCTGTGGCCTGTTTCCATCTGTGTCACCCTCGTCCTCCTTCCCCTCAGGGAATCCTTGGCCCTTCCCATTTGTTGGGAGACCTCCCTGCTTTTACACCCCCATAGCACAGGGAGGGGTTTCAGGCTTAGGAACTATGACCTTGGGCCAGGCTTACTGCCTCTGAGACTGAATTTTTCCACCTGCAAAACGGGGTCATCACCATGTCTCCAAGTAGGAGATAATGTAGGCAAAGCAGCCAGCGTAGAGCCTGGCCGTCAGTCAACACCTGCCTTCTGGTCCTCCTATTCCCCAAACGAATCCAGCTGGATGAGGGCTTCTGGGTTCAATAATGATGTATGTCCCCACTGTGAACTTGGCTCAGAAATAGACGCCCCTGCAGACCACTCTGCTCATTAGCGGCCCAGCCAGGCTCTGGCCTTCAGAGCCCTGACCCCTACCCCCATGCAAGTCAGCCAGCCCCTTGCCCTGCATCTGAAGGGACCACCTTGTACCTCCCTCTCACAAATTCCTCACCGTTTCCTGGGCCTCACTGCCTAAGGTCACACCAGAATCCCTCCTCTTGCATTTATCCCAACACCTCACATAGGTCTAACATCTTGGTAGTTTTAAGCGGTAGTGAATAAGGTCCCTGCCACAATTTGCCTGTGTCTGGCTGGGGAAAGCAAACGCTCCTCGCCTTCCCTCTAAGTCTTGTACAAATTCTCTGGGTTGTGTGTGCCTGTCTGTTTTATTCTGGACAGGAAGTAACCGCTTTTATGATAACATCGAAGACATGATTGGCTACCGGCCATTGTCACTCATTAAATGGTGCTGGAAGGTTGTGACCCCCGGGATCTGTGCGGTAAGAGCCCACCCATCTTCCCACTTTTCTACTTCCGAGCCCCAGGCCTGGCTGAGCTGGAACTGAGGAGGTAACATCCTCTGTGCTCTCAGAAAGGCCGAGGCACCCAACACCTTCCCGAGTTGGAGTTATAAGGACATTCTCTGGGCTTGGCGAGGGAGGGGCCCCCTGGGATTTCAGCTCTGCCACCAGCTTGCCATGTGACCATAAATAAGTCACCTCCCTTCTCGGAGCCTCTAATTCTATACCTGCTAACTGGGGGACAGGGACCCGCCTCTGTGGGGGCCAAGGATCACATGAGAGACAACGTTTGGCTTTGTTGTTAACTGCGAGAGTAGTAGAACTAAGGGTAACGTTGGGGCTCACACTCTGCCCTCAGACCAGACCACAGAGAGAGAGGCCTTTGTGAGTGGATGTTTAATAAAAAAACAACAACCCACCACTCTTCAACCAATTCTTGGCAGGGGAAGTATCTCAAAGCATCTTCACAAACCACCATAGCTCTGAAAGGCAGCTTTGAAACTGGCCCTGAGAAGTAACTAGGGAAAAATAAAAATTCCTGACTGGGCAGAGGCTGGGAACAAGGCTCCTGAGGGGTGGGGAGGTCCCGGGATCTGTGATGGTCCATTCCCTGTGTGTCTGATGCCAGTGGGATGCGCCGCAAACTCACTGTGGGCCGGGGCCGAGCCTTTCCTGAGGCTGTGGCATGGGGTGGACCCTCCCCGCTGGCCTCCTGCACACAAGCCCCAGAGACCTCTCCTGTCTCTCGGCAGGGCATCTTCATTTTCTTCCTGGTTAAGTACAAGCCTCTCAAGTACAACAACATCTACACTTACCCCACCTGGGGCTACGGCATCGGCTGGCTCATGGCCCTGTCCTCCATGCTCTGCATCCCGCTCTGGATCTCCATCAAGATGTGGAAGACAGAGGGGACGCTGCCTGAGGTGAGACGGCAGGAAGGAAAGGTCGGCAAGGGTGGCCCCAAAGGGCCTGAGGTGCAGGGCAGGGCGTGGCTGTCGTTCAGGTAGGCTCATGATCAGGGTTGAGTCCATGGGTACCTCTCTGGGTCTCAGCCTCTTCATCTGGGCAGTGGGTGTGATGGGAACAGACCCCCACGTGTCTCTCAGGGAAGCTGTGGCCAGCTCTTCCCTGGCAGGTGTTTATCGTGACCACTATGTGGAGGCGTCTCTATGATGCCCCAGGGTTGAGCCTGTTTTTCTGAGCTCAGCCTCAGTTTCCTCATCTGTAAAATGGGGGCAACAGCAGCCCCTAACTTTACAGAGGTTTTTTGTGAGGACGCACTCAGTGAGTTCATATTGAGACAGCACTTAGACCAGGACCTGGAACAGAGAGTGACCAAGTGTTAGCTCTTACTGTTCTGTTAATGCATTGAGGACCCCATTCCCAGGGCAAAGGGAGAGGGATCTGACATTTGGGGACTGACCCCTATCCCATGTCATCATTACCCTGCTAGGCTCTCTATATGCTGTTATTTCCTTTAGTCCTCAGAACAAACCAGGATGCTGGCATCATTTTCTGCATTTAATAGGTAGAGAAACTGAAGCTCAGAGAAATTGTCACTCAACCAAAAGTGAGCATCACACAGCCCAAAATTAGCAAACCAAATATTTTTATTGAGATGTAATTGGCATACATTATATTAGTTTTAGGTGGACAACATAATGGTTTGATATTTGTATATTTTGTGAAATGATCCCTGTAATAAGTTAACATCTGTCATCACACATAGTTACAGAATTTTTTTCTTGTGATAAGAACTTTTAAGATCTGTCTTATCAACTTTCAAATGTGCAATACAGTATTTTTTAACTATAGTCACCATGATGTACATTACATCCCCATGACTTATTTTATAACTGAAAGTCTGTATCTTTTGATTCCCTTCACCCATTTTGCCCACCCCCCCAATCTATCTTCTACATCTATAAGCTCAGTTGTTTTGTTTTTTTTAGAGTCCACATATAAGTGAAATCCTACGGTATTTGTCTTCCTCTGTCTGACTTATCTCACTTAGCGTAATGCCCTCAAGGTCCATCCGTGTCACAAATGGCAAGATTTCCTGTTTTATGGCTGTATAATATTCGTGTGTGTGTATCACATTTTTTTTTTATCCATTCATCCACTTATGGACACGTCCCATTACTTAGGTTACTTCCATATCTTTGGTGTTGTAAATAATGCTATGGTGAACATGGGGGCGCAGATATCTTTTCAACTTAGTGTTTTTCTTTTATTCAGATAAATACCCAGAAGTGGAATTGCTCGATCATAGGGTAGTTCTAGTTTTAAATTATTTTTTAGGAAATTCCATACTATTTTCCATAGTAGCAATCAAATTTTTAAAAACGGTTTTATTGAAGTATGTTTTATACATGATAAAATTCACCCATTTGAGGTATACAGTTCAATGATTTTTTTAGTAACTTTCAGCATAGTGCAATTATCACCATAAATCAGTTGTAGAACATTTTCATCACCCTAATAAGATCCCTCGTACCCATCCACAGTTAACCCTGTTCCCGCCCCCAGATAACCATGAATCTCCTTTCTGTCTCCGTGGATTTGCCTGTTCTGGACAATTCCTCTCGGTAGAATGATACAGTATGTGGTTTCTTGATGGCAGACTGACTTATAACCCAAGCTGTCTTAGTTCAGAGCACACTCACTCTCTATTTACTCTCCTTTCCCACCTGCTGGCAGATCAGATGGTCTGAGTCAGTTTCTCGCTCATTTAGCAAACTGTTTGCAGTGTGCCAGACATTATCCTAAGCCGTTTACAAACACTGAGCCGTTTAATCCTCATAGCAGTCCTGAGAGATGGAGGCTCTTATTGTCCCCATTTCACAGATGAGGAAGCTGAAGCACAGAGAAGTGAAGCAACTTGCCCAAGGGCGCACAGCCTCTGAGTGGTGGGGCGGAGACCGTGGGGCCTGTGCTCTCATCCCCTGAGCTTCACAGCCTCATTCCTCTGCTGGACTGGCCGCACAACATTGCAGGGCCCTCTCTCTGCCCCAGCGCCACACCCCAGGGATCTCAGGGGTTGACCTTGGTCTCCCAGGACAAGGTCAGAGGGAGATGGGAGTGGGGGGGAGGGTGCGCAGACACCCGAATGCAATTGTCCGCTCAGAGCGGTTTCACTTAGCCTGCCTGCCCACCGAGTGGCTGGGCTCCAAAAAAAGCCATGCATCCAGCCAGAAGGAGTAAGCCTGCTTGTGCCCCCAGAGCAAGTCAGGCTCCTTTGGCTCCTGCAGAGAATGTAGGTCAAAGGCAGTTGGTTGATTCTAATTTGGAACTAAACATACCCAGAGGAGAGTGGTGCTGCAACCCTAACCCCATGGCCACTGCAGGTCCCTGCCCAAATTTCCAGTGGCCTTTTGGTGTTCAGAAGTGCCCGTTGTCTCCTGACAAGTGCTCCAGAGATTCTCACAGGCCTGGCATGGAGGGGAGGGAGGGAGAGAAGGAGGAATGAGAGGCTACTTCGCTGAGCTCCCTCCATCTCCCTAAGCTCACACACCCGCCTGCATAGAGCGAGCAAAGCTTATTAAAGACAGTGAACTCTTTGGAGGTAGTCAGACCTGGTTTCCAGGCCTTCCTTACTGGGAGAACTTCCTAGCCCACCTTCCATTTCCAGAAGGTTCTACCAACGGACAGGAAGGATCTGGAAGGGAAAATGGGGTTAATGGTACTTGCCTCAGAGAATTGCTGTGAGGGTAGATATTCTGCCCTGATCTGTAGCTAGGTAAATTAACCTGAGCCTCATGATAATCCTAGAAGGCAGGTACCATTGTTATGCCCCTTTGGCATGTGTGGAAACTGAGGCACAGAGATTACGTTTTCTTGCCCCAGTTAAGTGGTCGGTCTGGGTTTAAACCCAGGCACCTGGCTGCTCAGCCCATGCTCTTAACCCCTGTACCGTGTCAAGAGCCCAGTGCCATGCCTGGCACACAGGAGGTGTTCAGCACAGGCGAGTCTGCCTGCTAATCTCATCTGAGCAAAGCAGGTTCAGCCTCTTAGGCATCGCAGGATCTGAAAAAGAAGACAGAACCCTGAGCATGAAAAATCAGCCTCCCAAAAGTCTCCCCAGCCTTCCTGGGGAGAGGGTTTATGCCTAGAATGGACCTCCCAAATCCTGACCTGGTTGGTGTCTTCTCCCCAGGGAACCTGGGGGGTACACAGGAAGCTGAGGTGTGGGACCCCAAGGCAGGGCTGTGCTGCAGGAGTGAGTGTCAGAAGACTGCCTGTGGCCTACGCTTCCTTATCAGTACAGTGTGGTGATAGCCATTCCATTCATGCCCGTCCCAGTGCCAGCCACTTTGCAAGATGGTGTGAAGCTGTGGCTGTGAGTGTTGGCATTAGTGACAGTGTTTGCATCTTTGAGTTGTGGCCAGAGGAGCACATGGCACACACCACATGTTCCCCTGGGTAGTGGCAGCATGCTGACATCTCTTTTGTGGGAAATCTTTCAATGTATCCAGCAATCATTATATAAACAGCCCTACAGGCGCCTTAGCTCACCCTCACTACAGCCCTTCTGGCAGGCACTGTTATCCCATTTCCCAGATGAGGAGAATACAGCTCACAGAGTTTAGGAGACTTACCTAACACAGCTAGTGAGTGGCCACGCAGTGATTCAGACCCCAGCTGCGCTCTCTACCAGAGGGAAGGGATAGGGCAGCAGGCCCTGATTACAGCTCTCTCATCCTGGTCACCTGCAGGAGACCAGGAATAGGCGGGCATTCCCACATCTCCTGACTCCTTACCAAATGCTGGGAGTGGGTATTTCCGTTGTCCCCGTTTTATAGTATTTTCCGGGTCATAGGCAGAAGCTGAGACCCAGAGCTCAATTCATCGTCTAGGACAGAGCTCTAAGTGGCAGAGCTGGGGCCTAGACCTTGGTCTGATGACTCCATAGTCCCACTATGTCCACGGTGAGGCTGGGAGAGGCCCAGGCAGGCCCCAGGACCCTGACAGCCACTCTCAGACAGCCCTTCTCCTCCTCTCCAACCACCTAGAAACTCCGGAAGTTGACGACCCCCAGTGCTGATCTGAAAATGCGGGGCAAGCTTGGGGCAGGCCCACGGACGGTGATGGTTAATGACTGTGATGCCAAACTCAAGGGCGATGGGACCATAGCAGCCATCACAGAGAAGGAGACACACTTCTGAGCGTCCACCTGCCACCTCGGATGCCTCTGCTTCCTTCTCCCCCGTGTGTATAAACGAATATCTGAAACAACGTACTTCACCTAATGCTAGAGTCTTGCTCATTTTGCACAGGACTTATTAACAAGTTAATTTTAAGGTGGCCGTGTACACTCTGGTTTAAAGTACCATTCCCCAATGATCATGTAAGTAACATTATAAAGAGATACCACTGTGCAGGAGCTATCAGAATCTTGTGCTAGGACAGTTTTAACCAACATTTTCTAGGGGTTAGGGTGAAGTGTATCCTATGGTCAAACTTTTCTACTCGGGCTGTGGGCAGGTGGGGTGGGAGCAGTGCCTGTCCTCCCCTGTGAATCTTTTAATCCATGTCCCATGTTTGTCCCTGATCACTGCATCCACCCCTCCCCCACACCACCCTGGAGGAGGCAGGGGGGCTTTTCCTGCAAACTCTCCCTTTCCCATCCCCAACCTCTTAGCCGTGGGTTTGCAGACAGCAAGGCTACCAGAGAAGAAAAAGTCCCACCAGACACAGGACTCTCGGGTCACAAGGGCCCATCTGCCCTGATCCCACTAACTGACCTTGGGTACTCCCTGCCGCTCCCTGGGCCTCAGTTTCCCCATCTCTCAAATGGGAAGGGCTGGATCAGGCGTCTTCAGGGTCCTTCCCACATCTCTTGGGGATGCTCATTCACGCCTCACTGACTCGCAGACCTGCCGTTCATCTGGGATCCTTCTGAAGACTCACAGGCAGTCATGCCTGCACCCAGCCTCTACCTGCTTATTTTAAATCACGTTTATCATGGAAATGATGTGATGGCGATGTGCGTTTTCCCCAAAACTCTAGTTTGGTTTCTTTCATGAGCAGTCCATTCCCTGGAGACCAGCCAGGTCCTGGACCCCATGACAGGCCGCTCCTGCTCCGTCTGCTCTCACCCTCAACTCTGCCTCTCCGTCCTGGGGGCTGGCTGGGGTTGCCTGGGCTCTGGTTTTCAGGTTCAGGAAACAGCCTTTATCCTGCTGGTGGTTATTTATCCTGCCACTGCTCCAGCTGGGATCCACATTGCAGGACCTTCCACCAGCCTCCCAGGGGAGGAGCTGCAGGCGGCCGGAGCCTGGTTTCCTTCTCCGGCCCCTTCTTCATTCCCCTGCCACATCCCCTGCTGGCAGTCCCAGGCCTTCTTCATACCTCTCAGTTCCCTCCCCATCCTTCCTGTCACCAGAAGAATCTTTGAACCTTTGTGGAAGCTTCTTCTCTACGCTTTTTTGTGAGCCATCCACCTACAACTCTTGCCAGTGGCCTGAAAGAGCCTCGGGGCTTCCCAGAGGGGAGACCAGGGCTCCTCGTCCCTTCTCTCTGCAGGCCCGGGGCCCGGGGGGAGATTGGTGCTCCAGACCCCTCTGGCTGATCAACTTCTTTAATTGGGTTTGACATGGGTTCTGAGTTATTTGGGGACAGCGAAGGTGAATTCTTTATCCTTTTCCTTTATGTTCCCAATTTTATTTGGTGGAAATGCAAGCTTTCTCTAAACTGAGGCTGTAGTTTCCTGTAATGAACCTGTGTGTTTGAATCACCCAAAAGTTCCCAAACTCCCAACGTCTCTGCTCTGGGCAGCCCTCGTGTGGAACTCGAGTTTGCTGGGAGGGACGTCCAGCATCCCCCAGGCAGGTCAGGATGCCTGGTTCTAGTCTGCCTTTTGCACATGTAACCCAGGCCTGCCTGCGCTCTCCCTGAGCTGTTTGATCTGGTGGACCCGGGAAATGGACCCAGGAAGATTGGGGTTCGACTGAGCCCCACCTCGTGTCCATCCTCATCTGCTCTTCTCCCAACAGGTCCTGGGGAGGG
>NW_017731502.1:661709-667018 GCF_001890085.2 Hipposideros armiger | reverse complement strand
TGAGTGGTCAAGTTCTGTGTTCCCATTGGTTGTTTTTCTGAGTGAATAGTGCATAAGCTCTAAAATATGGTGTTCTCAGACTTAGACAAAATCTCTGAATTTGTGTCTGATATTTCCAAACAGTGGCTCAAGACCACAGAGCATATCTTGTCCTGCCCACCCACAATACATTAAGCTTATTTGCACACCGTGTCTGCTCACTCTTGTCAAGTCTACCCTTTTGCTTAAAATCCCTGACCTTGAGGTCCATCTGAACCTGTCTTGGCCTCTCACCCTCTCTGAGGTGGTAACATCTGCTCACCGGGAAAGTATCCCGCAGAGTTTGAGAATTCAGAAAATCTCTGATCTCCAGAGGGTCCCTGAGTACTTCATAGAGCCACAGGGACTGGAACAGTCCCCTGCCACCATTCCTTCCTTGTGTCTGAAACTGTATGTGTTAAGCAGCTGTCAGCAGCAAGACATAAAGAAGCTGGATCATGGAAATGGGGGTCTCCCTTGTTCCCAGGAAATCTGATTTGCAGACTCTTGAGCTTATGGGGTCGGTAACAGGAGGCATTAATTTATCCAGCGGACTCTCCAGGCTCCATTGTGTGCTAGCGCCCCTGCTGGCCAAGTGTGACTCTGCAGCCTAGTTCTATTAGGCACGGCAAATAACCAGGGGGGAGGGGAGCTTTGGAAGTGAAGTCAAAGGCTACTTCATGCCTAAGAGATTGTCCTTCGGGATAGAGGAGAGGATCAGGCACCAAAGAGGTGGCACTTTCTGCTGAGAGCTGCAAATTTTGGAAAATAGAGTCATGTATTCAGCAGGCATTTACTGAGCACCCACCATGTTCCATGCCTGGACCTAAGATTGGGGATATTGAGACAAGTGGAAGAGGCCCTTTCCTTGAATGTTCCTGCTCTTCTTAGTCAAGAGGACAGATGCCCACACTCCTCTGGATGGGGTAAGTGCCTGGGGAGAAGCTGTTCTGCCCTCCTGTTCCCAGCCTTCTCCAGTTTGAGCTCTGCAGTGTGCCCACTTCTCTAGGCCTCAGCTTAGCCACCAGTAGAATGGTGAAAGACATGAGACCCAGAGAGGGAACATAGTTGGCTCAGGATTCCCCTAGCAGCCCTCTGCACCTCTGTGTCATCCTCAGCCCCCTGCACCATCTCAGGATTTTAAAAATCAAATGAGCCCTTGGCCTGGGCACAAGTAGGGAGCAAAGTCAGTCGTGTTGTCAACTCTTGGCCTTCTCTGCCTCTTACTTTTGCATGAGGTCCACTTTGTGGGGGATACCCATGCACTGCTGTCAGACCTTTCAGCCTAGCTAAAGTGTCAGAACCACCCCCACGAGAAAGTGCAGGGCAGAGTGTGCCAGGGACCAAGTGCTCAGGGAGTAGCAATGATAACTGTTGAGCACCTACTATGTTCTGGGTGTCATGCTTACATCACCTCATCAGAGCCTCACAACAAGTCTCAGAGGTAAGTGTTATTAATCTCAGTTTTCAGATAAAGGAACTAAAGTTTAGAGACTAAATAAGTTGCCCAAAGAAATACCAGATATACATACCTCTGGGAAGGTAGAGGAGCTGGGTAGGACAGGTTGGCTGGGTCTAAATAGAGCTCATATACCCAACCACCTAAGGGTGGGTGTGGGACATGAGTTTCACCTTGAGGGCTAGAAAGATTTTTCCAGGCTGGGAAGGGAAGTTGAGATGAGGGAACAACTTGAGCAAAGGTTGAGGCAGAAAAATGTCTCTGGGGGAAGAGGGTGGAACTCAAAGTCCTCCCCATCCCTGGTCTACTTCTATATCCCCTTGTGTAGCTTCACCTGCTGTGAGGCTGGGGTGGTCCTTCCCCAATCTCTTGGACAGAGCAAGGGGGTCAGGTAACACCATATTTGTCAGGGATAGCACCTGGTGCAGATCGTGGCACAGAGTAGGTGCTCCACAAAACAGTGGCTTCAATGAACAAGTGTCCAGCTTGCCCCAGAGTGGGGGCCTCAGGAAAGGGAATAAATAGGCACTGAAGACCTACTCAGCCTAGAAACCAGGCTGGGCCCTCTTGTGTGTGTTACCTTGTCCTCAGTCACACTGTAGGTGGATGTGGTGCTCACATTCTACCAATGAGGAAACAGGCTCAGAGAAGCAGTCAGCGGCCCAGGTCCCAGAGCTGGACAGTGGCGGAGCGGCAGCATCAGCCCAGAGGCTTCTGACTCTAAGGCCCATGCGCTTTCCACAGATCACTTTTGGGAGCCACCAAGTGCCACCATGGCCATCAGCATTGATGGATCACTCGAGGCCGTGGAGAAACAGAGGGTTGTAGAGGTCATGTGGGGAAGGTCTGAGGATCTTCAGGAGCCCTGAAACACTTTTGGTGACAGTAGGGACCTCTGGAGACCTCTATAGTTCCTTAGAAATGATGTAATGCCACTGGGGTTCACTGAGATAGACAAGGGGCCAGTGAGAGGCATTGAGGGTGGAAGAGACCTTTGGGACTTCTGGAGACCTGAGAAGTGGGGAGGTCCTGGGGATCCAGGAGAATTATGTGTAGTCTCAATGGGTGATGAAACCCTTGGGAGTTGTGAGGGGTTGTGAGCACACTGGAGGGTGGGTACAGAAGTTATAGGGGGCCACCAGTCAAAATGGAGAGTCGTTGGGGAGTGCTTCAGAGTTACTGAGGGCCATCAAGAGTTATAAAAGGTATCAGGGCCCTTGATCATTATCAGGGGCCATCAGAGTTCCAGGGGTGCTTGGAGTCACCTTGTGGGAAGCGTGCCTCTGAAGGGCATCCTGCAGGCTGCAGCCTTGAGGGGAGTGATGGAGGGGAGGAGGGGAGCTGGGAGATGCTTTCAGAGGCGGGGTGTAGACTGTGGAGCTGAAGTGAATGTGAGTGCAGAAGGAGAGTGCCCAGTCAGAACTGAAAACCACAAGAGGCAGCGGGTAAGTTGGGCCTGGGCCAAGGACTTCATGACCTTGACCTATTCAGAGTGGATCAGTCTTGGCTTTTTCAGAGATCCCCCCACCTGCATGTCAGACCAATTCTAGCCAACGCTTGGCTTTTCTTATTCTCCCAGGAATTTTCTCTTCCTTCTTTTTGATGCTCTTTTCAAAGCCAACCATTTCTGGAGTGAGGAGGCTCTTGTAGCTTGGTCTTGGGCCCCACCAGGAAAAGGCGACTTAGGAGAAGCCCAACAGAGGGTCTGGGCCTGATCTGTGGGAGCCCCTAGTTAGTTGATGGAAAGAGGGGTCAGAGGAAACAGTAGCACAAAGGCAGATGTTATTGATTGATCTCCTAAAGTATCATTTATTGAGCACCTATCAGAGATAGATCAAGTATTTTACATTAACCTCAAAACAATCCCTGCAACTGTGATTTATTCCCATTTTACAGATGTGGGAACAGACTTAGAAAGGTAGGTACAGAAACTTGCCCAGTGTCACACAGACTGAGCTGGATTTCAAAGCCAGGTCTATCAAACCCACAGTCCTATGATTTTTCTCTAAACCAGGCAGGTTGGCTCTGGTCTCTAACAGGGAAGACTGAACTTGGGGGTCTCCCTACCCTCACTCATCGCTGCCCTCCTACCCGGTCAGACAGGCTCTGGTGGCAGCAAGTTAGCCACCAGGTGGCGCTGTTGCTAAACCAAAGCCCCCTCCCTGTGGTCCAGGCTGTAATCAGTGAGGTCAGAACTGGAGCTGGGACAGGAAGTTGAGACTAGAAGGTGCAGAGGTCCCTCTCTCAGTGCCCAGATAAAGGACAAAGAGGGTGCCCTTAACAAAAAGCCACCATTTACCCTTCTCCCCCAGTCCCATCCCTAGCTCCTGTTTGCAGCACTACGCTAACAGCCAGACATACCTGTGTTCAGTTCTCAGCTCCCCCACTCACTGGTTGTGTGGCCTTAGGCAAGTGACTGCACCTCTCTGACTTTGACTTAAGTTTCCTCATCTGTGCAAATGAACAGTATAAGCCCTTTCTGGCAGGGGCATTGAGAGGCTTAAATGAGACAATGGTGTGTGCTGAAAGTGTCTGGTGCATAGAATGTGGTTCTTGTTACATGTCACTCTTCTCAGGACAAGAGGCAGAAGGACCCCAACCAGTGTCTGGAGAACTGCATCTTAGTTATGAACTCTCTGTATGCCTTGGATAAAGTCACATTCTGCCTCCCTGGGCCTCAGTTTCCTCATTTGTAAAATGGGCCTAATCACAGGAACTTTTTCTTTGGGTTATTCTGAGGATTAAATGTGATTGTGGCTCTATGGCATTGTTTCCAAATAAACAGGAAAGTTGATTATTGAAAATATTCTTATTAAAGTTTCCAAGTGGCATGGTTACATAAATATGTAAATGACGATAAGTTATGAGAAGCACAGGGCAGCCCTCAGGGACTGACCAGGCACAGGGGACAGGCTGTAGGTTTTGCTTTGACCACGTACCGGCAATTACACAGGCCCTGTCAGCCAGACCCTGCATGGTACCTGCCCTGCCTGCCTCTCCCCAGCCCCTCCCTCCCTGCCCTGGAGTCCTCCCTGCAAAACCCATTTGGACACAAAAAGTCTAGAACAAAGATGAGAAGGCCAAACATTGAAATGTAAATGATGATTATCTCTAAGTGGTACGGTTTGGGCTGATTTCTATTTTTTCCCTTTTTTTCTATACCATCTAATTTTTCTTTAACAAAGAACAGCTATTGCTTCTATATTCCAAAAAATAAAATCAATAAAGCTATTTTTAAAATCCTCCCCTCACCACTGAGATGTTAGTTATAAATGAGGGCCCACAGGGAATGAAAAATGATTCTCATATAGTTGTAGGGAGTGGAGGGAGAGTGGTGGGGGGTGGGGTAGGGAGGGAAGGAAGTGTTGTCACTGCAAACATTCCTTCAGTTTCCTGGCTCCAGCCTCCCCTGAGGGATCTGGGTACTTCAGGTGCTGAGCTCAGGATAAGGGAGAAGCAAATGGAGCAGGACCCCTCATCTGGGCCATATAATTCTGCACATTTATGGGCATTCCAGCAGTTTCCAGCATGTCGCAGGGAGCTTGTGGCAGCTGTTTGAGAAGGAGAGAAGGAAGCAAACATGCAAGGCAAGGCACTCTTTGTTGAGGGCTGAGTTTGTGCTAATTCCTGCCACCCCTTATACCTCATCAAACCCCTTTCCCACACACTCCCCTAGAGGGATTATTAGTCCAGTTTACAGATGAGGACACTAAGGTGTGCGCTTGTATATCTGACTGCCTTCTGGATGTCTTTTTTTTTTTTTTAATTATTTATTGTTAGTTTCAGGTGTACAGAACAATGCAATAGTTACCCTTTTCACCCTCACAAAGTA
>NW_017731502.1:646949-651462 GCF_001890085.2 Hipposideros armiger | reverse complement strand
CACACACACACACGCTGATTTTCCCTGCAGAGGTGTTTGGCTTTTTCTTCACCTAAAACATTTCCACTGTCTTCTTGGTCTTCTCATCTCAAATGTGACCATTCCTGGAACACAGCAGGTTCCAGTGTTGGCAGCAACCACCAGGGCCTCCAGGAGCTGGCTGAGGTCAGCAGTGCAAGGTCCTGTGAATGTCAGGTGGCTGAGAGGTGAATGGCCACGGAGACCAGGTGTCAGGGGCCCCCAGTGGTCAGTTCTGCTTGGGCCCAGAGCTTGGTGGGCTTGTCCCATCTGCAGGGAGGGGCCCAAGCTCTCACTGGGGGAGGAAGGGGCTCCCTGGCCCTGGCCTAGATTCCCTCTCTGCCCAGCCTCTCTGGATGCACTGATTCTTTTTGCTCCTAGTTTGGACAAAGGACTTTATCTCAGCCTTTGTGTGTCTGTTGTGATGGGCTTGGGTGCTGTCACCAGAACCACCCTTTCCCAGATTTCTTTTACATTTTGTTAAAATCACCTTTTCATTATGATTATGTCAGTCCCTTTTATCTTCCATTTCCAAAGGATCCAGAGTGGCAGTGAGCCAGGAGCAGGAGTGAAGATGTCCAATTGAATCATAGGTTTGAGATCATTCATTAACCACTTGTTACCTTATGAATATAATTTTATTGAGCACCTACTATGAACCAACGAACTACCATCTGGGATGCACACTTCTTGCCACATGGAGCATATATACTAATAAATCCATCAGTAAACAAATAAAATGATGGTACTGATGTGTGCTCAGATGGAGTACAGGGCCTGAGATAGTAAATCTGAAGCCTAGGGTGGGCTGCTCCCGCCAGGGTGGTCAGGAAAGGCCACTCTGAAGAGGACACTAAGGGGAAGAAGAAGCCAGCCAGGCAGAGTGGAGAGAATAACATCGCAGGGGAAGGAAACAGCCGGTGTGTATAAAGGACAGAGAGGAGGCCGAGCTTCTAGAGCAGCGGTTCTCAACCTTCCTAATGCCACGACCCCTTAATACAGTTCCTCATGTTGTGGTGACCCCCAACCATNTGGAACTATCCTGGAAAAGACTGGGTTACCCTGAAGGTAGTAAGCCCCCTGTGCAGGGAGGAATGCAAAAAGATCCTGTATCTCCACTTGGAAGGAAGTCAGGGAAGAGATGTCTACTGGGGTCTGAGCCCTAAGTCCTTCTCCCTATCTAGGGAAGCCTGTGGTCTCTAGAAAAAGGGATCCCTGTCCTCCTTCGGGGTGGGAGTGAGAGAGCAGTGGAAACCTGGCCCTGGTCCCCAAAACCCCAGGCAGCCTAAGCAAAGGCCTGTTGGCAGCTGCAGGGGCTCCAGAGCTCTGGCAAAGAGGCTGGAATTCTCATTAGATTTTCCACTTGGCCCCTGGGTCCTGGGCAACGCTGGGAAGGGGAACAATCCCTCCAGACTCCTGGTTAGCAGGCAGTTGCAACCCTCAGGGACTTCTGAGGAGTGTGCCAATCGGCTCTCTCCTCTCCTCCATTACTCTGTCACCCCTTCTCTCTCCAGCATTACCCGTTCTTTTCCCTGCCAACTTTCTCTTTTTCATTTCAATGTCTTCATTCCCTCCCTCTCCCCTCTCTGCCCATCTTCCTTTCCTCTCTCTTCTTTTCCACCCCTGTTCCCGTAGGCTGTCTCTCCTCTGCACACGCTTGCTGCCTCCTCTCCCCCTTCCCATCTTTGTTCACGCTTCCGTCTCTGACTACCTGGTCCTTGTTGATCTCCCTAACAGCCCCCCTTCTCACGTCCATCTGCTTTCCAGACCCAGGACCTCTGTTCACCCAGCCCAAAGCCCCAGCGGGGGCTGCAAGTGCCANATTAATCCCTTATCTGATATATCATTATCAAATATCTTCTCCCATTCAGTAGGCTTCCGTTTTGTTTTATTGATGGTTTCTTTTGTTGTGAAAAAACTGGATGTCTTTTTTGCGAGTGTCTGTTGGGGCATCTCAAACTCAGTTTTGTCCATTAAATGCATCTCTTCCAACTCCCATGCCCACCAGTCTGTTCCTCCCCATTTCAGTAAATGACGCCATCATCCAACTGCTTCCTTCCTTCGGCAGATACTGAATGAGCGCTCACTATGACCCTGCCCTCATGGAGCTTACATTCCAGTGGTAGGACAAGACAATGAACTTTTTAAAAAGTAAAAATACATAGTATAGCAGAAGGTAATAAATGACCTGGCTAAAAATAAAGTAGCGCAGAGGGGTAGGAAGGGCCAGGGAGTATGGGGTCAGGTTGAAATTTTAAATAGGATGGTCAGAGGAGGCGAGGGAGAGAACCTGTGACTGTCTAGAGAGGAGCATTCCAGGCAGGGGGAACATGTGCAAAGGTCCTGGGGTGACCTCTGCAGTGATCTCAGAGCAGCTAGGGGGCCAGGGTGGCTGAAGCCAGGTGAGCAAGGGGAGAGTGTAGAAGGTCAGGTGAGGAAGGTGGTGGGCTGATCACGAAGGACCTGGAAGGCTGATGTAGATGTGAGATGAGAAACCACAAGAGGGTTTTGATCAGAAGAGGGAACATAATGCAGTTTTCTGTTTTAATAAGACCCCTCTGGCTGCTGTGCAGGGCTTGGGCGGAAGCAGGGAGACCAGAGAGGATGCTGCTGTAATCCAGGCAAGAGAATTTGGTGGCTGGGTTAGAAAGAGAGAAAAGGAGATGTGATCAGATTCTGGACATATTTGGAAGGTAGACTGACAGGATTTCCTGGTGAATTGGAGGTGGCGTGAGAGCAGTCAAGGATGACTGAGGCGGGGGCCAGCTGACCAAGTGAGAAATCCAACTCACTCCTCACATCCCATCAGTCAGCAAGTCTCCTTGATTCTTCCTCCAGGAACCCGCTTAAGGCCACTCACTTCCCTCCATGTCAGTCACTGCCCTGGACCATCTGCCATCACCTGGACCTGTGCTTCGGCTCTGCCTGTGCTGCCTGTCCCCCTCTCCTCCAGCGTATTCTCCTCTTGTGATAAGGCATTTCACACCTGTTAATGCTCCTGGTTGAATAGACCTATGCCCAAGAACGTCCCACCTCACTCGCCTACCGCCCTCAGGGAGCTTTCCTTCTGTCTGAGAGTTTCGACTCCAAAAGGAAATTGGGGTGGGGGGGGGGAACACCAGTATCCACAGAAGGGGGAATGATGCTGAGTCACCAAAAAACCCACAAAGTCTGCCACTCAGTCATACCCATTTGCCAGAGCCAGTTCCATGATAAGCAAGCATGAGTCAGAGGGGAAAAGGGTGGCAGCCCCAGAGTTGGTGGGGAAGGCTTCCTGGAGGTGGTGGCAGGGGCTGAGCCTTCGAAGAAACTTGGAACTTAGTGATTTCAGGTGGGGGCTTTGGCATTTCACAGATGTGGATTTGAATGCTGGCTCCACCACTTATACCAGCTGTGTGACCTTGAGCAACTCCCTTCACCTCTCTGAGCCTTAACTTGCCTCATCTGCAAATTGGGACCAATAGAATCCTTAGGCCTCCAGATTTTTTTGCAAGACCTGGGAGATCCATTAAGATGTTGGTTTAATCTAGAATAATGTTTCCTAGGGCCTGATGCCCATCCCCCCACACACACACACAAATAAAAAGGAATAGGCACAAGCTTTGGAGTCAGACAGACTAGATTCCCATCTTAGCTCAGCCACTCACCAGCCCAGAAACCTAGGGCAAGGCCCCCACCTTTCAGGGCCTCCATCCCCTTTTCTGCAAAATGGAGCCCACCTCTCACAAAAGAAGCAGCTGTTATGCACCCAGCACATAGTAGATGCCCAGCCAAGGTGCTGAAGAATTTGGACTTCACTCTGGAGGCAGCTGGACCCAGTGCCTGAACGCCCGCCTTCCTGGGCTGGGGCAGCTGCAGTGCCGATGGAGTGCTTTTATCTCCAAGCCACAGTGGGCTCCGCAGAACTCACAGAGTCCCTGGGTGAGGACAAAGAGCTGTTGTTCCCGCGGATCTAAAATTGCCTCCCTCTGATTGCCGCTATACAAACTCAAGCGGCTGCTCCCTCGCTTCCCCCATCCAGTTGGGTCTATTTCAAGAACACGCTGATTAGCGCTGATTGCGCCTTGATTATGGCGAGTGCATCACCCAGCCCCCTCCCCAGGCTCCCAATCCAACCACAGCCCCCACTGGCACCCAGGGGCCACCAGGCCCATGAGCGTACAGCACACTGGGGCTGGGGTCTTCATTCTGTTTCTTCCGCGGCTCAGATCTGGGCAGGTCACCTCCCCTCTTTCCAGCCTCTATTTCCTCCACTGCTAAATTCTTCTGTGCTAAGAAGGCACCCAACAAAATAGTGCCTAGGAAAATGTGGCTTTAATGCTGGGCTTTAGACATTGTGGTAGGTCATGAGGGGGAGGGGATCTTCAGAACACCCACCCCATCACACACATTCATGTGCACACACATGCACACACACAAAAACGTGTGCACATAGAGATGGTTCCTGCCTGCCTGTACTAGAGGCTGACCTTGATGGAGTGGAATTGATCTTTAT
>NW_017731502.1:642295-644588 GCF_001890085.2 Hipposideros armiger | reverse complement strand
ACACAGATGGGGGCAGAGACCACGGACCTAGATTCCACTCCTTTCTCCCTCATTCCTGTCCCTTTGGTGACACTGGTCAGCCCCTTACCCTTTGGCAACCTAAGGCAGAAGGCAGCATTCCTGGAGGCCTCATCCTTGCCCCCCCTGAAGTGCACTCACCGCTCCAAAGCAGAAGGAGGCAGCTAAGGTCTCGGGAGCCCCCCTCTCAGCCTGTCAGAGACAAAAATAAAATGTGTAACTGTCGGAAGCATTATGGAGCTGTCAAAGGTATATGAAATCACTCCCGTGAATTATTAATAAGTCACGGGCCTAACTGTTCAGTGGCAGTATAAAAATGACAAAAATGTTTATCAAGATACAAAGGATGTAAAAAGATATGAGCTGTGGGAATAGCTGTCCATGGGTTTGCAGAACCAGGACCATGGAAAGTGACGCAGATGGGAGAAAGGGGCTTCCTGTTCCCAAGCTCTCTGAGCTGGAGAGCAGCAGCCACAGCTGTCTGGGTCTCCGTGCCAGTGGCTTCCTGCTCAACTGTAGTTGGCTTTGCCTAAAGCACGGTCAGAGCTGACGACGCTGCCAGCTCTGGCCTCACCTTCCTAGACCCCAGCTTACTGTGGAAACCCCTGAGCTCAGTGACCCCATCACGGCAGGAGGGGCTGGGGTGCGTCCTGATGATAATTGTCTTTCTCTGAGCAATTCAAGGTAACTAATCAGCACCATGATTCTGGCAGCTGTGACTGCTAATGGAGTTAGAAACTGTCAAACTGAAGGTAATAATTGTCTCCTTAAAAAAAAAAACTAGTTGATTAGCATAATCAGGGCATAAATGGGCCAATATTTCTAACCCAACATGGGAGATGAATATGAATTGTGGTGCCTTCAGGGTCTCTGGTAGAGCTATCAACAGCAGCCAGGAGTTGGGGTCACCAGCTCAAAAGGAAGAAAATAAGTGAGCAGGTGTATTCAGGGGTGTTGTGTGTGTCCCCAGGAGATATTCTTTTATGTAAAATGCACCCCTGTTTTCAAGGCAGCAGTGCTCATCCTGGCATTTTTCCAGTTCATCCTCTGATGTGAATTTACTGAGCACCTGCTGGGAAGGCAACCAGAATTCGTTCTTGGCAAAAAAAAAAAAAAAAAATCACAAGTGTGCTCCCCATCCTCCAAACCATCTACTTCTTCCCTCTCCTGAAGGGGTTTGATCTCTCTGTTTCATGGNGGCACCAGGCGTGTGCTTTCCCTAGCAGAGGCAAAGAGGGAAGGAGTATCCCAGGGTTCCTGGCTCCCCTGTGGGTGGGGGCAAGCACACTCATCCAGTCCCATTGGGCAGGAGAGGAGGGGCCTGAGAGAGGCTTAGAGAGAGGAAACAAGCCCCAAAGTGGGTCAGCACTGCCCTGGACACTAACCCATTTCCACTCCCTCCTGCCCACAGGCCCGCTGGCCACAGGACTGTCATCTTGCATTCATTCCTCTCCTGCTGGCGACTTTGACCCCGTTTTTTATACCTCTTGCCAGCGTCGGGAGAAGGAGGTTGGAACAACTCGAGCACAGACCATGGGGCTGCAGTGAGGGCCTTAGGATTCGTGCTAGGTTCTAGGATGGTTTGTCACCCATGTGTCTCAACTTTATTTGGAGAGGGGATTATAGGAGTCCAGAGGGTAGTGTCATGGTCAAAATAATACAGGCTTTAGGGCAGCCTGATGTGGGTTCTAAACCCAACTTCTCCACTCTGGATCATGTGTTCTTACGAAACTGGCTTCATTTCTTCTGAGCCTCTGTCTCCTCATACATAAAATGGACTGTTGCAAAGGTTAAATGAGATAATATCTATAGAAGTCCTTACTGGGGGTTTGCTGAGAGGACTGATCCATGAATAGTAGCTGTGATTCATTCTAATGTAACAGAGGCTAAGAGGCCAGGCTTGAGAATGGGCCAGACCTGGGCTAGAAACTTGGCTCTGCCCCAGGAGTCATGTGATTTGGGATGAGTGGCTTAACTTCTCTCAGCCTCTGTTTCTTCATTGGTAAAAGGGAGACGCTTACCTCCCAGGCCTGTGAGGGTCACATGCAGTGATGTTTGCAACAGAGCCTCGGTGCAGAGGAAACTCTCAGCCAGCAACAGCTATTATGAATGAGAATTGGGAATTGTGTGTGAAGCTATAAATAGCAGATTTAATCCCATGCACAGCACCGGGGTCTAGCAGGAAAGAAGACCCCCAGTCTCCGGGCCCCAGAGGCAGAGCCTGCTGACAAGTGCATGGATGACCCCAGCGCAGATTACCTCCCCTCCATCCTCC
>NW_017731502.1:631306-636995 GCF_001890085.2 Hipposideros armiger | reverse complement strand
AAATACCCTGAACTGGGATTACTGGGTTCTTCTTTGTCTCTTGTTATAAAGTCAATTTTGTTTTAAAGTCAATTTTGTCTGGTATAAGTATTGCTACTCCAGTTTTTTTGGTTTTTTGTTTTTGTTTTTTCATTTTAATTTTCATGAAATATCTTTTGCCATCCCTTTACACTCTGTCTGTGTGTGTCTTTCAGTCTGAAGTGAGTCTCTTGAAGGCAGCCTATGTAAGGGTCTGGTTTTCTTATCCACTCAGCCTTCCTGTCTTTTGAATGGAGCATTTAATCCATTTACATTGAAAATAATTGTTGATAGGTATGTAGCTATTGCCATTCTAGTATTCATAATTTTGATCTTTTTTTCCATCTTAAAGAAGTCCTTCTAACATTCCTTGTAATACTGGTTTGGTGATGATGAACTCCTTTAGTTTTTATCTGTGAAGCTCTATATCTGTCCTTTGATGCTAAATGATAGCTTTGCTGAGTAGAATAATCTTGGTTATAGGTCCTTGCTTTTCATCACATTGAATATTTGTTCCAATTCCTTCTGACCTGCAAAAGTTTCTGTAGAGAAATCAGCTGACAGTCTTATGGGAACTCCTTATAAGTTACTAACTGCCTTTCTCTTGCTGCTTTTAGGATTCTCTGTCTTTGACCTTTGCCATTCTAATTATAATGTGTCTGGGTGTGGGCCTGTTTGGTTCTTATCTGGGACTCTGTGCTACCAGGCTTGTATGTCTATTTCCTTCACCAGGTGAGGAAAGTTTTCAGTCATTATTTCTTCAAATAGGTTCTCAATCCCTTGTTTTCTCTCTTCTTCTGGTACCCCTATGATGCAAATGTTGTAATGCCTGATGTTGTCCCAGAGGTCTCTTAAACTATCCTCATTTTTGTGGATTCTTTTTTCCTTTTACTGTTTTGATTGGGTGTTTTCTGCTACCTTCTCTTCCAAATCACTGATTCGATCCTCTGCTTCATCTAGTCTGCTGGTGATTCCTTCTAGTGCATTCTTTATTTCAGTTATTGCATTCTTCACTTCTGACTGGTTATTTTTATGGTTTCTATGTTCTTTTTTATGCTTGCTTTCTCTTTGTTGAAGTTCTCACTAAGATCCTTGAGCCGCCTTATAACCATTGTTTTGAACTCTGTTTATTATAGGTTGCAGCCTCCATTTTGTTTAATTCTTTTTCTGGAGTTTTCTCCTGTTCTTTCATTTGGGGTGTATTTCTTTGTTTCCTCATTTCCTCTCTGTTTGTTTCTATGTATTAGCTAAATCTGCTACTTTCCCCAGTCTTGGCTCGGTGGCCTTATATAGTAATAGCCCGGTGGGGCCCAGTGGCACAGTCTCCCTGGTCACCTGCACCAGGTGCTCCAGGAGTGTCTTGTGTGTGTTGTGTGTGTCTTCCTGTTATAGTTGAGCCTTGCTTGCCATTGGCACATCAGTGAGTGGAATTGACCTTCAAGCTGACTGGCTGTGGGGTTTTGCCATGTCCATAGCTTACAGGCAAATCCCAGCAGGCTCTAGTGCCTGTTGAGACCACCCTTTGGGTGTGACACTTGTGAGACTAACTGGGCAGTGCTCTGTCACGGACTGAAGCCAACCTCCAAGTATGTTGGCTCTGGAGCCTCTTGCGAGGGGCTCTGGTGCAGCCCAGGTCACCCACTGCTGGTGACTGGCTAGGGACTACCTGGTAAGAGCTACAAAGCAATCTATGGCTGTTTGCTTCCTGTACTAACTCTGGAGGTGTGTGGGAGAGGCCACGCTGCAAACTGAAGACGTCTGCCACCAGTACCAGGCCGGGAGTAGCTCCACAAAATGCCAGGACACCCCAAGACCTGCTGCCGCCTGACAGCTCCCTTAAGATGTAGCCACTGATAAAGCCTCGTGTGGTATGCAAATTGGGTAAGGCAGGGCCTCAGGGAGTCACTAAAGTGGGAAGAGCTGTGGTCACCACGTTAATGTAAATTCTGCTTTGGTGCCAGCGCTGAGCCTGGTGCTATTCAGCAAAAGTCTCAGGGCACACCAAGGCCAGACTCTGATAGGGCTGGTTGCTCTTGGATAAAGTGCCTCCAGTGCTGGGGGAGTTGGGTGGGGTAGGGTCCCAGTGAGTCAGCTTACCAGACCAATCAGATTCAGATTTGGGCTTAAGCACAGGGGGCGGGCACAACACATTAAAGATGGTGGCCATCTGCTGGCTGCACAGGAGGACCCCTCACAGGGAAAATGCCGACTGTCCTTCAGCCCTCATCCTGACGCAACACAATTCAGTCTGCCCTACGTATGCCTCCAACGCCCCCAAGTTACTGTCCCTCCGCTGGAACCCAAGGTGAGTGCCTGGGAGTGAGAGAATCTGTACACAGGCCCTATAAGAGGATGCCTGTGTTTCCCGCCGCCTTCCATCCCACCTGGATGGTTGGAATCCCTGCAGTTTTTCACAGACAGGTGTTGTTGGGGCTCCTCTTACTGGCACCAGTACTGGGGAGGCCAGTGTGAGGCTGGGGTTCATCACTACTCTGGGGGGAATCTTCACAGCTGAGATATTCCTCCCTGTTCTCAACCACCACACAAGGGTTAGCCAGTTCTGCGTCTCTGCCCCTCCTACCAGTCTCGACTTGGCTTCTTGTTTATATCCTTAGTTATAAAAATTCTGTTCAGCCAGGCTTCAGATGATTCTTCAGGTTGATTGTTCTATAATTTACTTGTAATTTCAATTGGTTCATGGAAGGGAGCAGGCACAGTGTTTATCTCCTCAGCCATCTTGGATCTCCCCATAATCCCCATTTTATAGAGGAAGGAACTGAAATACAAAATGGTTGAATAACTTGCTCCAAATCATCCTGTTAGTGAGTTCCAGAGCCAAGATTTGAATGCAGACTTTTTTTTTTTTTTTAAGCTGAGCCATCCAGCTCACCTCTGGCCAGGAATCGAACCGCTGTTACTCAGAGCTCACACTCTTCAGCGAGCTCTTAACCAACTGAGCCACTCAGCCAGCCCCCTTTTTTTAAAAAAAGATTTCACTAGGGAATTGGGGGAGGGAAAGAGCACCAGTGAATCAGGGAAGGGGAACAAACAAGCCGCTGTCCCTTTGTTCCTCAGTCCAGCCGTGGAGGATGTCACCCCTCTGGCCCATGTTGGTATTATCACTGCGCTCTTCCCGAGCAAGGCAGTCACCCACTGGCCATTGGACGGCCGCTCATGGTGGCTCACGGCGGCTCAGGCCGGATGCCGGCCAGCCCCACTGCAGCTCACGCCAACGCCGGCAACTCACAGCAGCCCAGCTCCAGATCGAGCTGTTCACCATCCCAGCCGCAGGGGATGCGGCATCACTGGCCTTCCCGTGGATGCAAACCCAGGCCCTGCCGCCCAGTGTGGGCATCCCAAACCAACTCCCAACCAACACACCACTCAGCCGGCCCTGAATGCAGACTTTTAAAATCCAGAGTCCATGTTCTAAAATCTCAATCTAAAACAGGAGAGTTATACTTGATGAAGTTAAAAATTCATAATTGGGACAGGCGGGGAGCAGGAGGGAAGTAACGTATACTGAGTACCTAGTACATGGAAGGCACTGAACTTGGTACTGAGGCCACCAAGGGAACCAAGACCCAGTTCCTATAACCAAGGCACTTTCAGGCTGAAGCTGAGAGAGAATGACAACATACAGTGCTGGGCTCTTGAGCTGTCACTTCACGTGCTCTGGGTTTGAATCCTGGGTCCTCTACTTACCAGGTAGGTACCCTTGCGTAAAGGTCTTAGTTTGAGTCCCCCAAGAACTGCACCTGAAACGAAGATTTAAGTTTAAATAGTTTGTTTGGAAGGTGAACCCAGGAAACATCAATAGTGAAGTGAGAAAGTGTATTAGCTATCCATTGCCATAACAAATTACTCCAAAACTTAGCAGCATAAAACAACAAATATCTACTATCTAATAGTTTCTGAGGGTCAGGAATCTGGAAGTGGTTTAGCTGGCAGTTCTGGCTCAGGGTGTCTCATGAGGTTTCAATCTCACTCTAGCAAGTGTAAAAAATAAATAAAAATCCCTGCTTAAATTGTAGCTTAAAAATGTAGCTTAAATTGTTGGGGGAAGACAAGACAATAAACAAAATAGATAAGTAAAATGCAGAGGGTTTTAAAAGGCAACAAATGCACGGAGAAAAATAAAGGAGGGCAGGGGGCTGAGAACCCAAAATAAAGTAAGGTGATCAGAGAAAAATTCCCTGATGTGACAGCATTTGAGCCAGGACTTGCAGGAGGCGAGGGCAGGAAGGAACCATGTGAGGGAACGGAGTTCCAGGTAGAGCAAATGGTAAATAAATACAGGTTAGCAAACCTGTAAGGCAGGAGTCTGCCAGAGTGTGGAGAACGGGCACAGCCAGGAGGCCAGTATGGCTGAGATGAGGGGGTGAGCTTCCCAGGGGTTGGGGATACAGGCCAGATCATGCAGGGCCTCACAACCTTTGCAGGGACTTTGGTTTCCACCTGGAGGGAGGAAGCTTCTGGTTTACGTTTAGAATCCCCCTGGCTACCAGGTTGAGAAGAGAATGAAGTAATGTGTGAGTGAGTAAGTGAGTGTCCTTGTACCTTTTCACAGATTAGTCTTAACCACCTACTTTATGGAGAGACAGGAGGCAAGAGAGGATAAGAAGTGGTGGAAACCCACACTGCATGCAGAGCCTGGAATTTGGGCCCAGCAGACAGGCAGCTGGGCCTGGCAGGAAGCTGATGGTCTCAGCTGTGTTCCCAGCTGCCCCTGACATCCCTGTGTTCCTGTTGCCAGCACAACCTCAGGGAGCTGGTGTGATCACAGACATGAAAGTGAGCACCATGCGGAGAAGAGCATCACAGGCTTTGTGACAACTGTTTTCCCTCCAAGTGTGCTTTCATGAGGCCCCATGCCAGCCCCTCTCATCCCCCTCCAACCCCTGGGCTGCCTCCCCAAGGCAGCAGGCTGACGCTGCCACACTCCAACAGGAGAAATAGCACAGTTGCTGAAATAACATCTCTCCAAAGCAGGCACCCCTGCTATGAAGAGAGGAGGCCCACAGCTGCCTATGAAGCATACCTCAGGGGGCATCAGACAAAAATGTGGCCAACAGACGCCTGACACCCCCCAGCAAAATACTAGTTCCTTTGAAGCAAGCATTGTGTTCTCTCTCTTTCTCTCTCTCTCTTTTTCTCTCCCTCTCCCTGCCTTTGAGTTGCAAACTGGAAAAGTGAGAGAAGAGGGAAGAGATGGAGCTCAAAGGGGGGGAAAGGGAAGGAAGGAAGAGAAAGGGGGAACAGAAAAGAAGACAGCCCCGTGAAGCAGATCCTACCAATATCCCATTTTTGCAGATGTGGAACATGAGGCTCTGAGAAGTTACATTACCTGCCCAAAGACAGAGCGGGGAAGTGATAGAGCTGGGGTTTTGTGTTCTACTGCTGACGCTGCCTGCATACAGCAGTCTGATGGGGCATATCCTGTGCCTGGCTCCTTGGCAGGTTCAGGAGCCTGAGATCCCTGAATCCTGAGCTCCAGGCCCTGGTGAGTAGTGGAGGCTGAGAGGGAGAAAGATGCCATGGGAAGGAGGTAGGACTGTTTCTGTCTTTAGCTCCCAGAGCCACTGTGAGTTTGACAGAGGAAAGGATCAAAGAAGGCTTCCTGGAGGAAGGAGCATCAAGAGCGGGCCTTCAGGGCCGGCCGAGTGGCGCG
>NW_017731502.1:620600-626466 GCF_001890085.2 Hipposideros armiger | reverse complement strand
TCCAGAAGCCGGCGACTGATGTGCTTCGCCCAGGAAGAGCGCAAGGATGGTGCCAACTTGGGCCAGTGAAACAACGTACTCCACAACTAGACTGAAGAACAAAAAACAACAGCAACTTGTCTGTTCCCCTTCCCCCAATTTCCCAGCACTGTTCCCATCCCCCTAATTCCCCAATTAAAAAAAAAAAAAGAAAGGTAGTCAGGGAAGGCTTCCCAGAGGTAGTGACAAATATGCTTGAGGATGAGAAGAAACCAGCCATGCAAAGTTCTGAGAATAGGAGATTCCTGGCTGAGGAAATAGTAAGTGCAAAGGCCCTGAGGTAGGAGTGGGTTTAGCATGTTTGGGTTATTCCAGTGCAGATGGAGTGGAGGGAGCTAGAGTAGGGGAGGGTCCAGAGAGGTAGCAAAGGGTTTCCTGAGCCCTCTTTCGTTTTGTCTTTGGATGCTCCAGACTGCCTCCTCCAGAGAGCCTTCTCTGACTACACACTCCTCGTGCTCCTAAGCTCTCCCAGCCCCTACCCCTGATGACCCAAATCACCTCTGAGCCCTCTAAAGATGGAGGAGTCTCCAAACCCCTGCCTTGTCTTTCTCAGAGGATGTAAAAAGCAGTTTACAACCGGACCTTCCTCTGGTCCCAGGTCCCATGGCCTGGAGAGCATCTGTGGAATTTGGAGAGGGTCCCAAACAGGACGGTTGTCCTCCATGTCAGCTCCAGCTCCAGTTAACAGGTCCCTAGGCAAGGCAGGCTGAACTGGCTGGGATGTGAGGCACCGCTATTTATGGAACTCAATTTCCCTGGCTCCCTGTGACTCCCAGGAGATCACAGGGAGGCTGCAGAAAGAGTTTTGTCTGGGCCTAGGAGAGGGACTCGACTGTCAGATGAATCAAGTGCCTCCTTGGAAGGACCCGTGGACACTTCAGGGCAGTGGCTGACTGACCAAGAGAAACAGAACAAAGGACTCTAGGTTGAGAGTCAGGAGACCTGGGTTCGATTCCTGACTCTGCTCCAATTTTAGGCAAGTCCTTCAATAGGCCCCAGTTGTTACCCTAACAAGAGGTGAGAGAGATTGATCTAGGTCAGGGGTTGAGGGAGATTTTTTTGTTAAAGTCCATATAGTACTGTATTTCCCATGTATAAGATGCACCCTTTTTCAAAAAATGTGGTGGCTAAAAACTGGGTGCGTCTTATACAGTGGTTGTATGAGCGCAAAAACAAGCGTGAAAAAAGTGGGAAATCCAAGTTAAAAAAATCTACAACCCCTGTATAAGATGCACCCAGTTTCTAGACCCCAAATTTTTCGAAAAAGAGTGCGTCTTATACATGGGGAATTACAGTAAATGTTTTAGGCTTTGTGGGCCATAGGGTATCTGTCACAAATACTGGACTCTGCCTTGTAGTGCAAAAACAGCTCTAGACAATATGCAAGCAAATGATCATGGTTGTGTTCCAATTAAGTTTAATTTATTTAAAAAAAACAGCTGATAAGCTGAACTTGGCCCATGGGCTGTCGTTAACTTACCCCGGGTCTGGGTAACCTTTCTGGTATATCAGCAAGGATGCTTTAGGATGCAAGCAACAGGATCCCAGTGCAAACTGGCTTTAGCTAAACTGAGGGAATGATGCTAATTGGGAGAATATGCAAGAGGGAGCAGGAGATGAACGGGAAATCTCTGTACCTTCCTTTTAATATCGCTGGAAACCTAAAACTTCTCTTTAAAACGAAGTTCTTATATATATATTTTTTTAAAGTGGCAGAATGATAGAATACAATGCTATTTTTANCTGTTCCCCTTCCCCCAATTCCCCAGCACTGTTCCCATCCCCCCAATTCCCCAATAAAAATCTTAAAAAAAAAAAAAAGAGTGGGCCTTCAAGTAAAGAGGTCCAGACCTGCCCTGCCTTGGGCTTCCCTGGGCATCTTCTCATTTCATCTTCACAACAATCCAATGATGGAGCAATGATTGTATCCACTTTACAGATGAGGAAACTGAGGCATGGTCAGACAAATTCCTTAACCACAGCCAAGAAGCAAAGGAGTTGGGATTGAAATTCAGGTTTCTACCTCAAGATTACACTTGCCTCTTCCTGCCATGGATTTCAGTCGATATGTCCATGTAGGGAGGGTCATCCTGGTATCACCCACACCCACACCCATCATGGGGCTCTGTGGGCTGCTGTGAGGATTCCATGAGTGGACACTCATTAAGGGGCTGGCTCAGGGCACACAGCTGGCACCAATAACAGGGAAAGGTTGCTGTTGGGTTGTTCATTGTTATTTGGATTTGACCAGCACCACTTCTTAGATTCAAAGTAATTTCTGTCCTCAGAGAACGGGAGAAGGGGAGAGCAGAGAAGGTCACATGGCCACGTGAGGCTCAAAGCCAAGTCCCTCAATTCCTGGCTTCCCAGGAAGTGCTCCTTGACCCTCAGAAACCTGCCTACTCAGCCTCAGTTGAGCTCTGTGTTCTTTGACAACATAAAAGCCCCTTTCAATGAGATAATTCAAATACAACTCCATCACAGAACCACACATCTATTCCCATCTCATCCTGTCCCCACCCTGTCCCTGTTCCTAATCAGAGGTTGGATGTACCTCCCATCAGACTAGCCTGGAGTGTGCAGGGGAGTGTGTGTGTGCTCATGTCAAGTGTGAGCGTGTATATGAGTATGTGCACGAGCCCAGTAGGAGCGGTCGTTATGTACATGTGTTTCTTATGTGTTTCTCCTTTACTCTCACATTGCTACCACACTCACACTTCTGACACCAGATGTGTGGAAAACATCAGGTAATTCTGTGACACCAGCTGGGCATCTGACAATTCAATTCAGTTCTGACATTGTCTACCTAGAGTTGGCGTCAGATCCCACAGGTAAAGGGCTCAGTCTCACAAGACTGTCCCAGGTTGTCACCTGTACTTCTGACCAACTGGCTATAAATCGAATTTCCTACACCCCCATCCTTGGATTTGATAATTTGCTAGGATGGCTCCCAGGACTCAGGGAAACACTTACTTAGGTTTACCAGTTTATTACATAATAAAGGACATGATAAAACATACAGATGAACAACCAGATGAAGAAGTACATATAATGAGGTCCAGAAGGGCCCCTGGCACAGGAGCTTCTGTCCCCATGGAGTTGGGGTGTACCACCCTCCCGACTTGTAGATGTGTTCACCAACCCAGAAGCTCTCCAAACCCTCATATTTTGGGTTTTATGGAGGCTACATCATGGAGACATGTTTGACCATTAACTCCGTCTCCTACCCATCTCCTCCTCTCCAGAGGATAAGAGGTGGGGCTGACAATTGCAAGCTTCTAATCATGGCTTGGTCTCTCTGGTGGGCTGCCCCCATTCTGGAGCCTTCCAGGAGCCCACCAAGAGTCACCTCATTAGAACAAAAGACACTTCTGTCACCCAGGAAATTCCAAGGGACTTAAAAACTCTGTTGACAGGAACCAGGGGCAGAGACCAATATATATATATATATATTTTTTCTATTATTTCACATTAAGAGTGTGAGCCCTGTGGGAGTGTAGGTACATTTATGTGTGAAGTGTGTGAACCCAATGTGTGTGTGTGTGTGTAGGTGTTGTTTTAGTCAGCCAAAGCTGCGCTATGCTGCAGCAATAAATGGCCCCCAGATTTTCGTAGCTCACAGCAACAGAGATTTATTTCTTAATATCTACCAGTTAATTCACAAGTCACCTATGGCTCTACTCCCTATCAACTGCACCCCAGGACCCAGAGTAAATGGTCAGCCCCTACCTGGAATGCTGCTAATCACCATGGCAGAGGAAAAAGAAAACATGGAGGTACCCCGAACTGGCTCTTAAAGCTCCCGCCCAGAAATGACACACAGTGACTCCCCTCCTACTTCATGGGTCAGAGCTGTTCACTTGCGAGATCTGTCTTCAGTAGGATAGGAAGTGGAGTCCTCCTCCTCTGGGAGGCCAGGAAATACCTATGAACAAGAAGACAGCTCACCCCCACTGTGGTTCAGGTGTGTGAGAAGCCAATTCAAATGAGCTTTTGCATCTCCTCGGGTCTTGTGTGAGACGCACAGGTGCACAAATCTACCTGTTGGCGTGCCTTGCATTTTGGATGTGGATAGGTGTAGGCTGGCATTTCTGGATATTAAAAAGTGTGTGAGAAGTGTGTACAAGAGCCTGTGGATGAATGGACAAATGCGAGTGTGTGTGTGATGGGAAGAACGTGGGTCAGGGGGTGTTAGCATGTGGGTGGGTGTGCATGTGTTTGAGCATGTGTATGTGTGTGTGCATGTGTATGTGTGTGTGCGCACACGCCCTAGCACAGCACTGTCTGCGTCCATCTGTACCTCCCCACACTCACAGCCAAACATGTGCTCCTTTCCAAAGGGAAGAGCCTCTCACAGATGGGAGGTGAGATGCTCAATTTCCCAGCTGATGATTTAGCAGTTTTATTCACCCCTCATTTGTGACCATCTGTCACCTTCCACATGGTGACTGTCTCCACCTGGCCTGTGCACAGTGGCTGCAAAGGAGTGGCGGAAGGACTGGAGGGCAGGGACTCTGTCCTCAGCTATCAACTGGAGTCTGGGGTCTCCTGCCAGTCCCAGGACTGACCCTCTGGGAGCTGCCCTGGGAGACGGGAGCCTAATGGGGGACAGATTTAGCCCTGAGCTGTCCCCACAGACATCAGGGATTGGGGAGTCCTCAAAATGACTTGGACTGCCCCAAACCTCCAGCAACCTTCACATTTTTTCATCTTGCCCCCTCCTTTCCTATAGGAACCTCCAGCCAGAACAAGCCAGCCCCTAATAATGGCTAAGCAAGTCGTCACTCCTCCGGATGCTGGTCCTGAACCAGGCTCTGTGCTCCGTGCTTGACAAACGCTCTCTCATTAAATCCTCACAAAAACCTGAGAGACTGGTGTTACTGTTCTCCCCAATTGACAGATGAGAAAACTGAGGCACAAAGAGTTGCCCAAGCACGCACAGCCCACTTGTAGAAAAACCGGGTCTTGTGCTAAGGTCTCCCTGTTCAGCCTTTTTAAATGGGTACAGGGCTGCTCCAGGTCACCTCCTCCAGGAAGCAGTTCATACTTAGAGCCTAGGTGAAGTCCAGGCCTGGGGCTGTGGCAGGACAGCAGCCCGCATGTGATGCTGGGGGTGGGGGGCAGGTGGAGCAGAGTCCAGATCACCCTATCTTCTCTGCTTCACCCCTTTTCAGGGAGAGAGCCTCTTCTTGTACAGACCCCGCTCCTTGGCCTTGCCTTCTGGTGTCTAACACAACCTTGAGATGAGCCTTCCAAGCCCATAGCTGATTTTGCCATGTCCCTGCTCAGTCGCCACCTGTTACCCCAGCCTGCCTCCCTAACACACTCTAGCAGGTCCTTGCCACCTGTCCAGCCCCATCGTCCCACGTTCCTGTTCCCCTCCTCTCTTGCTTTGAGTTCCTCACCCTCTGATCCTTTGCACACACTGCTCCCTCTACCAGGAACACTTCCTTCTCCTTCACCCTTTCCAGGCTAACTCCTGACCATGCTGACCTTCTCAGGAAAGTTTTCCCTACCTCCCAAGTCCATGCCAGGGATCCCGTCTGTGTGCTGCCATAGTCCCCTCCCTTTCCCTTCATGGTGCCTCTCACGCTACATGGGATTTGTACCTTTGTCACTGAACTCTTCAGTTCCTCAGGGAAAGTGCTATATTCTGTTAACTGCTGTATCCCCAGTCATTCGTTTCACAAATGGTATTGATCTTCCACACCCCAGGTCAGGGAATATTCTAGAGGCCCATGATCTGAGAAAACAAAAAAAGAAGATGAACGGCAGCTTTAAGAAAGGTAGTCAGGGGGCCGGCCGAGTGGCGCGATGGTTAAGAACT
>NW_017731502.1:588134-618383 GCF_001890085.2 Hipposideros armiger | reverse complement strand
GAGAGAGGAAGGGAAAAGGGGAAAGTAAGAGAGTGGGCCAGAGAGAAAGTGAAGGAGGGGCAAGCAGATTATGCAGAAACCCCTTGTGGCTGCCTAGACCCCCACCTGCCGAGATCTCTGCAGCCCACATCATCCCCGGGCAGAGAAGCTGAAACCCCAGGGCTCCGCAGCGTTCTTCCCCCATTACGATGTCAAGTCCCCTCCTGGCGCCTGTTGCCCCTAGGCCCGGCCTTCCACAGAGCGCTTTGCTCCCCTTATCAGCGAGAACCAGCAAAGACCACATCGCCGGCCCCATGCCTGGCCCTCTGATTGCAAATTGTTTCTGAAGGAGCATTTTGCAATGGGTTTTCCCTCTCCAGAGGCTATTCTAGGAATGTCAATAGCTTCCGTTTGGAATAAAAATGCTGAACCCGTTTTTCTCATAAATAATGATATTGTGATCAGCTGCCATTCGATGGCAGATCGTGAAAGTGGAACATGCATTTCTGCTTCTGGATTTCTTAACATGGAGATGCATGGACGCCACGAGACCTGGTGGGGCATCCACTCCGTGCCAGTCTTTGAGTCCACGAACTCCTTCGGCCTCTCAACACCTCTCCCAGGCAGTCATGGCTGTGTCTACATAACAGAGGAAGAAACTGTGGCCCACTGATGTCTCCCAGCTACAAAGTCTTAGAATGAAACAGAGAATTCTGACTCCAAGATCAGGATTCGCGCCCCAAAACCCTGCTTCCAGAAAATGAATAAGTTTGCGTAGACTGAGGGCAATGCTACATGCCTCAGCCCTATGAGGCATCAGCTACCTTTGCGGTGCTCACCCCCATCCCCGCTGGAAGAGATACAGTGTGTCACCCATAACCCTGGATCTGACCTTTCTCGTGGCCTCTGGCCGACGTCTCAGCCCACTACCTGCATCTTTGTGCATCTTATTTCCATTTCCATTCCCTACAGCACAACCCCGGAAGGCTGCTCTGCCAAGTGCTCGCTAGTCCACAAGTGCCAGGAATTTAGCACCCTTGGAGCAGTATGCAACCAATGGTTGGCATCAGCTGGTGTATAAATACCCCAGCTTCCTCTT
Source organism: Hipposideros armiger (assembly GCF_001890085.2). Classification (NCBI taxonomy): domain Eukaryota; kingdom Metazoa; phylum Chordata; class Mammalia; order Chiroptera; family Hipposideridae; genus Hipposideros; species Hipposideros armiger. Next base: position 617,305 of record NW_017731502.1, on the reverse strand, counting down.
CCCTTGGGTGGAATAATTCTGAGGTGTATGTGCTACACTGTTTCCTAGAGTTTCCCCTCTGGAATTAAGTGTCAGTTGCCCACCTGGTCGCTGGATGGGCAATGTACCCTATATAGGCTGTCTTCCCTTCCCAATCTCACATGCTATATTAACCTTTTTTTTTTTCAACATCCATTCCCCACTTGGGGAATTTTTGCCAATACTCAGCTCTTTCTTTAAATCAATCCCCTTTAAACTGCAACACATTTATTTTAAAGGAAACATTTCATCACTGCAAATGGAAAGCCAGTATCCCTTGCCAAAATAGAAACCAACTTCAAATAATTACAATAACAATAACAAAGAACAATGTTATTAAATTATAGGTTGCAGGAGTGAGGCCGAAGCCAGCTCTTTTTTGTTAAAAAGGAAGATTAGCAAGTATTGAAGAGATGTTAAAGGCACGGTAGCACCAAGCCAAGACTTTCTTTTTGACGTGAACAGAAAGATAAGTGAATTGAAGACGAAGTCATTTTCCATGTTTGTGGATCAATGTTGTTTAATGCCATGTCCAGTTACCACCTGGGATCCCCTCCAGGTCCTCCAGTGGTAGACATCTGACACGAGGGAAACTGCAAAAGAAGACCCTCAAGCAGAAATGTGCTCATATGTGAACCAAAAGACATGTGTAAAAATGTTCTCAGCAGCACTATTTATAATAGTCCCAAATGGGGAAAAGCATAAATGCCTATCCACAAAAAAGTACATAAATTATAGCATATCTGCACAGTGGAATGCTATACAACCCTGAAAAAGTATGAGCTGTTGCTACACCCAACAGCACAGATAAATCTGAAGACATGATGCCATGTGAAAGCAGCCAGACACACAACAATATGACTCTCTTCATATGAAGTTCAAGAATAGGCAAAACTAATATATGATGCTAGAAGTCAGAATAGTAGTTACTTCTTGGGGTGTTATATTGACCAGGAATCTCTGGGAATCTCAAATTACTTTACATCTTGCTCTGGGTAGTAGTTACACGGGTGTGTGCACATGTAAAATTCATTGAGTTGTATACACAGGATCAGTGCTCTCTAAGCACTTTAATATATGCAATGTTATACCTCAATTTGAAAAATTGCATACAGTCCCCTGGATAGGCAGGGAAGTAAGATTGGTGAGATCTGGCTGCTGGTGGCTTTTGTTATCAAGTTGTGGGCATGGGAAGGGTCAGAGGGGCACCCAAAGGCTTAGCAGCTGGGGAAATGTTCCCCCACTTCTTCCTTAGAAGCAGCCCATCCCTCATAGATGCTGATCTCAAAAGTTGTACCCAAGGTGCCACCACTTTTAATGCTACCAAAAGCTTTCTGTTAGGGCTGCAGTTGCAAGAACCAACACCTTGGTTGGGCACAAAGCATGTGGTTTCCACCTTACTGAACCCAGACAACCAGCCTAAGAAGCAGAGACATAGCAGAGAGTTTGAGCAACTTGCCTGAGGTCACACAGCTGGTAAGGGGTGATGTGCTTTTAGTCTTTTTTAATTAACTAGGGCTCACGCTCACATCTGTACCACATATCAATGCTCTATAAAGGCAAAAAAAAATTCTACATAAGTGTGACAATTTATATATATTAAGAAAATGGTTAGAAGCCCCAGCTAAACTGCCTTATTTCAAATCCCAGCTCTAGCACTTCTAGGTGTGCTCTTGGTGTGCACCTCTCTGTGCCTCGGTTTTCTCACCTATAAAGTAGAGATATTACTAGTACCTCCTTCCCAGGCTTATTGGAGGATTAGTCAATAAAATAACTAGGACAGTCTCTGGCACAATGTGCTTTTGATCATGTTAGCTGTTTATATGTTACTCAATAGAAACTAGCATTTACTGAGCCCTATCCAAGGCTGCACACCCTTCCAGCCTATCTCATTCAGATTTCAGGACCCCACTGGAGGTGTCTATCTCATTACCATTTTACAGACCATGAAACAGAGGTTCAGATAGATAATTGGCCTTTTCAAACAGGGCCTCCCTTCCCAGAGAGTAAGTGGCACAGCTAGGATCTGAACAAGGTCTCACAAGCTAGCTGTGTGACATTGGACAAGTCGTTTCACCCTCTGAGTCTTAATCTGAAAAATGGGAATAATACCACCCATCTTATGAGATTATTGGAAGGGTATTACAATAATTCATGTGAAGGGCTCTGGCACTAAGTAGGAGCTCAGTAAATACTTAGGTAGTTACTTCTAATTTTAAAGGCATGATTTGCCAAGGTTGTGTAACTCCTGATAACTCACTGAGTTGTGACTCAGTCTTCCCATCCTGACACCCATGTTCCTTCCAAAGCACCAACGGCCTCTCTGTGCCTTTCTTCCAGGCCTCTGGTTTCTCCCCAGCTGAATCACCGTGCTCCCCTCATAGCCTCCTGGGCTTCTGGCGAAGCCTCAGAATCCTCAGTACCCCCTACATGGGAACCAACCTGATTGGTTGTCCACAGGGGACAGGGGACATTCAGATCCATCCTGGGGAGCAACTGTGGCATTCACCAGCTGGCAAGGGCTTTTACTCCCAGGAGCCTGGCAGTGCCCAGGAGAGAAAAACTAAGGGTTTTCAGAACTCTGATCCCCTCTCACACCCTGTCTGTCTGAGGGCAGGTGTGCAGGTCCTCATAAACCTGACACCTGAGTGAGGTATGCTCATTGTTTTCACTTGTTCATTCCTCTATTAAACAGATATTTAGAGAACGCTTCCTGTGTGCCAGGCGCTGGGCTACTTACCCATTTCTGACCTCACGTAGCTTAGAGTCAAGCGGGAGAGATAGAGGATGAAGCCAAGAGTTGAACAGCCCAGTGTAACAGGTGAAATATGCTGCATGAATACGTCCAGGGCAATGGCCAACCTGGAACCCGCAGAGTAAAGAAGAATCCACCAGGAGAAGAGGACAAGGGAACAGTGTTCCTGGCACAGAAAACAGCAGATATAAAGGCCCAGCGATGGGAACCTTTTTGAGGGGCACTGAAAGTAGCCTCATATGGCTGGATGCAGGCGATATATGAAAGGAATCCAAGAGTCCCGGGCTCTCCGCACTGGGAAGGGATGTAAGGGTCAAAAAGTATCAAGTGGTTATTGTGTGCAGGGCTTCAAGGAACAACTGTCCCTGCCCTGACCACAGGGAGAACAGTTAAATATTAGACCTAAAGAAAGGCAGGGACAAGATCTGTGCGGGAATTCGAGGGAAGAAGAAATCATATGCAATTGGGCAAAAATCAGGCAAGATTCTTAGAGGTAACATTTGAGATTGCCTTCAACGCTCAATTAGATTCTTATCAACTAGGGAGGGAGGGCAGAGTGACTTCCTGTGAATGGCAACAGAATCAGAAACGTATATTGAGTATTTACCACACACCAGAGCATTATCTGGCTTTCTCCTAGCAACCTTGGCAGGTGGATGCTATTATTATTTCCATTTTATAGATGAGAAAACTGAGGCCCAGGTGAGGTCACTTGTCCAAAGTCCATCTAGCTCCAAAGCCAGCATGTTATCCACCATGCTGCCTGCTGTGGAGAAATGTTTATCAGGCCATTTCCTCGGGGACGGTCTCCACAGCTGTTCCCTGCCCATCTTGGGGGAGTTGCCTCTTTGGAACCAGCAGTCTGGTGAAGTGATTAAGTGTTGAACCCAGCACAGTATGACATGCACAAATATTTGAACATTCATCAGCAAGGCCCCTGCCGGAGACCTTCCCCAGCGTGACTCGTGGACAAGATAACAAAACGATCTTATGGCCTATTATTTCTCACGAGGTTTACTGTGGTTTTTCAAGTGGTTATACACATTAATGCAGGGACTCTTTTGCTAATGGGGAAATCTCTGGCATGGACGGGGTGCCGTTAAGGTAATAGCCTCCCTTCAGAAAATAAACATGAAGCCCTGTTTTCTTACAGAGGATGTTTTCTGCGCTCGAAGGGAGGCTTCTCAGTCTATAATTTTGGAGATGCTGAAAGATGGAACTCTGTTGTCCGTGGAGACTGAGTCTGCTCCAAGCAGCTGATGGGGGTGCAGGTAAGAGGCCTGGGTAAGGGGGTGGGGAGCAGGCTTGGGCACGGCCTCCCCTGAGCTCTCTCCCAGCAGCCTGGTGACTTGGGATGACAGCAAGGAAGTGTAATCTCTTTAATTGACAGGGAGGAAACTGGGGCTCAGAGAGGGGAAGGGACTTGCCTGAGGTCACACCAAGAGGGTTGATGACAGATCTGGACCTCTGGACCTGACAGCATCACCCGTGGCTTGATGGGAGGCTGTCTGGGATGGCAGGAAAGCCCCTGGGACAAGATTAAAGAGCATAATGGCCCAGAGCACTGGCTTTAGAGGTGGCCTGAGTTGGATCCCAGCTCCGCTTCTCTCCTACTGTGTAACTTTGGACCAGTGACTCTCTAGTCCTCTGTTTCCCCATGTGTCAGTGATTGGCATGCAACAAATGCTCCACAATGTAGCTAGTGGTTCATCATCTTCCTGTCTCTGCCATCAGATAGCTAGGTGCCCAAAGGCAGGTCATGGCTTCTCTCCGAGCCTCAATTTAACCATTTCTAAAATAAAAGGATTTGACTAGGTGATATCTAGGGGTCATTTCCATTCTGACACTTTATAGATCTATGACTCAATGAATCACCCCTAAGTCAAGGAAGAGAGAGGACTATAACAATAATTGTTCCAACCATTTGTTGAGTGCCTACTGTGTGCTGGGAACTCTGCTGGGTGTCAGCTCTCCTAATGTCACATCTATAATAATACAACAGCCCCTGCTCGTCTCCTGGCTTCCAATTTTCTCCCATTCAATCCATCTTGCATACCTGGCCCGTCTCAGCTCTCTTAAACCCTACTTCACTCCTCTGCTCCAGCACATTCTATGGCTTTCCAGTGCCCCCCAAGGTCAAGACTAATTTTTTAATTTGGAGGTTACATCTCCCATGCTCGGGCTTTGCCCTCTCTAATGGAGTCCCTTATCAGCTGCGTTGTCTCTTTGTCTAGACCAGCGATCGGCAAACTTTTGAGATGGAAGAGCCAATCCTGTCCCTTGAAGTTTTGCGAGACCTAGAAAACAAATGAAATCACCATCATGTGAATAATAGCCTTTAAAAATTTTATAAATGAAACTATGATAGTTTTCTTTTCATTTTCAATTTTACTTCAGAGCCACATGTACGTACCCAAAGGGCCGCATGTGGCTCGCGAGCCGCAGTTTGCCGACCCCTGGTCTCGACCTCCCCATGCCTAGTACTCAGAAGTGCTCAATAAACATTTGTTAAGTGAATGAACACACTGGTGAAATGCTTCTCTAAATTAGGCTACTCAAACTTGAGTCGTTTGCAAAGCAGCCACAGGAGTTTTGCAAAAATCTGTGCAGTGTCTATTTTTATTTACTTAAATATTTTCATTTTTTAGATTAAATAAATGTACCTCAAAAGGAAACTACATCCTACTATTACTAGAAGATCAGTATTACTTGCCAGAAATAGGTCTCCATTAAAATAAACACAAGGACAAATGAGCAAGGCACTCAGTTCTAATTAAAAATTGTTGCCTACCGAGGCTGGAGTCCTACAGCTTACCTCTCTTAGTTAAAATGGGATTTGTCAGTGCTTTGAAGAGGTGTTAAGGACAAATGAGCACTAACCTGAGACTTACGCATGGACAGAAATCACAAGGATGTAACAGGTAGATGAGTATAGATGAGATTTTTCACACCAAGTTATTCCACTCCACTGAAAATTATCCTAGCTCCTACCAAGTGATTGCCAGCCCACGTTTTGGGAACCCTTCTTTACAGAGCCCATCACTCTAGCTTCGAGTTCTCTGGAAGACTTTTTAACCTGGGCTTTCGGGAATGACACAGAGGCCCTGAATGTAGCCACCTCAACTTCATAGTACAGTGCCCCTTATCTGAAGCCCCACTGCAGGGGAGACAGTTCTCAGAACCCTACCAGTATAAGAGTTTGTTGTTTGAAACTATCTGCCTGGTGGAGTAAGGAGATCTCCATCACTGGAGATGTGCAGACAGATGCTGGACACTCATGGGGGAATGAAGAGAGGGGTGAGGAGCAGGGACGGTTGTAGAGATAATTCTAGCATCAGATGGTCAGCCTATGAAATTGACTTGACAGCCAGGGTTTGCTTTCAAAACACATTTAGAGCAATGAGAGAGAGAAAGGAGAGAGAGCTAGAGAGAGAGAGAGAGAGAGAGAGAGAAATTGTGAACGAGGCTATTCAGGAGAACTGAAGGAGGAAAGGAGGATGGAAATGGTTATTATTATTCCTTTATATAAGTAATGCTTCATATTTCTTAATCCAGTACTGGATTCATCAGGACTATTTTGGTTTTAAGCAATAAACTGAACTCAAACTTGCATTAAGTGACAAAAAGAAACTTAATGAGATTTAAATAACTGGCCTGCCTTCAGGTATGGCTGGATCCAGGAACTCAAACAATATTCATCAGGCCTCGGTCTATTCTCCATTACTTAGTTCTGCATTCCTCTATGTTGGCTTCATTCTCAGGTAAGGTGTGCTCTAGGTGTGAAAAAGACAGCTGCCAGCAGCTCCAGGCTTAGGAACCATGGCAGAGATCAAGCCTCTGTTTGATAATAGTTTTAGCAAAAGTCCCAGTGAGTTCTCATGGAGCCAGCATATGTCACATATCCCCCCACTGAGGTCAGGGTGATGTGCTCTGGCTATGCCTGGGTCACATGTCTACATCTGGAAGGAGGGATCCCCACCCAACCATATGAATGTGAGTCAAGAAGAGGAAGTTCCCCTAATCACAATTGAGGTGCTATCACTTGAAGAAGCTGCAATGAATGTCAGGCAAGCAAAAATACTTCCATTTTTGCTACCCTCACTTTCTTGCTCAAAGCTGTGCCCACATCTCCATTCAGACGCCTCCTATTCATCCTTTGGCTCTTAGCTCAAATAGCACTTCCTCCAGGAAACCTTCCCAGCTATCTGAAGTTAGACTGGGACCTCCTGAAATGTGTGCCCCAGGCTGATCTTGTCACTCTGGGCTTGTGCTGTTATTTGACAAAGCCTGTCTCCCCGGCTGGACCAGGACCACTCTGAGGTCTGTGGCCTGTCTTCCTTGTCTACCACTGTGTCCCTAGAGCCTAGGACAGTGCTTGGCAAGTAGAAGGCGCTCAATAAATATTTATGTAAATATTTATATTATTGGTGGATATCATAGCACATTGGACCTGGTGGCCAGTGAGGGGGGAGGAATGGATGGGTCAAGGAAGATATCAAGATTCCGTGCTTGTAGATGAGCGTACGGGGAAAGAGACAAGAGAATACAGGGTAACCTTGGGGAGCACTGTGTGTTGTAGGATTCCAGGATGGATGACCAGAGTTGGGGAGCAAGGTGGAGGGATGGGAAGTCAATTGGCAAATGCCAGCCCTGGGGACAGAGAAAGGAAGGGAAGCATAGGTCAGGGCTGGAGAGAAGGAATCCTTTCTGTAAGTCTTTGGGGAACCCAGCGGTAAGTGCAGTCGTGGCCCCATTCCCAGGAGCATTTATGAACGGAAGATGTGGTCAGGACTTGGCAAGGCGAAGGGAGGGAGTCCTTAGGCACTGGGTTGGGATTGGCTGGGAGAGAGGCTTCTCTGGGACAGTCCCTCAAACCTCAAGAACTGGAAGGAGGAGGGTGTCTCGGGTTCCACCGCCACCCCTGGGTGTTTTTCCAGGCTGTGTTTCCCTCTTCAGTCATCTGTTTATCCATTAGTCCATCCACACACATAGCCACTTGTGTCTCCATGACCACCCCCTGGCAGCAGACGGGGAGTCCTCTCCAACCTGCTACATGCACACACCTAGCCTAGTACCAAGAGCCTGTTAGCTCCAAGCCAGAAGCTGTGTTACCTCTATAACAGGCAGGAGAGGCTGCCCTAGGGAGGAGAGCAGAGAGGGGGCAGGAGCCCACCCCCCACCTACACTGAGGGGCCTGTCACCTACAGAAAGAGAAGAGAGGGACAGAGAAAGAGAAACAAAAAGGACAGACTGACAGAAGCAGACTTGCAAGGTAGAAAGAGAAAAACCAAGAGGGAAATCCATGTTGAAAGGACTGGGAGAATGAGACCAAGGCAGGCGGACGACCCCAAAGCCAAGCCAGGGATGAGGGCAACTGACTGGAGAAGTAGGGAGAGAGTGAGAGGAGGAGGAAGAGAGGGGAGCAGGCCAGAGTGAGGAGAGGAGTTGGAAGAGGGAGAAGGAAGAGGAAAGAGAGGACAGAAGGGTGGAAGATGGAAAGGGGAGAACTGGAAGGGGAAAATGGGAGAAAGAGGGAAGAAGGGGAGGAAAAGGAGAGGAGAGGGGGTGAGGGAAAGGAGGAAAGCTGCTGGCGCGAACGCTGCGAGGAGGAAGCTGGGAGGACGGGGGCAGCCGAGCTCAGGGGAGTGGGGGGCGCCCGAGCTCCCCGCCCCTCCGTCCCGCGCTCTCCCACCCCCACGCTTCCCCGCATCCCTCCTCCCGCCCTCGAAAGACCTAGCAAGCTGCGAGGTTGCGGGCGAGCTGCGCGGAGCGGAGGAGCTAAGGAGCTGGGAGCGCAGCGCGTCCCGAGCCGGGAGCGGCCCCGCGCCCGGAGCGCACCGGAGCGGCCGAGCTGCCCGCGCAGCGCCCGCTGCGGGCAGCTCAGCCCCGGCCGCAGGTAGGAACGTACGGCGGGCGTCGGGGCACGGGGCGCAGAGACCGGGACGGCCTGGGTAGGACTGACGGGAACCCCGAGCCGCCGCCCCTGGCCGGGCGGGATGGGGGGCGGACACCCGGAGATTCCAGCCTCCGCGCCGCGCCTCGCCTCGCCTCAGGCCACATGAAGGAGCCCGGGCGCCGCTCCTACCGTCGACGCGCGCCATGGCCATTCCCCTGGACGCGTGGGGGGCAGGGGACTCGCGCGAGGGTCGCGAGCATCGCATGCCTTTTCCTTGTCGCGGGGCCCCTGGGAACTCCCAGCTGGCGCTGGACTTTGCTGGAGCCGTCGAAGCGCCGGTTCCATTCCATTCCCCAGGGGACAGTGGGGAACCAGGAGTGAATGTTTGGGGGCCGTGCGCCACTTTTCCGTTTCGGGGTCAGCTGCGTTGAGATAGTGCCGTGCCCCCCTCATTTATTCTTCAAGGAGTAAGGGGGTCGGGCGACTTGGGGATGGGACACATTCCTATCCCAGGATAGCGCCAGCTCTCAAGAAATGATGGCTAAAAAAGCACACCACAGCTTGGGCTGAGCGCACACAAGCTCGCGCGTCTCTCCCCACTCGTTCCCCCGAGGAATGTAGGGTAAGGGGGCTTCTCCAGAGATTTCGAAGGCTGTGTCCCCTTGCTGCCTCGGGACTGCTCACACCTTCTTGCCTTGTGTCCTGGCATTTATCTCTCCGGGGATGAGAAAGAGGCTACCTTGTCTGCCAGGTTTACCCTGGGGCAATGACCACGGGGTCCCCATGTGTAGTGAGGCTTGAACCCCAAGGAGAAAATTGGATTTAAAAAAGCGTTAACACCCCGTTTTTTCCTGATGTGGGGAAGCTCAGCCTCATTCCCATGAAGAACTGGCAGGGAATGGGGGGTGCTGAATAAAATGGCTCCTGGGCTTTGGTGACATCCCCCAAATCAGAGACTGTCAGGCTCTGCAACGGGACTTTGGGGCTGACCTTCATTTTTCTGTGACACACAAGGTGGGTGCTTGGTGAGAGAGAGTGGGGGGTTGGGTGCTGGGTATTGCCTAGCTTTTTTCTTTGGGAACTTTGGGTAAAATGTGTTCATAAGGGAGTCTGAAAAGGCTACCCAACTCCCAAATTCCAGAACAAAGAAGGTCAGTGGGAACGAAAGGCTTCTTGTACCCTGACCCTCTTTCTTCTTTGGAGCAAGGAATGGGAGGGACCTTTTCCCAGAGCAGCCGGGGCAAAATGGCTGAGCCGCCCCTGAGCCTCAGAAATAAATTGTGAGGCAGGCTGCAGACAAAGAAAGCACTCTCTCTCCAGCCAAGCGCTGGCTCAGTGGCCAGTCCTTGAAGGACAAACAGTGTGTTGAATGGGACACACAGCCCGGCTTGTCTGGCAGAGCATCTGGAGAGTGGGGCAATTCCTAAGAACCACACAGGAGAGAGGCAGCCGCTTGGGAGAGAAAGCAGGAACCATCTCTCCTGATGTGCGACACTTTATGTCAGGGCTGGAGGCTTGGTGAGAAGTGGGTCCCCCATGAACTTGGGATGGGGCTGGAATGGGTGTCTACAAGCCAATGAGTAGGCAACTCAGAGGGTGACGACAAGGAGAAAGCAAGTTCATCAAAGCCAAAAGAAGCACAACAGCTCTGTCGCTCCCTGGATTTCACATGCCTGGCAACCAGGAGCTCCAAACACTATGAATTCGTTTATGCATGGCCCAGCACACAGCAGGCGCTCAGTATGTGTCTTAGAATAAAACCTGCATGGATGGAAGGTGATGACACCACTAGCATGGACCTACCTACAATATCTACCTTGTGCCATTGAACCAGGAAGGCTATAAACAGTGGCCTGTGAGACCACAGCCAGGAAGAAGACCTGGATGAGTTGACTTTGAGCTGGGGTGCTGCCATTTTCCGTCCAGGTGACCTTGGGTAAATTCTCGTCCCTGTTGGAAGGAAGAAATGGAGTACCAAAAAGCTTCCCATGTGCCCAGCTTATAATTCTTGCAATAACCTTGTGCAGCGGGTACAATTCTAATCCCCCACAGCAAAGGTGAGGAAACTGCAATTCAGAGAGGGGAAGTGACTTGCCCAAGGTTACACATGGAGGAACAGTAGGGCAGGAATCTGAACCGTGCTCTTCTGTTTCTCAGCCAACACTTGCCCCGTGGCTGAGTCTCTAGGCCTCAGTTTTCATCTCCATAAAGTGAGGTGGTGGGGTGATGGTCGGCATTTGATGATTGACGGTGAGGCCTCTTAGGCCTGCTGTCAGACTGCTCCTCTACCTTCCCAGCATATGTTAAGAGCAACAGTAAATAAAGCACAGGCGGCTTCTTGCCATCACATAAAGACCTGCTCCTAGGCCTGGCTGTGAACTCATCAGCTGAGGTAGGACGTCTCAAGCCGCTTGGAATTCAGACATGTCTTTTTCCCCACTCTGTTGCTTGTATATGCATCACAGGCCGAGTGTCAACCCCTATCGATTAAGCCTTGCCCGCCACTTCCAGCGGTATATCCTGCAGTATATCCCCTTTGTCCTTGGGAGCAAGTGGGATGCCTGAGCTCCTCTGTCACCTGGCCCGAGGTGCACCCAGCTTTAAGCCTGTCTTTGCCTACATCAGAACTGCCCCTTCAATTCAACCGTGCAGTTGCCCGAGCTTCTCTGTGCCCAGAGAATGGTGGGCAGAACACAGCCCCTGACACAGTGAAAACAACCTTGAATTGACTTCCAATTGCAAAGTGCATCAGGGCCTCCTCTCAGTGAAGAGATCTTCAGACGTTTGTCCACTGCCCCGTGGCATCCTTCAGCTCTAGCTCCTCAAATGGGCCCAGCGTGCTTCCTTTTGTCACCTTTGCCCCATGCTCTGAAGGTCACTGGGAGGTGGAGGGAGAGAGGGTGGTACTTGAGAGGGAAAATGATAGGAGGCCAGGTGTGGACCCCAAAATCAGGCTTTCCAGGAAATGTGCCTCAGTGAGCTTTGTGAAACAGTACGTTCCTTCAGTGCAGCTCACCTGAAGGCCTTGGAGCCAGAGGAAGGGGATGAGAGAGCGAGTGGGAAGCTTACAGCGGAGGTAAGGGTTGTCTGGCGTACATGGTAGATGTGAATGCAAGCTGTGATATTTCAGCACAGGCTTGGATTCAGTCATAAACAGAAAAAGAAAAAAACAACCACACACAAAAAAACCAAACCACTCAATATTGTTCCAAGGATAATATCATCAATAACAATAATAACCAATAGTTATTGCAAGTTGATCTGCCAGAAAATGTGCTGTGTGCCTTACTTACATTATTGCATATAATTTTCACAAAACCCTGTGAGGTGCAGAGTAGAATTGTCCCTGTACAGATAAGGAAACAGAATGAGAGAGGTCAGGGCACTGGCTGTAAGATCGCTGGGCTTGTAAATGGCTCTGGGGCCCCAGCTCAACCACAGCATACTGATGTCCCTGCCACAGAAAAGCCGCTGGTGTTGTCACTTAACAAGGACCACAACTCCCCATTTAAGGAGCTGCACACTTACAAAGCACTTCCCACCCATTTTCCATCAATCGAGCTTTGCCACAGCTCTGGGAGGCCTGTGGTGTGACAGCCATTGTTTGATAACTGGGGAAGCTGAGGCCCAGAGAGATGAATTTTTGTGGCCAGCATCCCTCAGCTGCTAAGTGACAGAACTGGGATTCACACTCAGGTGCCCAGCCTGTTACGACATATTTGTGACCTAGACTTTAAATCCACTTAAAGCTCATGTTATGTGCACCCAACCACCTTTCCCTCTTCCTTAGGTGTCCCCCAATTTGTCACTACCCTCTCGCTCTGGAAGCTGTTGAGAGAGGCTGACGAAGCCATCAGCTCCGTTTACCATGATCTGACATGACACAAAAGTGGCATCCGATTTGATGCGAGCTGCCTGCAGCAAATGGCCTTCTATTTTTATATTTCTCACAAATTGGAAATTACAAGGAGGCCAGGTCTTGCAGAGCGATTGGCTGTGGCACTCTGAGAGCTGGGAGTGTGCAGCTAGGCTAGGTGGAATGGGCCACATGAGGGGGCCAGGAGCCCTCCTGGCTGGACTCTTGGCAGAAGGGGCCCCCAGCTTCCGGGGCCAGATCGGATCCTGGCATACAGGTCAGGCTGGAGGATGCTGCCTCGGTCAGTGACCTGCAGCTCTGCCCACCTGTCAGCTGCATAGCGTCTGCAAGATCAGTGTCGCATGCCAGCCCTTGAGATAACTGAGCCCTCGCCAAAGGGACATTCAAGGTCAAAGATGCCCCGAAAGACATTAACAGCAGGTAGCTTTCATGGCTTTATTGTTTGGGAAGGAGGTTCTGTGTGAGGAGAGGGCAGCAGCCACATGGAGGTGAGCAGTGACATTTGGTATCAGAATTGCAGTTTGCTGGAACTCGTGCTAACAGTACTCCCGGATATCAGAACAGCACTTAACAGTTTGCAAAAAGACAAAAAAAATGCTCTTGCAGCTATTCTTTCTTGTGATACTGTATAAAGTATTCCAGGAGAAGAAAATATGATCCTCTCAAATAAAAAGAGACTTTTTTTAAAGCTAGTTTTCTCCTAAAGCCCAAATCAGAATGACCTTGACTCAAATGAGGCCTCTTTGCATACACTTGAATACACACACACGTGACACTTAGGTAGAATTTCACAAAGTGCTTTCTCCATTGAAGTGTGCAATAGCCTTGGGACCTCTAGGTGAAACTAACATTTTTATTATTATTACCATTATTCTCTCCATCTTTTGGTTGGGGAAAACTGAGGCTCAGGGAGCCCTGGACACCTTCATTCCTGACCTCTGGTTTCCCAGCTGATGGGAATCACTGTTTCTAAGCCCAAATCCAAATTAACCAGGTAGCCCCTTGAGAAGGAGTCCAGGTGAACCCGGATTTATAAGAGGCAGGACACAGCACACAGGGATGAAGATTGCAGGATAATGTGTGGAGGCACAGCCATGAGGTTTTGGAAAAAAGGGCCGTGGCATCTTATTCTTGCCTTACCTGAGCTCTGGCCTGAGGCTAATGTGTCCTCTATCACACCCAGGGTTTGGGGTCTGAAGTGTGCTCATTTGGCCAGGGAGCCCCCATTGGTGGCAGGACATGGAGGGGAAAGGAAGGGATGTCTGCTTTCAGACACATGTGCAGGCGTACAAGTGTGCATATCTGGGTGGATTTAGGTGAAAATGAATACCAGGGACCCTGTGAGATTGTCTAGAAGGATCTAAGGGCCTTGGTGACCAGGAAAAGTGTGGGGAAGTGTTCGGACATGAGCCTTGGGGTGTTTGGGCCCTGCTGGAGGAGCGGGCTGTGTGATTCTGAGCATGCCCAGACAAGAGGGTAGGGAAGGCAGGGGGTATGGACTGGAAACCACTCACTCTGCCCATTACCCCACCTCCCCTCTGCCCTTGAACTGCTGTCCATGCTGAAGATTGTGGAATATCATGAGTCCTGGGAGCATACTTCTGGGGTGCTGGGAGAGGCAGGGACACCTAAAGGTTTGACTCATTCCTGGCTGTGTGGCCAGCCTGGCCCTGACCACCAAGTATGGAGAGCCTCCTGGGCTGCCCCAGGCTGGTGAGAACAATGCTGGGGGATAGGTGCTACTGTCCCCAGCAGCAGGAGGACCCTGAGGCCGAGGGAGGTGGAGCCACTTGCTCTGGGTTGCACAGCCTGCTTTGCACAGAGGTCATGGGCTCCCCATGCACTGTCTGTGCTCCATTCTGCAGCCTAGCCTTGCTGCCACCTGAGCCCCTTTGCTCCCACGGTGGATGTTTCCTTGAGGTCAAGCGCTCACCTATGATTAAAAAAACCAAAGCGGGGTTTGGGGATGGGGAAGAAGTAGTCTTACTGGAGAGTATTCTGTGAAGATGGAATTTAAATGTATACATATATATAACATGTTCCTGTTTAACAGGCTGGTCCAGCACAGTGAGCCCAAATAATCAGATACAATGCAAGCCCCACTTCTGAGCTGTGGCTGTAATGCAGGCTCTGAGCTGAGCAGTTTACAAGGCAGTGTCCCAGGATCCCTAATAAGGAAACTGAGGCCCAAGGAATTCATGTGGTTGTCGAAGGTCACCCCGCTGGCGTGCAGCAGAGCTGGGACTTCGATCTGGGTCTGGGACCCTGAGGTCTGGGCTCACAAACCTGAGAAAGAAGTGGGAGAGCAGCCTCCAGTCGGCCAGCCGCGAGCCTGCTGGAGTCCGCGGGCAGGGTCCTTCCCCTCTCTGGGCTTTGGGTTCAGTCCATAACACCCAGGGGTTTGGACGGAACAGGACGATTAGGATCGCCTGCTCCCCATTCCTAGATGGAGGGAGAAAGCTGCATGCCCCACTTCCTCCTCCATTTCCCCCATAATAGCCTCCCCGAGACTAATGACTGGGGAAGATAAGAGCCGTTTCTCAAATGGCAGTGAATGCCACTAATGACAGAGCAGATGCCGCATTGTTAATTATGCCGCGGGTATTAAATGAGAATGCCAACCTCAGAGGAGTTAAATAACCCCACTGAGCTACAATGGTTGTGCTTAAAAAGTGATGCCATCGGCCTGGGCCAAGACAGAAGCACCCCTCCCCAAACTTGGAGCCAGACGAGAGTCACAAAGCCTTGTTCACACCTGTCCCCTTCCCAGCACGGGATCTGCAGTGTCTCCTTGGAGCTGGGGACACCAGTGACTGCCCTGTGAGATTTTCTTAGAGGCTTCTGATGGCATCTAGACAAGTTACCTTCAGGGGCAGATGTGGGCCAACAACTGGACCTAATAAAACTTTGAGCACCTACTGTGTGCCATGCCCTATTGTGGATCATGGAGATAAATCAGGCATTGTTCCTGCTTGGAAGAGCTGCTGACCGTCAACGCCATAAACGCTGTGTCTTCTAGTGTCTGCAGTGACCACATAATGGGGAACACATAATAGGTACTTACTTCTTGCTTTTGATTGTCTGTGTGGCTCCGTAAGCAACAGCCAGAGGCCACACAGGTGGGGGCCAGAGGAAGATCAGCTGTGAGCTGAGTGGGGCAGAGGGACAGGACAGGGGACTGGCCCTTTTCTCTAGGCACCACCAAGCCAGGCTTTCTGGATGGCTGGGCTTTCTTTCTGGGCTTGCTGGATGACCATGGACACCCCTTTTTCCTCTCCAATCCTGTTTGCACATCTGCAAATTGGTCACAGTGAGGGCTGCGATGGCTGTGAGGAAACCTGTATCTCCTAACCAACCCCAGCCCTGAACCTGGCAGGTCTCAGAGGTTGCAAAAATGTCTGAAAAGTGACTTTTGGAGGCAACTCAGCAGAAGGAGAGAGCGCGGTCACCAAAGGCAGCTTCTGGTTCTTCTTGTGGATTTAATATGTCACTCAAACCTTCAAATCCTCCCCAGTAGCTCTGGTCCCCTGCCTCCCACTTCCTGGACCTCCAAGGCTGGTTCTCAGGTTTTTTTAGGCCAGAGAAAGCCACAAAACCCTTGTTGCAGATAGGTAAACCGAGGCCTAGAGAGGTGTTTTAGGCCCACAGATGCTAGAACCCGGAGCTTTTAACCCCAAGCCAGCCCAGCTCCGCCGTTGAGAAATTATTAAATAGAGTTGGTGGAAGGACTCTGGTTGCCGTGGCAACGGAGCCTGTGTCCTCGAGAGATAATGGCGTTGTACAAGGCAGAGTGATGTGTGTTGAATGCTGATTTGGGAGCTGCTGGAGCGAGCGAGTGAGAGAGCCGAGGGGACTATATCTAGGGTTTGAGCTTCCCAAAAAAGAAGGCTTGGGGCTGGTGGGGTTGGGGCAAGTGCAAGGAAATGTGCTTTGTCTAGTTCCATCCTTCTTAAGACCTCGGCAGAAAGAGATAATCACCTTCACTTTATAGAGGCACAAAGTAAGGTGAAGAGAGGTGAAGTGACTCTTCCCTGAGGTCACACAACCGGGACAAAGGTGGAACTGGGATTTAAACCCCAAACTGCAACGGGGAGGGCCTGGAAAGGGGCACTGTGGGTGGGAATGCGGTTGGTGGGATAGGGATGCAGAAGGGAGCCAGACCTGCACTCAGAGCGCCCAGACCTCTCTAAAAGGCCATTAACCACCCTGGCGGTAACCCTGAGTGTGTCTCGGGGTTAATTTTCACTGCCAGAAAGCGGTAACCCCGAGCCACACTCGGGATTACACTGCAGTGTCCCAGAGAAGTCCCTTACCTGCTCCTTGCGATCCTGCAGTATTCTCCTGCGATCGCCGACGAGAATGCCGGCCGATGACAAATTGCAGTGTTTTTTATTTGATTACATTATTGAATAAAATTATATTATTTTTTATAATTATTATATTATAATTTATGATTTTGTGTTTCAAACTTTATCATACCTGGGATGCCTACTAGACTCTTGTTTGGACAGATTTAAGTGAGTAATTCCTAAGAATTACAGGCCTACAATATAAAACAACAAATTTCCATGCAAAACAATGTACCGCTTAGGGTACAAAATGACTGACATAATCAGATCTCCAGGGAAGTTAAGGAGAGTGCTCATGGAGATCTAAGGGCCAGGAGCAGCACTCCCAGCAGAAGAATAATGGAGAAACAATATGACAAGGTATCTCCAAACATCAGCTTTGGTGCCAAAGTCAAAGTCCTTCCTCCCACTTCCTAGCTGGGTGACCCTGGGCAAGTCACTTCACCTCTCTCAGCCTCTGTGTCCTCATCTGCAAAATGGAGATGAAAACAGACCTACCGCATAGGATTGTTGTGAGACCAAGTAAGGTTAAGTTACGCAGAGCATCGAGCCCAGCTCCTGGGCATATAGCTCTCTCAGTCAACAGAGAGGAGAGGCTAGGAGAACAATCAGTCTGCCCCCACCCATGTATTGCTTCTAATTAGTGGGGTTGGAAGAGTGGAATGGCTAAAGCAAGTACAAGAGTGATAAATAACAGGCTCTTCATTCCAGGCTGGTGCATATCAGTAGAACAAATGAACAGCCCCATCACCAAAAATATGCATAAATACTTGCATTTAGAAAGCGTGATTGGTGCTCCTCCTAGGACTGTCCCCAAAAGCCTACGTGAAGACCACCTTAGGGGAAGTTGTTTCCTCTATGCCGGCTTCCTAAATAACCCCATACTGCAAACCCTTTTGGAAAATACTGTCACCTGTGCTCTTCATTTCTCTTCTGCACAACTGGTGCGATATATTTACTTCCCTCATTAGGGATTGGAGAACATGGGGTTAACACCCTGAGAAACCCCAAAGTTCATCCTTTGCATGCTGGCAGAGATGTGATGGGAGCTGGCAGACAACCCCATTCCATTCTGAAAGCAGAAAGAGGGTGCTGGACTCGGACACTTGGCTATTTCAAAAACAATGGTGAGAGCTGAGGTCCTGATTACTTAGAGGCAAGCAACCATTTTTTTTGTTTCCGCAAACCTGTCTGAGCCAATCCACCCCCAGACATAGCAACCTGTTTCTAGTTTCCCAGAGAGGGAGCGTCAATTGTTCACTGCTGATCCTGGGGCTGGATGACAGGGCCTGGAGCAATGAGCCCAAGGCCTCAGATTCCCACCCATGCAGGCAGGCGAGGCACTGGGGACAAATGAAGACAGTTCACATTTAGCCAGGATTTGAATGAATGTGCTAATTACAGGATAGGTACACATGTCCATTTTGGGAATCGTGTTTAATGAACAATTTGCTCTGAGAATTGGACTTGGTCAGCGTCTCCCAGTGGCTCCCACCATTCCCTTGTATTGATTGCCTATAGGTTAAGATAACTGTAGCATTCTGCCCAGCACTTTTTTCCCACAGCTATTATAATAATAATAATAATAACAATAATAATAATAATAGACCTAAGCAGGTGACTTATTTTACCCTCTGCTAGGTACTGTATTAACCACTTTACATATTCTCCCACTTAATCCCCACAGTCGCCCTAGAAGTAGATATCATCACCTTTGTGTTAGAAAGATTAGGTGACTAACCTTCAGTCATACAGCACCTGGGCTGAGACCCAAAACCAGGTTTTCTTGCCCTCAGGCTGGTGCCCTTATATACTGCCTGCCCTATTCTGCCTGCCACGGTCATGGCTCATGACAAATGTATCTCTAAATACCCCTTGAGTTTGTTTACTGTTCATGGAACTTAAGAAAATTTGCTTATTAGCAAAAATCCCGTTTCCCCAAGTGGGCAGGTTATTCTTGCTACGTGGGATTTTTTACTTTGCAAAGAAGGGGGGATTCACACTATAAAGATTCCATTTGAACTTGACTAATCAGGGGGATCAAAAAAAAAGATTCCTTTTGAAAGCTAACTAAATGAATCAAGAACAGATGCCTTGGCTAAAGTGAGCATCCATTCGAGCCTTTTAAAAAGATAATCAGCTTTCTCTTATGGGAAATATTTGAGACCCTGGAATCTGATGCTTAATTGACTCAGAAAATACATGCCCTTCCCGTTCTTGCAAACTACCCTCGACATTTTTAAAAATCCAAACGAGCTTATATTAAGAGAACGATAGGATTTGTTGTTTCCCAGATATAACATTATAATACTGAACGTGCTTTTATAAATGTCACCACCCCCAAGAGCTTTGCATATCCCCTAGGGAAGGTGCAGTTTTAACCTGGTCCTTCTACTACTTAGAGAAAGACCTCTCTGGAGTGACCAGATTATACCATGTATGTGACATTGCCAACTGAAAGGCCATTGAGGGCCAGGCAGGTCCAAGAAGGTCAGGACAAGATGACAGTCATGGTGGGACTTGTAGTAAACTGTAAAACACATACCCACTCCCCCTCTCCCAAGTATGCATATTCAAATTTTAAAATTCTAAGCTGATGGCACTCAGCCAACCACATATGTGGGACCCATGTGGGCCACTAGTTTGAGATCCCTGGTGGTTCTTAAGTGTGACTTTTTGGGTTCTTGGTCCATACAGTTTATTTTGGAGGGCTTGGTGTGTTCATGTCTAAAATGGGGCTGAGAAAGCTGGCAGAGTTGTCAAGAGGAGGAAATGGAGTCCCAGGTATGGATGCTTGATAAGCAACAGTGGAGATGCCCAGGGCGCTGTCACTGAAGTGCCACTCTGTGACACGGAGTCAGCTCTCCATTTGGGCTGTGCGTCTGCATGTGACTTATCACAGATCGTCATTTAGTTCAGCCAGTCCCTGCAGTATTATGTTTTTCCTTTTCCCAAATCTGAGATCTTAAAGGGCCTTTATCCTAATGCCTTTCAGAGCCATTCACTTACATGTTGAACAGGAGAGAATGGTTATTTAACTCCCTGGGTTTCTTACAAGCATGTCTTAAAAGATGGAGAGCGATGTCAAAGAATGCCAGGTAGTCATCGTGTCACTTTTCTTTTCTGATCTGAATTAATCCTTTCTGGCTGGTTGAGCCAGGCACCTTTTCAGAAGTGTCCCCTGGAACAGAAGTCCTTAAGAAGTTCCCCACCCGCCAAAGGACGGTGGGAAGTAAGAGGCAACCTTACTTACTGTGAGGTGTGAGGGCCTGGAGGCTGGGAACCTGGACCTACACCACTGGGTTCCCACTGTGCCCAGTTCAGGGTACAGTCTCAAGAGGTGTCTCGGGCCCTCCATGGAGGGCCGAGGCTGATGGGCTGGCCCACAGCAAGTCCCGTTAGAACCGTCAGCAGAGCGGCTCTGTGGCTTGGGTTCCAATCTCAGCTCCTTAGCCACTTGTGACCTTGGGCTCCTCCAACCAGAGGTTTCTCGTTGCTAAAATATAGGCTCCCTCCTTCCTTGGGTTCTTCCAAAGGTTCAGTGAGATCACAGGGTGTTTGCGTTCCTCCTGTGTCCCTTTTTTCTGTCATTCTTCTCCTCTCTTTCACTGTTTCTCTTCACTCTCTTTTCCTCCTCCTCCTTCCCACCCTTCTCTCTTCCACCCCTCTAGCTCTGCTAGGCATCCATGTAGGGTCTGCGCTCGAAACCCCTCCCTCCAGCTGCACCCACATGAGCTGCAGAGCCTGCTCCGGTGCCAGCTGAGGAGGCGCTATCTGGAGCTTTTCTTACAGGAAGCAATCAACGGCCCACGCACAGAGTGTGCACAGCCCTTCCCAATCCTGCGACCTTGTGGTGATACCCAGAACCGGCTGTGGTAGGAGCATTCCCACCACAAAAATCAACAGATGCCCCAAATTGGGCCTTTTGTTTGCTTTCTGAGAGCTCCTTGTTAAACACCAGCACCCCACTCACTGCCATCTTTTGCAAAGCAGACATTTTTTGAGGACTTATGATGATAACGTCGCCTGTCACAGAGGAAAGCACTCAGGAGAGCACGTATGTGTTTGAGCAGCTGGGAGGGAATTAAAGGCAGTTGAAGACTGGGGTCTTATTAGTAGAGGTGACAGTGTAGCTGGAGAGATAGGACAGAAGAATTATGATAGTTATTAGGAGAGAAGCTAAGTTGTGTGGAGTAACTGGGCCTTCCCCATTACCCCCACCAAGGTCCCAGTTCAGGTGCTGTCCTACCATCCCCCTTCCCCGCACTCTCTCACACAGCTGCCAGGCTCTTGCCAAATCATGATCCGATGAAATCTCCCCTAAAACGCTCCAGTGGCCCCAAGTTCCCCCACTACCCACAGTGGGGAGGGGCAATTAAAAGAATGGACTTCGGAACCAAGCTGCCATCTCCTGGGCCTGGGACCCCGGGCAAATTGCTGTACTTCTGGCGCCTCAGTTTCCACATCTGTGCAATGGGGTGTTGTGAATGCTAAACACAGTCATCCATAAGTGCACTAAACATAATAATCACTTAATAACTGTTCTGTGTGATTGTTGTTCTATTACAAGATACGACATACCCCCTTTTCCTACATCCAAAGCCTTTTACTGCCACTGGCTATCTCCAAGCCATGCTCCCTAAATCACCCCAGATTCTAGCCAACCAAGCTAGGCGCCTCACTGTCTCAACATACATTATGCATTTTCACCCTGTTCTCTCTGCCTGGGATGGACCAGAAGCAGTTAGGCTTTTGGTTAAAAGCATGGATTCCAGTCCTGCTGCACTGGCTGTGATTATACAAAGAATGTCCTTACTTCTGTCCTCTTTTCCACCAGCCCCGATGCCATCCTCTTCCAGTTGCTTGCCTGAACCAAAGCTCCCTTGGTAGGGTGCCATCCCTTTTCTCTGGGCTGTGGAAGAGCTTCTCATGTGGATGTTGGCTCTATGGTCCATCTCCCAGCTGTCCCAAGGGCTCAGTGGCAGGAGGACTCAGACTCCCAGTGCGTCCTTATCCCCCTGCACCCAGCACGGGACCTGGCTCCCTGCCGGTGCAGGATCGATGCACGTTGAATTGGATTGAAAATTGCCGTGACAAAGTGAGGTGCTCAGTCGGGCATTGCAGACAATTAAGGGCTAGAACAGATGTTTGCAAACCACTTATTGTGTGAGCGAGACAAGCAGGATAAGATGAGATTGAGGATGAAAGTCAGAAGACGTACTAGAAGTTAGAGTCTGACTACTCTCCTTGCACACGGAAGGAATGAAGGGCACAGAGAGGAGAGGGAGCTGGTTCAAGATCACACACCTAGTAAACTCTGGATCAAGAATTCAAACCAGAGTGTGAGGACTCCAGAGTCTCAAGCTAACTGTGCTTCCTCCTCTCCCGCCAGCCCCTAGAAAGGCCCTCTCCCTGCAGACGGGGCCCTAAGGCCAGGCCTTCTGGGCTGCTACAAGTACAGACAATGTTTGCAGTTGGCGCAAAGCTGGGGACTCCCAGAAGGGATTGCCACCCCATGGGGTTGGCTGCCTCCTGGGAGACTAATTAGAGACCCCAACCCCAGGGGCCTGGTGAGAGCTGCTCAGCCTGGATCCCATGTGACCTCTCATCGGCTCCCAGGACAGCTACAGGTTTTGCCCAATACGACCGTGGGCCTTTCCTGGAGCCAGCCTCAGAGGATCTAGTGCCACCCGCCTCTCTTGGGCTTCTTGAAAAGAGTGTCAGGTCTCATCCTTGTGGGGTTTTGTCCTAGAGGGAGTTGCCTACTGGAAATGGGCCACTATTAACACACCCCAGTGGTGGGGCTTGGGAGTTCCACAGGCACCCCACTAGAAACAGCAGAATAGAGCAGTTAAGAGCATGGACACAGAAGCCCAGCTGCCTGAGGTCGAGCCTTAGCCCTCCTAGTTCCTAGCTGGGAGGCCCTTGGCAAGTCAGTTTACCTTTGTGTGCCTCAGTTTACTATAAATAAAATGGTGGGATTGATAATAGCAAGTTAATGTACATGAAGCATTTGGAGCAGGCCCTGGCATGTTAGTAAGTGTCTGGCTCACTTCCTTGCCACACCCTGAACTCCCCTGTGTCTTTCCCTGTTTGTTAATGAGAAGGTGGTGAGGGGTTTTTTTGTTTGATTTTTTTTTTCTGTATGCAACCACAGAAGATAGAGAACCATGACTCCTGGAGTTCATTTCACCTCTGAATGGCTCTGTTAAGCCTCTAGGAGTTATAAAGCTGGGTTTTTTTTCTCACGCTTGTTGTTCGGGTGCGGCATCCGCTGGCCTTCTCCGACATTTTGGTTTTGGAGGCACCCAGAAAACCAGATTTCCAAGCTCTCAGAGGCTCCAAGCGAAGGGGAAGGGCAGGAACCTCCATTCCCTTGACTGTCATGGCTCTGCGAGGCCAGGCGAACTTATGTCCGTGCAGTCACAGCCTCCCCCTGTGGAACTCAGCAGGCAGGCTCGGAAGGTTATAAGGCCACATTCAAAGGCTTCAGAGAGTTTCACACAGACCGGTATCTGGAAGGCACCTGCTGGGTGATCAGACACCACCAGACTGGGATTCAGAGGGCCTGGGTTAAATCCTGTGTGACCTTGGGCAAGTCATTTGATGATACTGAGCTCAGTACCGTCATCTTTAAAATGGAACTAATAATCACCTTAGCTTCGATTTATTTAGCACTTGCTGGGCCAGGCACAGTGCTAGAAAATTCAAACCCAGTCCTCACACTGTGTGAAGTGGTTACTATTGACTCCATTTCCTAATGAGGAAACGAACACTGGAGAAAATAAGTAACTTACTTGAAAGTCACACTGGGATATTGTAAAGAGTAGGCATTCAATAAATGCTATTGAGAAATGCTCCCAGGTCTGTAAATTACCTCTCAGGTATATTGAGGCAGCGGAGGGGTTTGTGCCACCATGCAGAGCTGCTTTCCTTCATCTCTTGAGTAAGTGAGTGCAGTGGGCTGAGAGTTTGGGTGGTGGGGACCTGTAAGGATCATACCACTTGCGTGCTGTGTGACCTTGGGCCAGCCGCCAGCCCTCTCTGGGCCTTTTTCTTCATCTGTAGACTGCTAGCGTAGATCAGGTATACCAGTGTGGCATGGAACAAGTCTGGACTAGGAAGGAGGCTGCATAGCTCCTGGCCCCAAGCTCCGAGGATGAGGGCCTCCCATCTAGACCTGAAGCTGTCCGGTTTTACCTGCAGCTTGCACCCTGCAAAGACTGACTTCTTGTCCCCAGACTGGGTTCAGGCCTGTGAGGCCTAAGTCTTGAGGCCTTGGAGACCCTGTCCACCTGCCCCTTCTCCATCTGGCCATGCGTGACAAGGCCTTCCCACAGCACCTGCCATCCACCTTGCACAATTCCAGCCTCCCTCTAACCTTCTGTACCTCAAAATCAGCCATTAATTGTTCCTCACATTTGTACAACGTTTTTCAATTACAAAGCACTTCCGCGGCCATTCATCTCTTTGAATGGCACTCTAATCTGCTACTTATTGAGTACTTCCTGTATGCCAGGCCCTCTGCTTTCACGGGTCTCTTTCCATGCATTCTCTCCCTTCAGAGTTTCACAGCAATCCTTTGAAGAAGAGGGGTCCATATTTACAGATGAGGAAACAGATGCAAGCAGGCTAAATAGTCCCTGGCCACACAGAGATTTGTAACAATCTCCGTGAAATAATCAGGGTCACCTTGACCCTACAGCCTCTGCAGCTGCCATGTGCACCTGGTTAAAATGCAGCTCCTGATTCCATGGCCTGGAGCAGGGCCCAAGATTCTGCATTTCTAAGAGTCTCCCAGGTGGGGCCGATACTGCCCCTCTGAAAACCACACTTTTAGTAGCAGGGCCCTGAATCACTAAGCAGTTTGAGACTTCTTCAGTAGCCCCAGGCTGGTGAACCTCAGTTTCCTTATTTGTCAGGTAGGTGAAATGGCCTTCCACTTACAGAGATAGAACAAGCACTGGAGGTTACAGTACCTGTGAAAAGCCTGGCACACAATAGGCGCTCAATAAATGCTGATCTCCTTTGATAGGAGCTGGCATGGGTCTGGGAGCACAACAGATGCTCCACAAAGCCTTGCCCAATTGATTGAGCCTAGCATTTTCCCCTAAAGCGGAGAATAAACTGCATTGTGTTTCCTCTTGGAATGAAGCCAAACCCAATATTAATTTTTTTCCTGAACCACAGTTTCAGAAAGAAATAAAAGCGAGTAGAGTGATTGCAGTCTGAAGCAAACCTCTATAATTTCTGTAATTACAGAACAGGAGCAAAACAAAGCAGGAGTGCGCACAGCGTAATGGCAAGGAGTGGGGGCCCTACTCCCAGGCCCAGTGTTCCCCTGTTGCCTCCACGGCTTTTCATGGCGCCCCACTCGCTCCAAGTGGGTTGTGGGCCCAGTCCTGGCCCTGGACAATGGCAGCCCTGAGACTCTGGCCTTGGCCCTTTGGCCTCTGCCTAAGTCCCCACCCCACGCAGCTGCTTGTCTCTCTGATATAATGAGACAGAGGGGGATTGTCCAAGTGGCTGCCACACACTCCCTCCCCACCCCCCATCTGGCCCAGGACTGGGCTGCTGACAGCCAATCTGTCCACAAGGCATGCAGGCCCCACCTCCAAAACAGACACCCAGCGCCACTTCTTACCACCTCTGTCCGAGGTTGCTACCTCTCAAGTCACTGTTATCTCTTGCCTGGACTCTCAGCCTCTTAATGTGCCTCCCTGTCCACCCTTGCCACTCTGCAGCCTCTTCTGGGTAGCCAGAGTAAGACTCCTAAGTATAAGTCAGATCGCCTCCACATAAACCCTGCAGTTTCTCCCATACCATTTAGAATAACATCTGAACTCCTTGCCGTGGTCTGAGACCTTGTGTGATCTGGCCCCTGCCCGTCTCTGACGAAGCTCTGTTCCCTGCTGCATTGGACATTTGGACCGCAGCCACCCTGGCCTCCATGCTGTCTCTCAAACAAGCCAAGTTTATTCCTGCCTTGGGGCCTTTGCACTTGCTGTTCCCTCTGTTTGAAATGCCGTATCCCAGAGAGTCAAATTTCTGGCTCCTAATTCAAACTGAAAAAAATTTTTGTTCAGGTCAAATAAAACAAGCTCAAGGGCCAATCTTGACCCATTTTGCCATTCTGATCTAGAGCTTCCGAACGCCACGTTTTCTTTTTCTTACAAGGCACCTCCTCATTCAGGGATTGGCAGAAGTATCCTTTCTGCTTGGTTTGGCCCATTTTTATTGATGGCTTTAGAATTTGGTCACAGAGAGCACATCGGGGCAACATTTATACCACCTTCCTGCCTTGAGTCTCTTCTTTAACTCCTTCCCAGAGCCCCCCTAAATGAGTCTTCTGTAATGCTAATCTGATCACATTAAAACCCCGTTCCATCCCTGCAATTGGTCCCTAAGTTCCTTAGCCTGGCTTTCAAGGCCCTTCACAAACTGACCTTCCTGGCTTCAAACCTCCCTACTTTTTTTTTTAAGATTTTTTATTGGGGAAATTGGGGGAGGGGAACAGACAAGTTGCTGTCGTTTTGTTCTTCAGTCTAGTTGTGGAGGACGTTGCTTCACTAGCCCATGTTGGTATTATCATTGCGCTCTTCCCGGGCGAGGCAGATCGGTCGCCGGCCTCTGGACGGCCGCTCATGGTGGCTCTTGGCAGCTCACACCGGCCGCTAGCCGCTCAAGCTGGCTGCCAGCCACACACGGTAGCTTATGGCAGCCCATTACAGCAGGGGCTGCAGCCTACGCTGTCGCTGTCGCTGGCGACTCATGGCAGCCCGTCTCCAGGTCGAGCTGTTGTTCACCATCTTAGCTATAGAGGGCAGTGTCACTGGCCCCCCTGTGGGATCCGAACCGGCGCCCTGCTGCTCAGAGCTGGCGTCCCAAGCCAGCTTTTAACCAATGCACCACTCAGCCGGCCCCTCCCTAATTTTGTTCATGCATTTCCTTCCACTTGGGATGCCCTTCTCTCTTTTCGAGCCTGATGAACACCTAATCAACCCTCAAAACCCAGCTCTAATGTCCTCTCATCTGGGATACCTTCTCTCGTTGAATTAACTCATTCCTTCTAAGCCTACAGCACCTTATTCATACAGCTCTTATCACGGGGCATTATGATTAGCTATAGGCAGAAATATTTCTTCTTCTAGGCTGTGACCTTGTCAAGGTCATGCACCTTATCTTATTAATCCTTGCAACCTTAGTGTCCAGACCAGCTCTATGTACACATTAGGCCTTCAGTTCAGTATTTAAAATATTGAATCTTTCTGCTGGCCCTTGTTAGTTCACTGATTCAAACTCTGCTGGCCAGAGTGTAGTTCAGAGTACAAAATGTTTAAAACAATTGTTCTATTGCCATTCCAGCACATAGCATGTGCTCAGTGAAATACTCGTTGACTGAATGGAGTTAGTGAGTAGGTGAGTGAATACAGAGGACTTGTCACTTGTGGTCTTACATCACAGTGCCCTTTTGAATGTTGCTTTGGTGGAATTTAATGGTGGCATGTTAAGGACCTAGAAAACCGTGGACCCAAGTTCTTGGTCTGCATAATATTGTTACCTGCTGAGGAACAACTGGAAGATTCTGGAAAAAGGCCTTGGAAAAATGCCCCAAATCGTGAGGTGGTGAGAGGCTTTCCTTCCACCCACTCTGGCAGCAGGTGAAGAGGAGGCACAGACTGGCACTCAAGGCTGGGAGATGTGTGGTCTTCCCGCAGCTGACCCACAGAGCTGTCCTCCGACACGGAGTGGACCCTGCTTCCCAAAGCACAGGAGCCTGTTTCAAAAAAAAAGTAGGTAACAATGGTAAAAGATTAGTTCTGCTTCAGAGATCATAAATTTTCTAGAAAGACAGCCGGGTTCCCTTGCCATGAACTTGCACATGATTGTGCTTTCCATGTGCTGATTTTCATGAGAGAGGGGAGCGACGGGTGAACCAGCTGGTGTCAGGAATTAAAATTCCCACGCAGCTATTCCCCTAGCATGAGTGAGCGAGGCCGCTTCCAGAACCACTCTATGTGAGCACTAGGTCCCAGGCCTTTTCACCAACAGGGGTCCCTTTATTTTTTGCCTCCCATCTACTAGATGTTTGGTTTTTTTTTCTTACCAGACTTTATTACAGAATGATCTTTT
The DNA here is from genome assembly GCF_001890085.2 of Hipposideros armiger. Lineage (NCBI taxonomy): Eukaryota > Metazoa > Chordata > Mammalia > Chiroptera > Hipposideridae > Hipposideros > Hipposideros armiger. The sequence continues at coordinate 589,277 of NW_017731502.1, read as the reverse complement.
TTTAATTATTATTAACTAAAGACACCAATGTACCACTCCCAACTTCTGACTGGCCCAAAGCGATCAGCTAGACCACTCTGAATTTGGTATAAAAAGAGCCAAAGCAAAGGACTTGACATTTTTGTCAGCTAGTTTTTCCAATGGCAACTAAAAAGACGATTTCCACTGGGGTTTTGAGAATGCTGAAAGACACTAGAGGGCCTGAATAATGAACTCTCAGTAAATGTTAGTTGTTATCATCATCATCATCATCATCACCATCATCATCACCATCACAATTATAGCCTCTGGGAAGCTGTGAATACCAGATTAAGAACCACGATCCGTACACAGATGGTAACAATCACAGTGATGATAATGGCAGAGATTCCTAAGCCCTCCCTGAGCCAGGCATTCTTTCACACGTTTTACATGCATGATCTTATTTAATCTTTACCACAGCCTCATGAGAGAAGTGTTACTATTATTGCCCCATTTTACAAATGAGGATCAAATTGGGGAAGTAACTTGTCCAGTATTAGTAAGTGTCAGAGGGAACTGAGGTCTGATTTAGCACTGGGGTAGTCTTGCTGCCTTGCAAGTTGAAGAGTCTCTCAGTCTGAATCCTCAAAGAAACATCAGTTATATTTGTGGCTTTATGTCATTGATCTTCATATATTGCACATGTTCTGAAAGAAAAACTCCACGTATGGTTATATGGCTCTTCTGGATACAGTTCCCCATGTTCTGGAGATCGCACGTATGTCTTCCTCATGGTGAGGTCTTCAGAGCAGACACCATCTCTGATCCCTCCAGGCTTGGCATGAGGAGGCGCTCAATCTACTCATGGGAAAGACAGCGGAATAAACCTCCTAGTGAACCAGAACTGCCCCCACCAGCACCACCTTCTGACCCTCCGACCTTCTTTTGTGTTGATGTTGAATGGTTTCTTCAAAGGACATATGCATTAAATGTCACCTGGTTAAATGCATCCTGCCATATTGCCTGGTTGCAGGGAGTGAACCAGAGCTGCACCTGGGGCATGTGTGCATGTTTGTTTTCTCTCTCTCTCTCTCTCTCTCTCTCTCTCTCTCTCTCTCTCTCTCTCTCTCTCTCTTTCTTTCTCTCTCTTGAAGCAACTGAGAGAAGAATGTGATTTTTCCT
>NW_017731502.1:559160-588118 GCF_001890085.2 Hipposideros armiger | reverse complement strand
TTTCTCTCTCTCTCTCTCTCTCTCGCCCTGAATGGTGGCAAGTGATCCTAGGATCCAGGGCACAGCACCAGTTTGAAAAACCTGGTAGGTTTTGGAGTTTGGTTTGAGTCTTCATGATAGTCAACAAGTAAATCCAGAGTTGAGACCAGAAGTTGTTGTTCCCACAGGCCACGGACATTCCTGAGAACTTGGTCAGGTGGTAGGAGGGTGTGTGCAGAGATTCGAGATTGGAGCAGGAATCCCCTAAGCCAATGTAAGCAAAAATGGGGAACTTATATTTTGATTGTGGGATGGCTTTGTAAACTCTTAGCAGCGGGAGTGTAGCCAGTCTTAAGAAAGCCTGGAACCACAAAGTAGAATGCCTTCAAGACTCTCTCCATCTTTTGGTCTCTGCTTTCCCTCTCAGCAGACCAACTCTCTCTGCTGCTATGAGTGCAAGCTTGTCAGAAGATGGCCGCCTCAGTGGTAACAAGTTGCCGGGGGGACTGGCCTTCTTTCTCTGCCCAGTGTCAAATTCCCAGGGAAGGAACTTTGATTGGCTAGCCAGGGTCAGGTGATCAGCCCTGGTCTGAGGTGACTGGGTCATTTTAAACAAACATGGTGGCTGGAGCACACAAGGGTAGATCATGGGGACAGTTAAGAGCATCATTATTTTCACAGATAATGATCCCCCAAAGGAAGTCCGCTTTAGCCTCCCCCACTTTTCTGAGGCTGCTCTCTCCCCTGCATATCCCAAGACTCCATGGTAGACCATAGAATCACCTGCCTGCTGCCTCCTGCCATTCCTGATGATGCAAGGTGGTCACCCTATCTGAGTCTAGAGATCCTTCTGGCAGTGCCACGCCCAGGCCAGATGGGCATTGAGACAAACCTGTGGGTCATCTTTGAGAACAAGAAGCAGGGTTGGCAATAAAGCTTGGATTGTCCGAAGGTGGTCTGGTTCTCTGCGAGCTCTAGGAAGAGGCAATGGTGTTTGGTAATGGGGACTGCATGCGAGGGGCTGGAAGGTGAGTGCACGGCAAACCTGGGTCTCCCCAGCAGGGCAGAGCTGAGGGGAGGAAGCCATTTGGGGCAGTGGCCACACGTTGCTTTGACTCAGCTCTGAGAGTACACAGACCAGTGTGTCACACGTTCCTGTTTGCTCTAAGGGTTCCATAGTTTATTCTGTGATTTTTCTTAATTTAAAAAATTTTTTGTAGAAATTTAGAAATATATTTTATTTATAAATTTGCATAGAAACTACAAAGTAATTCTCAAAATCCAGAAAAGAGCAAAAAAATAAGAAAAGAATCACATATAAACTAATCACTGGTGACATATGAAGGTATACCCTTCAGTGTTTTTGTTTTTGTTTTTTAATAGATTTAGGGACGAGGCAAAAATAGGATCATACCAATAAACTGTTTAACACCTGCTTTTCTCGCTCCACATACCAAGGGGCTCTTTCCCATATTCTTACATGGTCTTTCACAGTTACTGCAAGGTTGGATGGAGGACGCAGAAAAATATCAGCTGCATTCCTTGACTCCCAGTGGGGCCCTGAGGAGATGCAGCCCCTCTGTGATTTATCTTTTCCTGCTGATAAAATTATGGAACGTTTTCTTCATGGTGCCCCCATACCTACCCCCACAGCTGCCCGAGGGCAGTGGACCTCACTCCTGCATGTTCCCTGCACCCTGTGGGCCAGCCACGCTTCGTAGACTCTCTGAGGTCACCCCAGCTGGGTGGCTCCGAGGGACTTGTATACAGCCCAGATGCTGGTAGGCTTCCTGCACCCCTGCTGCTGTCTGCCCAGGGCTGCCCATCAGCGCTGCCTGCCAGCTCACCGTCCCTCCTTTCCTCTGCTTTGCAGGCTGTCGCCCAGAGATTGCAGAGGGGGCTGCTCTGGAGCTGACCCACCGCAGAAAATCACCAGGTAACATCAGCAACCAAAATCACAATCATCGATGGAGTTCTCTTTCCAAACTGGTCAGGTGAAAAGCACTCATACAGGCATTAAAGCTCATTTTTGCCACGATTCTACAAGCCAGATAGCATTAACCCCATTTTATAGATGGGGAGACTGAGGCTAGAGCAATTAAGGGTAGTACTTTGAGTCATTCCGCTGGTAAAAGGCAGACTGGAGATTTGAACCCAGGACTGGACTGAGTCCCATGTCACACACTGTCCTCAACCCCTCACTGCCTCTGGAACTAGAGGTGAGCAAGGGGTAATATAGATAGAACATCTGGGGTGACCAAGGGTCAGAGAGGTCATATAAGCCAGTGGTCCTTCCTCACCTGAGGGCTGGAGCTAGGCTCCATGCATGAGAATCTCCTTTCAGGAATTTGTTAACAGTATAGATTTGGGGCTCATCTAGAGATTCTGATGAGGTACATGTGGGGTGGGGCCTGGGAGTGTGTCTTTATAAAGCTCCCCAAATGACTTGGAAAAACAGCCAGGCTTTGGAACTGCTGATGAAATAGCAACAAGTCCTCACCATTTGCCAGGTAGAGGGCGCTTCACTGAATAAGGAAAGAACAACAACCTGATGAGGGGCAACCTATATTATCATCCTCAATTTAAAAAGATAGGGAGAGTGGGGCCCAGAGAGTTTAAGACGTTTACTCAAAGTCACACAGCTTGAAAGTGGTAAAGAGGACTTCGGACATGGTCAGGGTCAGTCTGTGCTCATATACCGCCTCCACCCATCACCTGCAGCCAGCACACTTCCCTGTTCAGCCCGCGTTCAGATCCACCATAGCTTATCCTGCCATGGCTTTTATGGCGTCAGGGAATGAAAATAATGATCGAATCCAGGGAGGCAAGGATGAGGAGCACTTAATATTTCCATTTGGAAGTTTGGTCACCTCATGTTTCTCCTCTGAGCAGGACACATAATGGAGGGCACATGACACAGATGGCCAGAGTTGGAGTTAGCCCAGAAGACAACAGACCACATCCTCACATGTTGTCTTTGGAAACAAAAGGCACCTACCTCCCTTCCTCTGGGAGCAGGGGCTGGCAGGAGGGAGAGGGCTTATGGGAGAGCTTTCTTGGGCCCTTAGTTTTTTTTGTTTTGTTTTGTTTTGTTTTTATTGTTAGTTTCAGGTGTACAGAACAATGCAATAGTTATCCTTTTCACCCTCACAGAGTAACAACCCCCCTTCCCCCATGTATTGCCCTCCCACCCCCGATATCATGCTTATCTATTATAATTCCATTGATTCCAATCCCCCTCTCTATTCCATGTCCCGAGATTAAATGTATATATAATTATAGTTGACATACAATCTTATTCAACATCAGTTTCAGAAATACAGTGCGGTGGTCAGGCCTCTTCACTGACTATGAAGTAGTCTCCCCAACAGGACATGAGTCCATCTGGGCCCTTAGTTTTTTTGTGTGGGTTATTTTGTTTTTGTTATTTTGGGGGAACTCCAGAATCTTGCTCCCCTCATTGCCTGTCACCCCAGCCCTCTGTTCTAGGGTGACCTTGAGCCGCAAAACTGCTGTCCACGTGGACCGGGGCTGACACTGCACGTCCATCTGCCAGGACCCCTGTGTCCAAACTCCGAGACATGGCGACCAATGGCAGCAAGGTGGCTGACGGGCAGATCTCCACGGAGGTCAGCGAGGTCCCCGTGGCCAATGACAAGCCCAAAACCCTGGTGGTCAAGGTGCAGAAGAAGGCAGCGGACCTTCCAGACCGGGACACGTGGAAGGGCCGCTTTGACTTCCTCATGTCCTGTGTGGGCTACGCCATCGGCCTGGGCAACGTCTGGAGATTCCCCTATCTCTGCGGAAAAAACGGTGGCGGTAGGTGCTGGCCTGGCCACCTACCAGCTGGGCCCGGACCCCACAGAAAGTGTCCCTCATAGATGTTTTCTGGGGCACCCTTAGGGGAATGGATCCTCTAAAAAACTCTGAAAGGAGTGTCAGGCCCCACTTCCTGTTTCTTGTCCTTTTACCAAAGGATTCCCAAAGGGTGATTGTCCTCTGTCAATGATATCAAAAAGTTGACCTCTACATTTGCAAAGTGTAGGGGATATTCTTTGAGCAAAGGACATTCTTGGGCCTCGCTTTGGCTGTGGGTGCTGCTTTTGAGGCAGAGTGTAAGGGAGTCATGGCTGGGACCACAGAGTGCCCTGCTATGGTGGTCTCTCTGACCTGGGTTTCTCCAAAGCTGTGGGGCCACAAGCATCTCTCTTCTCAACCTTGCAGGAGCATTCCTGATCCCCTACTTCCTGACGCTCATCTTTGCGGGGGTCCCACTCTTCCTGCTGGAGTGCTCCCTAGGCCAGTACACGTCCATCGGGGGCCTGGGAGTGTGGAAGCTGGCCCCTATGTTCAAGGGTAAGTCTGCAGAGTGGGGCTGTGGGTCGTGATGTGATCCCACCCACAGGACGGTGGTGAAGCCAGGGCCTTCCCACCACCCCGGCCTCTCTAGACAGAGGGAGCTGCTTTGCCACATCTGAGCAAAGTGGAGCTCTTACAAGGGCCCAGGTAACAGGTGGTGATGCTGGCCAGAACCTAGGGTGGTGGAGGTGGAGAGGACGACCCCGTCCAGACGCCCCCATGCTCACATTAGCCTGCCTTGTTCTGTGAGCTTGTTTTCCTGGCAGGGGCTGGGTGTGACTTTCTTTGCTTCCTTGCTCAGTGCTGACAGACACTCAGGTGGACACATGGACAATTATGCTTGCCTAGCAAGCTCAGTCCCAGCCCAGCCTGTGTGTGTGTGTGTGTGTGTGTGTGTGTGTGTGGCAGACGCAAGGCCTGGTTCCCTCACTTGCCAGATGCATGTGACCGTAGCCAAGTTCCTGCCTCTCTCCAAAGCCCCATGAAATTGTAAATGTGGGAAATGATAGCAGAGACATGCACTGGGGCAGTTATCGCTATTAAATGAATGTCATGATGGTATATCCACTCCCAGGGGTGGGTCTTGCCGCTGCTGTGTTGTCCTTCTGGCTGAACATCTACTACATTGTTATCATCTCCTGGGCCATCTACTACCTGTACAATTCCTTTACTATGGTGAGTGGCTCCTCCGACCACCCCTCCAGAAAGAGCTAGACCCAGAGCCCACCCTCCATCCACTGGGACCACCATTCTGCTGACAGGGCCATTCCTCGGGTTGTGGGCATAGTCTTCAGCAGCCCTGGTCTCCCCACAATTATAGCACTGTGATCTGAGCCCCTGCTCTGAGCCAGGCACTTTGTGTGGGCTAACCTGTAATCCTCATGACACCCCTCTAAAATGGGCATTGTTACCCCACTTCATATGGACCCAGGTTCAAATCCTGACCCTACTATGATAGACCAGGTGTGGGAACTTTGGGAATGAGACTTAACCTCTCTGAACCTCAGTGTCCTCGTGTATAAAATGATGGTTAAAGGGAAACCTGCCTCCTAGGAGCTGTGAGGATTAAGGAGTAAATGTGTATACAGTGCTTGGATCTGTACCTGGCAAAGAACAAGCACTGTAAGTGTTCACTGTTCCTATCAGCATGCACAGGATCAGATGGGTGAGGTCTCTTGCCCAAGGTTGAGTAGCTGGGAAGTGGCCCCAGGATGGACACATGAAACCTTATGAGGCAGCTAGGAAAGCTGGTTTTCAGAGTGAAAAGTTAGCTGTGGGCCATTGGCGTAATGGATAACACATGTGACTCTAGATCAGAGTGAAAAGTTAGAGGTTCAAATCTGAGCGGTGTGACGCAGGAGCTGTGTGGTCTTGAGCAAGTTGCTGCCCCTTTCTGGTCTCTGAAATGGGGCTCACAGTGTGCCCTGCTTCTGGAAGCTGTCAGTAAGGGGAGGTGAAATAATGACTGAGGAGGCTCAGGTTACGGTGAGGGTAGATAGATGGGGTGTGCTGGGACCACTGTTGCCAGCCCCAGGCGGCTCAATGGGGTTTGTCTGTGCCACTGTGTCTTTGCAGTCACTGCCGTGGAAACAGTGTGACAACCCCTGGAACACAGACCGCTGCTTCTCCAACTACAGCATCTTGAACACCACCAACATGACCAGTGCCGTGGTGGAGTTCTGGGAGTGAGTATGGGGCCATCCATGGTGTGTGGGGGGGTCGTATCAGCCAGGGCCAGCAGGCACAGAGGTACCCTCCAAAGGCTGATGAGAAAGCTAAGTGAAGGACTATTCGTGGAGAGATGGGAGAGGCTAAGGGAATCACAGAGAGGGTGAAGCCCCTTCCCCTTCCCCCCAGAAAGAACTGGACCCTGGAAGGGGCCACTAGACATACACTGTGACCTTCAGTAGGGAAATCTGGCTGCAGATAAAGCCACAGCCAGCGGGGAGAATACCTCCCGGACCTTTCTCTCCTCCCGCCCTCCGCACACCTGCCATTGGTCAAACCCAGCAGAAGTTGGAGGGCAAGGGAGCCAGTGATGCAGCCATAGCCATCAGCTTCAGGACACGGAGCAGGGTAGAGAAGGTTGGCCAGTGGCCAGTGAGGGGAATAACGATCATAGGCGGAGAAGAATCACCAGGAGAGGCCAGTAAAGTCCCAATTCATCCTGAAAACCAGTCCAGTCTACTTAGAAACCCAGAGTCACTTGGAATAAAGACACACACACACACACACACACACACACACACACTCCATAGTGAAGGCCATGCTGATTGTATCTTCAGGGGAGCGCATCATACAAGATGCGTGTTGGGGGCATTCGTTTTCCAAAATGAGGTCCTAGGACCCAAATCTCTTTGGCATGGAGGAAGCGTGTGTGCTTGGCAGCTTGAAAGGGTCTGGGAGCAACCTGGAAGGTTCCACTGCATCTTAGATAAGCTGCCAGGAGGAGCCGTTGTCAGCAGGTGTCAGAACACATGATGCCAAATCTCTTTGTGCTAAACCGACCTTAGCTAAACTGTGTCCTTCCTTACAGATATAAATCAAATTCTGTTCCAACTGGTTCCGCTTTCGGGCATCTCCCACATATATTGGGGTGTCAGAAAAGTCATGACGCATTTTTGCAACGAAAAACAGAAAAAATATGTCATGACTTTTCCGACCACCCAGTAGTTGTCCCACATGTATCTAGGCTTTTCATTCAGCTATTTATTCAGTGAACATTTCTTGAGCACCTACCTGCCAGTCTGGTGGGAGACATGAGTAAGCAAACAGGCAGGGGCAGCACCAGGTGACCAGTGCTAAGAGGAGGGGCACGCAGGTAGCTGTGGGGGCACCAGGGAGGTGCCTGGACCAGCCTAGGTGAGGAGTGACATCTAAAGATGAAAAACAGTGTTGGGAAGACAGGAGTTAGCACACGGAAGAGTGTGCGTGAAGGCTTGGGGGCAGGCGAGAGAGAGTAAGCAAGGCTGGGGTGAGGAAGTGACAAACTGTCCAGTCTTATGAGAGTTTGAGGAGGCTGCGGTGAGAGCTGAGACGAGAGAGACAAGCAGGGGCCAGCTCAGGAAGGCTTTGCAAGGTCCACCTGGAGAGTTTGGGCTTCATACTGAGAACAGTAGTATTCACTGCAGACTTTTAAGCAGAGGAATGACGGGACCAGACTTGCAGTTTAGAAGGATCCCTGGGCCGGGAATGGGAACAGTGTGAAAGTGAAGGCACACTGCTAGGAGGCTACTGCAGCCATCCAGGTGAACAACAACGGTGGTTGACCTAAGGCACTGGCCAGTCAGCACTTTCCACCAGTCAGTGTAATGGGCCCCACAGTCCCCACCCAGCTCTTGGATCTCCGTGAGCACAGATGTCAGCACAATCACAGTGGAGGCTATTGCCCATGTCCACGCCCTCTCCCCACTCGAGCCCCTGCCAGCCCCACATGACTTTCTTCTCCCTCCACTGTCCCACCAGGCGCAACATGCATCAGATGACAGATGGGCTGGATAAGCCAGGTCAGATCCGCTGGCCTCTGGCCATCACCCTGGCCATCGCCTGGATCCTTGTGTACTTCTGTATCTGGAAGGGTGTCGGCTGGACTGGAAAGGTAAGAGATGTGCACAGTGGGAACTAGAAGGGGATGGATCTACAAAAGGATCTCTGCCCTGGACAGGAAGTCTGTACCTCCCAGGAGCCCTTCATCTCTCTGTGCCTCAGTTTTCTTTCCTGTACAATGGGAATAATATTACCTACCTTTCAGGCAGGTGTGAGGATTAAAGGAAATAATGCAAATCATGCCCTTAACGCAGTGCCAGGTTCATGGTAAGTCTCTTACGATTCCCCAGGGCCTGGTAGAGCCACCGAAAAACAGGGCAAATGTTGCTCATGGACCGTTGAACAAACGGTCCCTGAGCATCTACTCTGTTCCATGCCTTGTTCTAGGCGGGTGGGAGATCCCCGGGTGAACATTCCACATCCCAGCCTTAGAGGTACAACAGAGATGGAGTGATTAATGGCTGAATACTCAGGCCTTGTATTCAAACAGTCCTGAGTTCAGATCCCAACTCGGCGATTGATTTGGCTGTGTGACCTCCATCAAGTCACTTCACCTCTCTGAAACTCAGTTTCCTTCTCTAAAATGGGGCTAACATCTATGCTTATCCATTGGTTTGTTATGCAAATCAAATGAGACAGTGATTTTGTAAAGCACTCAGCAACTAGCACAGGGAGTTATTGTTTTTTGTTTTTATTATTGGCAAGGGCAGAGCCAGACCAAGCTGGGGTGTCCAGCCTGGAGACATCCGAGGAGCTTGCTGATCAAACTGCGGGGAGTGAAATTGGCCTCACCCCCACCTCTTTCCCCCTTACGCCCCATCCCATGAGTCTGGGGACAGAAGGTGGCAAAGTCTCTCACCGGCCTTGGCCTGAAGGACTCAGGGCAAGTGTGTCATTTGAGGGTCAAACAAGTAAAGAGGAGAATGAATTTGAACTGAATAAGACTGGAGACAGAGAGGTCCAGACTACCTAACAAGTTGTACTAGCAAAACATAACTTTAATGAAGTCCACACTTGGGCATGGGCACAGCTGATGAAAAGCTGTCCTATTTCAGTCTGGTGGGACCTTTGGACCCAACAGGTTCTCAGATTCAAGGCTGGTGTCAAACAGCTTTGCTCTGTCCCTAGGCTAGGCAGGCAGAAGGAGGGCACAGGTGTCTCCTGGCCCAACTTTCAGAAGCAAAAGAATGTAGGCATAAGAGCTTTGGAAGAGACAGCTAAGTTTGAATCTCAATCCCCTGGTTCCTACCTGTGTGCTCTTGGGCAAGTCTCTGAGCCTCACTCTGAACGTCACTTCTCTGAGCCTCAGTCTCTTCACCTGTTAAGTGGTTACAATAATAGTACCTTACAGGGTTGTCACAAAGACTGTAGGGGGATAATCTATGCAGAGTATGTATCATATGCCTAACACATAGTAGGCACTCCATACATGACATCAATTATAATTGTTTTGGTGTGGTATCTAGAGTTCCTGCTATATTAGTAGACTAACTACTTCTTGGGGACAGAGAGTAGGGCCTCTCTCACTGCATCTTTTGAGTGAGTCGACCAATCCATCCATAAGCATTTACTGAGCACCTACTGTCTACCTAGTTCCATGCTGAACATGGAAGACACATTGAAGTGCAAGATCTAGGCAACATATATTAAACGTGATGTATGTTCTCATGCAACCAAGCTTTCTGAGTAGTAAGGTTGATTGTATGCATTTTCCAGACAAGAAAACGCTAGGCTCAGGGAGGATAAGAAATCGACCCAATGTCACACAACTTATAGGTGACACAGAGGGTTTTGAATCCCCTTATACTAATTGCAAGTACAGTGGATTTTCTACGGGATCATGGCTGCTTTTTCTAACTCGGAAGAATCTCAGAGTCAAGTCAGGGAGATGAAACTAAACCAGAGAACAATTTATGCTGAGCATGACTCAGAGATACAGAGGTCATTGAACTTGAAAATTGCTCTTTTACAGTAGGGAGCAAAGAAATGCAATTTCATACAATGATCTCAGTCTTTTGATTATCAATTTGGCAAAAAATAATTTTTAAGATGATTATACTCAGTGCTGGCATCTTTGAAGGATAGGCACCCTCTGTAATGCTGGACAAAGTTCAATTTCTGGAAGATAATTAGGCAATATAGATTAAAAGCCTTTGAGAAGCGTATTCATTTTTTCTCAGTAATTCCACTTCTAGAAATTTTTCCCAAGACTAGTCTAATTTTTTTAGTGTCATTTGTTAGTAATATTTTAGTATAATTTGTCTACTTTTATAGACAAAGTTTTATATACAGGGCTGGCCAATGTAGAATCGGAAATAACCTCAGTGGATAACAGTGGGGGAAACTTTCAAAAGGATGGTGAAACCTCCTGAGGGACTATTTTATATAATTAAAAATCACATTGTAATGAGACGATAGAATAATCTTTGGTAAACAAAACAAGAAACAAAGCTGTATATACTGTGTGTTTTTAAACTTGAAACATGTCAAATGAGAAGGCAAGTAATAATTTGAGCCTCATCTTGTAAGAAAATGTGATCATATGTGCAAAAGAAAGTCTCAAAAGAGGAACAGTAAAATGTTAAATCTGCGCATTTATGTATTTGTCAGGCATTTACTGAGTGTCTACTGTATACCATGGACCGTTCTGGGCACTGGGAAAACAGACGTGAACAAGACAAGCCCTGTCCCTCATGTAACTTACATTCTAGGGGCTGTTTAAAGGAACTTTAATTGTGTGTGTGTGTGTGTGTGTGTGTGTGTGTGTGTGTGGTGTAATTTTTTAAAAATTTCCTTTCACCACATGGATTACTTGAATAAATTTAAACAGAAATCAAAAAATAGGAGGGGTAGGGGAAGGGAAAAACGAAAAACTGGGGTCTGAGCTGGTTGGTTCAGACTCCTAGGAGAGGCTGCAGAAAAGTGGCCAAGCAGAGCAGATTAGAAACCTAGAAAGGCTTCCTGGAGGAAGACAAACCGGAACCAAGCCCAGAACCACAACAGGTACAAATGTAGGTGAAGTGGGGCAGGGGGAAGCATGGGTCCTCTGAAGGGGGCGTGACTGCATCACCCACTTTCCTCCCAGGTGGTCTACTTCTCAGCCACGTACCCCTACATCATGTTGATCATCCTGTTCTTCCGAGGAGTGACGCTGCCCGGTGCCAGGGAGGGTATCCTCTTCTACATCACGCCCAATTTCCGCAAGCTGTCTGACTCCGAGGTGAGCGGCCCTCCTGGACTCCAGTCCTGGAGGGCACCGGCTGGGTTAGCAGCACACCTGAGTCCTGAGCCGCCGTTTAATAGCTTTAGGATAAGTTCCTACACCTCTCTGACCCTCCGATGAAAACTGGGATTCTTCCCACCTCGAACGGATTTGCACATGTAAAAGAACCCTAAGGCACTGTGGCTCTGATTATAATTTTAACTATTTTTTGATCACTCTACCTATAGGTGTGGCTGGATGCAGCTACCCAGATATTCTTCTCCTACGGGCTGGGCCTGGGATCCTTGATCGCTCTTGGAAGCTACAACTCTTTCCACAACAATGTCTATAGGTGGGAGAGCACAGGAGTCCCTTCGTTCCCGGCCACGCCCCACTGCGGCCGCGCCCCCTGGTCTTTCTCCACTGTCAGCCCCACCCCTCTCAGAGCCAATCTCTTCTGGCCACTACTTCTGATTCAGTCCCTCCCCTGTGGATGCGGGGGGGGGGGTGGACCAACCTGCCCTGTAGCCCCACTCCCAGGCACCCTCTTCCACCCAGCCCCTTACTAACTACTGACCAGTAGCTCACCTTCCTGCCAGCCATGCCCTTCTGACTGTGCCCTTCTCTCTGCAGGGACTCCATCATTGTCTGCTGCATCAATTCGTGCACCAGCATGTTCGCAGGATTTGTCATCTTCTCCATTGTGGGCTTCATGGCCCATGTCACCAAAAGGTCCATTGCTGATGTGGCAGCCTCAGGTCAGCGTTGCACAGTGGAGGGCCAGGGCTTAGGGAGAGGGAGAAGCTAACCGTGCTGGCCTTTACAGTCATTATATCACCAACACCTTGGCTCTCTAGCATTGAGGTCACTATATGCCAGGCAGGACACTGAGCATTTATGTGGACTGTATCCCTGCATCTTCACAACACTATGAGGTCACCTGGCCAAGATCAGGGAGCTAGAAAATGGTGGAACTTTAGACATGAGTCCAGACATGGCTGATTGCAAAGCCTGGCCCTACTGTCACTTCCAGCATAATCCTGGACACCTGGGGGAAGAAGACCCACTCTTGCTCCTCTGGGATAGAAACTCTGGTCCAACTCAGCCATGTTCACCACCATGACACAAGGCACCCAAATCAGTGCATTTGTCCAAGTTCCAAAAATGTTATCACCAAGTGGGCTGTGCCCACTCTACGTGCCACACAGTCATCCATGCCACAGTATCCAAGGAAAAACCCAGGCAACTCTGCCCTTCCCTGCTCAGCCAGGAAATCAGCAAACGTGAGGGACTGCTATGTACACGGCAGAGGTTCTGGGTTCAGAGAGGTAACATGACTTGCCCCTTCCCTGTCATGGAGAACTGGGCTGGTCGTGTGGACAGGAACGTTCCCCACTGAGGGCCTAATCTCACTGCTGGCCAGGCTACCACAGCCCCTCATCTCAACTCACTGGTCCCCTTGCCTCTGGACACCACCCTATTGCCTCCCCCGCTACACACACTGTTCCCTCATGTAGAAAAAGGGGACTGACTACACTCACTCCAAAGATGAAATGAATTAAAGCTTAGAAAAGGGTGTGTGCTGGGTATGCTGTAGGTGCTCAGTACCTTTTATTTCTTTCTCCTTTTATGCCCTTTCCCCCACAGGCCCTGGGCTTGCGTTCCTGGCGTACCCAGAGGCAGTGACCCAGCTGCCCATCTCTCCCCTCTGGGCCATCCTCTTCTTCTCAATGCTGCTGATGTTGGGCATTGACAGCCAGGTAAGCACATCCTCCCTGGCACCTTGAGGAGCCCCCACCCAGCCTCACCTATCCGGGAGCAAGCAGGGAGAGGAGGCTAATGCCCTAGGCCCCAGGGAAGATGGTCAAGAGTTTCAGACCCCTAGAATGCTCCGCCTGATGAAAGTTCAGGGAACAGCTCAGCCGCCTTCCCCATTTTCCAGATGGGGAAACATGTGCCCGGAGGGAAGGGACTCTCCTGAGATCACAAAGGGAGGCGGAGGCAGATCAGGCTTAGACCCTGGAGCTCTCTGACCCTGCTGCCCCAGTGTTGCCAGGCTCTATGGTCTTCGCCCAGAGAATCGGGTTTCATGTGGGTTGGGGCTGGGGCCTACTGCGGGTGGCTGACCTCCACTCCCCCTGAAGTTCTGCACCGTGGAGGGCTTCATCACGGCCCTGGTGGACGAGTACCCCAGACTCCTCCGCAATCGCAGGGAGCTCTTCATTGCTGCCGTCTGTGTCGTCTCCTACCTGATCGGCCTCTCTAACATCACCCAGGTGAGCACCATCAGCACCTGGCCCTGGCTGTCAGCCCCAGGGCCACCCCCAGGCTCTCTTCATGCTGGCCTTGTCTTCTCCTCCTGCCATCCATTCATTGAGCACCTTCTTCGTGCCTGGCCTGGCACACATGCCAAGGAGTCAGATGGGGTTCCTGCCCTCGAGGGGCCCCTGGGCTGGTGGGAGACACAGACACTGAGTTAGAAATGATAGGACAGAGCTAGAGAATACAGCCCTTTACCAGGCCTGGGGCAACAGGGACTGCTTCCTAGAGGAAGGGATGCAGGGACTGAGTTTCGAAAGACTCTCAAAAATTAAGTGGAGGGTCAAGGTGGAGTTGGGCCTTTGAAGTTGACACTGCCCCTTCCTCTCACTTTCACTTTTCCTTTTCTGTCGATATTAATAAGCAATGCTTTCTGCACTCAAGGCCTTCCCCGTCTACTCAGAAGACAGGCACAAAACTGATGAATTGTACAATAAATATAAATGACCCTAAAGCCATGAGCTCAGCGCTATGGATCTGATTTATGATCCACAAAACCACCCCGATCCAAAGATAGTTCAGACCCAGAATGACTGTTCATTCATTCCTTCATCATTGCTGAACATCTCTTATGGGTCTGGCATGACACTGGAGATGTCAGCAGTTAACATGACAAATTAACTTGGTGGACAAGACTGACATACAAATGGAGATCATTAAAGGCCACAAAGAAAAGGGGATAGTGGGACAGAGAATGACCAGCAAGGATGCTACCTCAGACAGAGTAGTAAGGAGAGGTCCCTCTGAAGAAGTGATCGTTAAACTGAGACTGAAATGGTGAAGAAGAGCCAGCCAGGGGAAGATGTAGCTAGGGGAGGAAAGTACAGCAGGTGCAAAGGCCCTGAGGTGGGAATAGGCCTGATGAGCTTGAGGAACAGAAGGAAGGCCAGTGTGACAGGGCAGAGGGAGTGAGGGGTAGGTAAGTGGGGGATGCAGAACCAGATCATGCAGGACCTTGAAGTACAAGGCATTTGGATTTTATTTTATTATTTGATTTTCTATCTCTCTACTTAGTGATATGTTATGTTATTGTCTTACTTGAGCCATGGAGGGTTTTAAGCAGGGGAGGGCCGTGACTGGTTTAACATTGTAGACAGATGGCTCTGGTGACCAGCTCTACTTTCTGCCCTCCAGCCTTACCAGAAATGGGGCATTTCCCTCACCCCCAGACATTTTCTTCCCAAACCCCAGAGAGTCAACATGCACATCCTCTCAGAGTCCCAATGCCCTTAGTGCTTCCTCAGATCTACCCACAGCCTTCTTGCTGCAGGGTAGCCTAACCCTAACCTCGTCAGACTGCGAAACCCAGTTTGTGAACTGTGAACCGAATGCCCTGGGCGCTGGAGAAAGTGGCCTCACTCTCACTGCTTTTCCTCTTGCAGGGGGGCATTTATGTTTTCAAGCTTTTTGATTACTACTCTGCCAGTGGCATGAGCCTGCTGTTCCTCGTGTTCTTTGAATGTGTCTCCATTTCCTGGTTTTACGGTAAGCATCAACCTCTCCTTCCGTCATTCATTCACTCATTCATTCCTTTCTTCAATCATCATTCACCAATACAACTTGAACACAGGCCCTTTGCATGCATTAATTTATTTAGTCCTCACAACAATTCAATGATGTTAGCACAGGAGGTCCCATGTTCAGAAGATACCATAAGAAGAACAGTTAAATAAACTCATTTAAAATGGGAACGATAATAAATAAATAAATTAATTAATTAATTAAAAGGAACCAAAATTTATTCATAAATTTTGGGATAAAATGGTTTGTTTGAGATTTTATTTAGAAAAGGGAAACCTAACCTACAAAAAAAAAATCTAAAGTTAAATTAGTTTTTAAAGTTAGGCTATAATTAAAAGTATGCACTATCTTAGAGCAAAGCATGAAGGAAACAATGATTTCATTTGTTTATTTCGTGGCCTAAGTTTCCAGACCCAACAGCATGATAGTCAAAGGATGTCCTTCCCCACACTTTGATTATCACAACAAGATGATGTGTTTGAAAGAAATGTTCTCTGGGGCCCCTCTTAGTCCTTGATAATCATTGTATCTTCTTTGCCACCTCACTCTCCCCATCACTTTCCTTTCCTCAGCTCTAGCTGGCCTAGTGCCAGCAATGACTTGGCTTATAATTGGAGCAGTGCCCAACATCACTCATGAACTTCATGACATCTGCGGGTTTTTGCAAGATTTGCAGTTCTTTGCAACCTATCACCAGTTGCTGATAGCATCAGATCATCAGGGAAAACCACCTCTGCCCAGCAAGGCTTCAAAGGAATGGCTAGGAGAGATGTTGGCTGGGATGGACATAAGAGTGGTGGGGACACGTTTTATAAGTACATATACCTGATTGTTGGTAGATATTTTCACATTAAGGTGACTTGCTTTCCCACACAACCCACTTGCTGTTTGGATTTGGTTACTGAGTACTTAGATAACAAGGAACCCCCACCCTAGAGCATTAGCCCATGTTACAGATGAGGAAACTGAGGCTCAGGTTAGGTGACTTGCCTATGGCCACACTGTGACAGGTTGAGTTTAGCCTGTAGTGCCCACAGCTCATCCATCCTGCCTGCTTTTGCTTCAAATGTCACAGGTGTCAACCGATTCTATGACAACATCCAGGAGATGGTTGGCTCCAGGCCTTGCATCTGGTGGAAACTCTGCTGGTCTTTCTTCACCCCAATCATTGTGGCGGTAAGGACAAGGCTTGATCAGCTCTGTTAGGATGAGGACGTATTAGGCCCTGGGGCAACTCAGGTCTGGAAAGAAACTTCTAGAGACAAAGGCATATGGAAGAGGCCCCAGACCCCTGTTTCCTAATAATACTACCCCGTGCCATCGGCTGAGCATCTATTCTGTGCCCTGCATGAACCGGACACATTGCATCATCCTCACAAACCTAGCAAATTAGACATTATTACCCTACTTTACTGCTGAGGGACCCAGGTCTCACCTGGTCAAGCATCACTAACGCATGCTGCATTCAAACCAGGTCAGCCTGATTCTGAAGCCCAGACTATTCATACTGGGAGGCCTGTCATTCTCAGCATCTCCCATTCCTTCCCAAAAGAGGAAGCTGGGGCATGAGCAAGCCTGGGACGGGGTTTCACCAGGTCCTCGGTGTGGGGGCCAGGCCACTACATGTGTTGTGTCCTGCACGATGGCACCCAGCCAATGGCAGACTGGAGGGCTGACATCCACCCTTGTTCGGCTTGCCAAGCTGGTTAGCTTGGAGGAAGGGATGCCTTTTTCTATTGGTCCTCCCAGAGGAAGCACCTTTTGCTATTGGTTCTTCCAGGGAGGGTGCCTTTTTTTATTGGTCCTTCCAGAAAGAGTACTTTCTTCATATTGAAGAGGGGTGTCCTTTTCAATGGGTTCTTATGGGGAATGCTCTTTTGCTATTGGTCCTCCCAGAGGAGGTGCCTTCTTCTATCATGCATGAGGACAATTTATGTACCAGAAGTGGCCTTGGGTGCAGGATTCCCAAGATGCTGGGGCCCTTGTGAGGGTCAGCCTCAGGGAAGGGGTGGAGGACAGTAGACCTGTTGGCTGCAGGGTCCAGGGAGGGAGCTTGGTTGTCCACTCTGGGTGACTGACTTCCCCTCCCCCCGTCCTCCCAGGGTGTGTTCATTTTCAGTGCTGTGCAGATGACTCCCCTCACCATGGGAAGCTATGTTTTCCCCAAGTGGGGCCAGGGCGTGGGCTGGCTCATGGCTCTGTCTTCCATGGTCCTCATCCCTGGGTACATGGCCTACATGTTCCTCACCTTAAAGGGCTCCCTGAAGCAGGTAAGTCCCTTCTCCACTCTTTGCATCGCTGGTGCCCTTCCTCCATTGTGCTGGGAATAGCCTCTACGCTTGTGGAGCTCACTGTCTAGTTGGGGAGACAGACAAGTGAATACCAATGAAATAGAGTGCTAGAGGTGCCACGATTGGGGTAGACCATGGCTATTGGTTAGCCCTACCTGGGTTGAGGAGGGTTAGGGAAGGCTTCCTAAAAGAAGAGGTAGCTGAGGAGAGACCTAAGAATGAGCTAGAGTTAAAAGTAGAAGCAGAAAGGATGTTCCTAGAAGAGGAAGGGAAGCATGTGAAAGGCCCACAGGTATAAATTGATCAGTGTGACTGGAGGGTAGAGTGGGGAAGGGTACAGGGGGGTGATAAGAGATGAGGTTGGGAATGTAAGAAGGTCAGGCCAGATCATGAAGGGCTTTGAAAAACAGGACAAGAACTTTGGACTTTATCTTGAAGGTAATGGGGAGCCATTGAGGGTTTGGAGTTGATGAAGGGTGGGATCAGATGTATTGAGGACTCACTCCAGACATCATTTGTGAGCTTGATAAAGAGAAAACATGGTCTTACCCTCAAGGAAGGATAAAGCATGTAAGGCACGCTGCCCCAGCAGGGGCCCACCAGCATGCATTAGATCCATGCCAGCTCTCTGTTAAATTGTATTGAATTCTTGAGTGAAACATGGCAGTGCTGGAGGTACACAGGTGCCAGAAGCATTGATAGTGGAAGTGGGGAAGATTTCACTGGGGAGTGGATAATTAGATTATGGAGGGCTATAGCTGGGAGGACCCAGATCAGCGGCTCTCAACCATATTTCCCACCAAGATATACCTGCCAGACCCACTCAGAGCCAGAAGGAGAGACTCCCAGGTCTGCAGCATAGGGAAGATGGGTGGCAGGTTGTGTTCAGGCAGCCCCTGAAGTTGCTGGGCACCCTCCTCCTATCACAGATGGAGAAACTGAGGCCCAATGGGGAAACCACTTACCAATTCCTTGCAGTAAGTTATTAGCAGAGCCGGGGCTTGCAGCCCTTTCTTCCTGCTCCAGGTTCAATGTTTTCATTTCCCATGATCCTCTGCTGAGCCTCAAAAGGCAATCAGGCCTGCATTTGTGGAGGCGAGCACAGCCTGTGCAAAGGACCAGTGGTGAGAAAGGACAAGGCAAGTCTGAAGACATTGTGTTATTTAATGAGGCAGTATTGCAAGGGATGTGTATAGAGAAGGTAGTGGGAGATACATCCATTCAGCAAATATGTATTGAACACCTACTATATGCCAGACACTATTGTCAGTGCTGGGGATCCAGCACTGAACAAAACAAGCGAAAATCCCATCCTTTTGGAGCTTACATTCTAGTAGAGGAAGATCAACAAATAACAAAATAAAAGCACATTAGATGGGGAGGAGTGCTGTGGAGAAACTTACAGTAGTAAGGGGTTTAGGGAGTGAGGCCTTGCTGAAGAGGTAAGTGAACCAAGGCCTAAGGAGGTAGAGATGGAGCTGTGTAACTATCTGAAAGGAGGGACATACCAGACAGCGGGTATAGCAAGTGCAAAGGCCCTGAGGCAGGGGCATACTTGGTGTGTGTGAGGAGGTCAGCGTGGCTAGAGTAGAATAAGTGCGCGGGGGGGGGGGTGAGGGGAGGACACTGAGGTCTCAGGTGACAGGGGCCAAATTGTATGGGGCCTTGTAGGATTTAGATGAAACGGGGGCTATTGTTGGGTCCTGAGGAGTAGAGGGAAGTGATCGCAAACATAACCCCTCCCACTGCTGTGTTGAGAAGAGAATGAAGGGGGTGATGGTCAAGAATAGAAGTGGGGGCCAGTGGGGTTATTGCTATAACCCAAGTGAGAGGAGGTATACATGGGAGCATTGGAGGGTAGGGAGGATATGGGGATGTGGCTGGAGTCTGGGTGCTGTTTGAGGGCAGAGCAGACAAGATAGACTTGAAAAGAGGGTGGCAGCACAGAGTGGCCAGTCTCCTTCCACCCCAGCCTGAATTCTCCCTGGTCCCCACAGCGCATCCAGGTCATGATCCAGCCCAGCGAAGACATTGTTCGCCCAGAGAATGGTCCAGAGCAGCCCCAGGCTAGTGGCTCAGCCAGCAAAGAGGCCTATATCTAGGGGTACGGGGCAGCTCACCGACCCCACATTCTCACCCCCTGCAACCTGGCTGAACATGACCACCACTTGATGTCTGAAGATATCGTCTATCTCAACCTACCTCGAGTGGCGAGTCCAGACACCATCACCACCCAGAGAGGGGAGGTGGGGAACAGTCTCACCCCGGTGGGCCCTGCCGTGAGCAACGATACCCGATGGCTCCAGCACCCGTGGACCGGTGACCCTTGTAATCCAGGCCCCATAAGCATCAAGCGTTTGGCGTTTGTGATTGCCAAGGTAGATCATTTTTATCCTGCCAGGAAGCGGGACGCAGTGAGGCTGCACCCGCCTGGCTTTTAGTCGTTTTCCTGACTGTTCTCTTAACTGCCGAAACCCATGACTGTTATCTCGGACTTTGCAGGAGTTCGTTTCCGTCGGAACGCGGCTCTGTACACATGAAAAGGGCATTTTGTACAATGGGGATTTCCAGGGAGAGCTCACTCTTAAGTAGCAGGGAGCCAGCCGAGCTTTCATTTTTTGGTTTCCTCCTTCTGGAAGCAGCTTGACTTTAAAACAAGCCCCAAGGACCTCAGTCAGCTTTTCCAGAGTTGCTTCTCAAGCAGCCTGCCTGGTGTCCTTTTTCCCTGCCACAGGCTGAGGCAGCATCTCTGTGGCTAAGCTTCCCTGCCCCCTCCTAGCCAGGCCATTCTGATCGCACCTGGACCAACAGCGATCAATTCCAGTCGGGCCCTGCTGCCCTGCTCATTGGAAAACTGCCACAAGCACAATTGATTTTTTTATTGCCATTCCTGGGTGGGGGCCAAAGATCCCGCTGTGGAAGTCCCCTTATTGGAGCCCCAGGCTTTCTTAGGCTGCCCACCTTTACAGAACACAGAACAGGTGCAGGGGAAATCAAGGTGAAGTTCTGTCCCTGCCTGAGTCAAAATGGATCCAGTGATCTTTCTTGAACTATCTTCCTCACTGCCACCCTATTCAAAGCTGCTGCCTTCTCACCTTCTCTGCAATTCCTCAGTGGGAATCCTCTCACTGCCACTAAAATCTACCCAGCCCACTAACTAAGGAGCTAGTGTTAATCCAGCCCTCCCCTCCAACCCCCCAAAGTGCTTCAGAGATTAAAACTGCTTCCGCGGGAGTAGCTTTTGTTCCTTTCCGGAATGGGCTCCATGGTGGTGGTGTTGGTGGTGGCGGCAAATTGGGTGAAGACAGTTCCTTGCAAGCCTCAGTAACTCAGCATTTTTCGTTTGCCAGGAAGGTGGGTTCCCATGTAGCAAATCGTATGTTGTGCCCTGTAGCTCCTTAGCTCGTTAGCTCACAAACTGTGTTTTACGACTTATTCTTAATAACTATGGTAAATAACTGTGACTGTGGGTTTTTTAATCTCTTGTCATTTTCATCCAAAAGTGACCAGTGACCAGCATACCAGTTCTTGCAATAAGGTATATTACCCTCAGAACATTAAGCACATTATTGTAGAGGAAACAAAAAGTACTTGTACACATGTAAACGTACACACATGTACACACTCATCCTCACCCATGATATATAGAGTCTCGTTTGATATTGTGTAGGAAATCCAAATCCTTTTCCTGAGGTCATCTGTAAAATAATCTCATTTGCTAAAGCATCCCAAATGCCAACTGGTGAATCCATGATCAAAATGCATTTGTATTGTTAAATTATAGGGTTTAGACTGAAAGGAACCCTTCACTGTGCCTCATGGTCCCACCCCTCCCCCCATCCTGTGTGAATTCCTTTAGAATAAGGACAGGAAGACTTCTAACTTTCTCTTTGTTCTTCAGTGTGACACTAACACCAGGTCTTTCTGAGACAAATGCAGTATATTTAATGTTTGTAAGCAAATCTACGTGAGATGTTTGGCAAGGAATCCCCTAACTGATTTCCATCCAAACCTACTTATATAGCACAATATTACGTGTCGTACAATTACTGTGAGAACTGTGAATATGTGTAACTTTTTTTAGTATTTGCCCTTAAGGGAAAAAGATATTGTATTATCATATATGCTTTTTTTTTTGCAATAAGGATTTATTCTCAGAATACCAGTAAATCTATCTCTATATAAAAAATATATGTAATATAAACATATTCAAACTATATACAGAGCCTGTTTTAAAAAAAATTACAGTATTATTTAGTAAAATTATCTGTTCTATGGACCAAATGTAAAATATTTATAAATGAAGATGCATTTTAAATGTCTATAAATGGTGTCATAACTACAGCACGGATGTTATGTACATTTCTAAGAATTTAGAGGAAAAATAATAAAGGTTCTATGATATACACATCAGACCTTCAATTCTTTGGAGTGGGGAATCAGAACAATAGCCCCTTTTATCAGAACAATGACACGTACACACAGTACTATTTTTCCCCAGTAGAGAGAGACTTGGGCTCAAAACCCAGCGAGATATGGCTAGACTTCCAAAAAGTCTTGGAATGTGGGGATGGAAAATGGTCTGAGCTACATAAGGGAGGCATTTTCACTTCTAAAAAACTCTAATATGGTCCACTGAAGGTTTAAAACTAGGCTCATAAAGAGCATATTTAGTTAACAAGGACGTTTCATTCACTCATTGATTCATTCCTCAAAATATTTTTAAAATTGTTGTTTTAATTTTATTTTTTAAATCTTGTTTAGAAAAAATTTGAATTCTACAGAGTTCTAAGTTGTAAGAATGGTTCAATGGACACCCAGCTTCACCAGTTGTTGACATGGTGACGCTTTCAACTCTCTGTTAACGTTCAGTCTGGGAAGCAGAACCACTATGAGTATTATGGAATAAGAGATTTATTACAGAAACAAGATTTTATACAATTGTGGTAGAAGTTAGGCAGTTAAGAGTCTGAGAGCGTTGGGGGATCAGAACTAAGTCACTAACCATCCAGAACAGGCGAGGTATTCACAATATGTGTGTCCCTACAGTTCCTCCTGCCTCTTTTGCATATTGCATTTTTGAGACTGCATGAGCACAGAATTCCATTGGACCCACAATGAGTGAGAGTTGAGTGAGACTCAAAGCCAGCACAAGGTAAGTGTGTTAGATCTACAACTGAACTTGACCAAGGGCTCTGAGAGCCCTGAGAAGCCACACTCTATTCAAACTAGAATTTGCTTCCAAAGCAGAAAGAAGACAATGGTGTTCTAAGAAACACCCAAGGAACCCTATCATATCCTTTCTTACTCAAGTTATTTTTCCAGCCACTTACGATGAAAATGATGGCATTTAAGGAAAGGGAAAGATACAGTAAGCTATGCTTTCTTTTCCTTACTCATCAGTAAGCTGAAGGTAGCAAGTATTTGCAGAAGGTGTGCATATCAAGAAGTAAAAGAAAAACAGCTTAGTTTTGTGCAGGTTTCTACTGTTCTTGTAAGCATGAAATGCATATGCATGTACAAGCTTCGAAATACATATTCTGTGATTCACATGTGAATTAAATGCTCCTGCATTTGTATACTATAAAGATGAATAGCCAAATTTATGCTAAAGATTGATTTAAATTTTTCCTTGACTTAGGATGAGATTAAAAAGCATATTAAAAAGCACCATGACCAGCTGAGAGAAAGACTATAGAAGGAAAGAAAGGCCTTCTATTTTAGTCCACCCAGGCCGCCACAGATGGAAAGAACTCATTCCCTTCCCTGGCCAAGCAAAATTCCATTGTATATGTGTACCATCTCCTCTTTATCTATTCTTCCATTGACAGACACACAGGCTATCTCCACAACTTGTCCATTGTAAACAATGCTGCAATGAACATATGGATGAACATGTCCCCTTGAAGTAGCATTTGGGTTTCTTCAGATAAATACCCAGGAGTGGGATTACTGGGTCCTTCTTTGCCTCTTGTTATAGCCTTTGTTTTAAAGTCTATTTTGTCTGGTATAAGTATTGCTACCCCATTTGTTGTTTGTTTGTTTGTTTCCATTTTCATGAAATATCTTTTTCAATCTCCACTTTTCATTTGTGTGTGTGTCTTCCAATCTGAAGTGATTCTCCTGTAGGCAGCATACGTAAGGATTTTGTTTTCTTATCCATTCAGCTCCCCTCTGTCTTTTGATTGGAGCATTTAATCTATTTACATTGAAAGTAATTGTTGATAAATATGTAGCTATTGACATTTTATTATTCATAATTTTGATCTTTTTTTCCCCATCTTAAAGAAGTCCCTCTAATATTCCTTGTAATAGTGGTTTAGTGATGATGAACTCCTTTAGCTTTTTCTTGTCTGAGAAGCACTTTGTCCTTCGATTTTAAATGATATCCTTGCTGAGTAGAATAATCTTGGTTGTAGATCCTTCCTTTTCATCATGTTGAATATTTTGTGCCAATTCCTTCTGGTCTGCAAAGTTTCTGTTGAGAAACCAGCTGACAATCTTATAAACTACTAATTGCTTTTCTCTTGCTGCTTTTGGATTCTCCCTTTGTCTTTAACCTTTGCCATTCTAATTATAATGTGTCTTGGTGTGGGCCTGTTATAGGAGTTACAAAGTGATCTGTCGTTTTTGGCTGCCTGTGCTAAACCTGGAGGCAAGTGGGAGAGACCATGCTGCAAACTGAGGATGGCTGCTACCAGTACCAGGCCTGGGGTAGCTCCTCAAATAGCTGGGACACCCTGAGTCCTGCTGCCACCTGCCAACTCCCTTAAAGTCCAGCCGCTGATAAAGCCTCGTGGGTGAAACAGGGTCTTAGGGAGTCACTAGAGTGGGAAGAGTTGTGGTCACCACGTTAATGTAAATTCTGGTTTGGTGCCAGTGCTGGGCCTGAAGCTACTCAGCAAAGGTCTCAGAGCACACCGAGGCCAGTTGTCGCCCACCAGGGACTGTGGACTCTGATAGTTTTCCAATGAAGAGTGCAATGTGGGTGGAGCTGGCTGCTAACAGAGAAAGTGCCTCCTCTGTTGGGGGAGTTGAGTGAGGCAGCGTCCCAGTGAGTCAGCAGGGAGCCCTGGGAACCCTGGACCTCACCTGACCAATCAGATTCAGATTTAGCCGTAAGCGTAGTGGGAGGGCTCAATACATTAAAAATGGCGGCCGCTGGTGGGCTGTATAGGAGCGAGACCTCTCACAGAGAAATGGACCTGACCTCCAGCCCTGGCCTCGAAGCCACCTCAGTCTGCTCCCTGTATGCCTCTGACGCCCCTCCGAGTCAGTGTCCCTCCGCTGAAGCCCAAGGTGAGTGCTTGCGAGCGCGTCTGTGCATGGGCCGGTTAAGAGAACAGCTGGGTTTCCCTCAGCCTTCAGTCCCACCCAGTTTTCACTGTGTTTTGCAGGCAGATGTTGTGGGGGCTTCTCTTCCCAGCACCAGCACTCCAGGAGCTTGGAGTGGGGCTGAGGTCCTTTGCTCCTCTGTGGGGAACCTCCATGGCTGAGGAATCCCTTCCGATTTTCATCCACCACACGGAGGTTTGGGACCAGCCCATTTCACGTCTTTGTCCCTCCTAGCAGCCTCGTAGTGGTTTCTTTATATCCATAGTTATAAAATTTCTATTCAACCAGACTTCAGATGGTTTTCCAGGTCGATTGTTCCATAATTTAGTTGTAATTTTAATGTAGTCATGGAAGGAAGCAGGCACAGTGTTTATCTCCTCCGCCATCTTGGATCTCCTTCTCTTTTCTGCTTTTTAAACGAGGGGCCCTGTATTGGCCTTTTGAACTGGGACCTGCAAATAAAGTAGCTGACCCTGAGGAAAGTCTAGGAAAGGCTGTTGCCTCTGTGTAGCTTCCACCTCTGGATATCTGGTGGACGACCTGGAGCCACTGGCCAGCAGGGCACTGGGCAGGGGAGAGCAAGGACAAGCTGGACCCCTCCTGCACTCTGGGAGCTCACAGGTGTCTCATTGCGCCTGACCTTGGAAACCTTCAGAGAGTAAAAATTCCTGCTTCACTTCTGCCATCTAAATCTTGGGCAAATGTTGCTTTTGGCCAACACTAATTCAGAACCATACAGAGAAGTGGGTTCTGGGAAATGTTTTAGCTTAACCAAGTGGATAGAACAATACAGCCCCCCCCTCCCCACACACACAGGCACCATATAAGATGATGATGATGATGATGCTAATCCATTTGAGTGTAACTTGCTGACAGTGGAGCCTGCTTCTCTTAAAACATGAGCATATCTCCTCTAAGAAAAAGGACATGCCCTTACATAACCACAATACATTTAGCAAATGCAGGAATTTTCACACTGCTACAATACTATTATCTAATCTACAGTCCATATCCAATTTCTCTAGTTGTCCTGATAATGCCCTATTTATAGCAATATTTGTCTGATCCGAGTTCAGACATTGCACTGAGTCGTCGTGTCTCCTGGCAAACAGTTTTGAACACCTCTACTTGCCAGGCAGAGATGATACAGCCAGCCCCCCAAACTGGATCCTCTCCTCCCCATCTGTCAACACTTCTCTCACCTCTGAATGAAAAGTAGAGAAAGTTCTCTCTCCCTACCACTATCTGCTCTCCTAAGAAACAATAGGCAGGGTTTTGTTATGGGCATCTCAGAAAAGACTATTTTTCCCTCAGGAGAGCAAAGGGCTCAATTAAGGGAGCCACCTCCTGGTGAAGGGGCCCCAGAACATCTCATCACTCCTTTCTCTGCCTACTT
Organism: Hipposideros armiger; assembly: GCF_001890085.2. NCBI lineage: Eukaryota > Metazoa > Chordata > Mammalia > Chiroptera > Hipposideridae > Hipposideros > Hipposideros armiger. The sequence goes on along the minus strand of NW_017731502.1, from coordinate 562,170 downwards.
CTCCTTCCCTCTCACCTCTCCTGGCCCTTCTTCCTTTCTTCCCTAACAATAAGCACTTAAAGCACAAACAGAAGAAAAGAAAAGATGAAATGTCAAACTCATCTGTCGAATATGGCCACAGTGATTTCCTTTGCGACCCAACCCCTACACTAAGGTGCTTGTCCAGACCCATCTATAGCTTTTCTTCTCGGCTGTTCAGAGGAAAGATGGAAACAGGTCAGAGAGCTTGACATTGGGAAGAGTCTTAAAGGTCATCTGGTTGTATTTGAAGTTTGAACTGTTTCTCCAACTGTGGTGTGCCTACAGGTCACCTGGAGGACCTTGTCAAAATGCAGATTCTGATTCAATAGGTCTGGAGGGAGGCCTGAGATCCTGCATTTCTAATAAGCTCTCAGGTATTGCTGATGGGCTTTTGCCCACACTTTGCTAAGCAAGGATCCAAGGAAAAGCCACCCAGCCTCTTCTTAAATATGCATAGGAAGCTTACCACCTCCTTAGGAAGCTGACAGAAACTCTAACTCAAATTGTCTTAAAAGAGAGTTTGTTGATTCATAAAAAAAATTACAGGGAAAACAACTTCAGGAACAGCTGAATCCAGATGCTCAAAGGACAGCATCACGAATCCGTCCCTTGCTACTTCTCAACTCTGCTTTTCTCTGCCCTGGCTTCACACTCAAATTGTCTCTACTTCTAATCAGATGGGACAGAAATGCTTCCAGCAGTTTCAGGCTTACATCCTACCAGATGGGCAATAAAGTCAGATTATTTCTTTTTCTTTTTTTTGTTTTGACTTATTTCAGTTGTATGGAGATATAATTGATACACATCACTGTATAAGCTTAAGGTGTACAGTATAACGGGTTGACTTACATATATTGTGAAATGATTACAGCAATAAGTTTAGTTAGCATCCATCATCTCATAGATACCATAAAAAAAAAAAAAGCAAAACAAGAAAAAAAATTTTTCCTTGTGATGAGAACTCTTAGTGCCAGTGGATCTACCTTCTTAGGATCTACCTTCTTAACAACTTTCATAGTTATCATATAGTAGTGTTAACTATAGTCATCATGTTGTACATTATATCCCTGGTACTTATTTGTCTTATAACTGGAAATTTGTACCTTTTGACCACCTTCCTCGAAGTCCCCCTTCTCCCAACCCTTGCTTCTGGCAACCAAAAATCTAATGTCTTTATGAGTTTGGTTTTTGTTCTGTTTTTGTTGTTGTTGTTGTTTTAGATTCTACATATAAGTGAGATCTTACAGTGTTTATCTTTCTCTGATTTATTTCACTTAGCATAATGCCCTCAAGGTCCGTCTGTGTTGTTGCAAATGACAGGATTTCCTCATTTATTATGGCTGAATAGTATTGTACTGTGTCACAGTCCTGGGACTGGGTTTCATTGGACCAGCCTAGATCACATGCTCATCTCCTAACTGATCAGTGTGGCTAAGGGGTGGAATGCGCTGACTGGCCAGGCCTGGGTCACCTGGCCACCTCTTGAGCTGGGGGATGGGTCAGTTGTACCCAAGCACATGAACTGTAAATTGAGGGAGAGATGGGTCCCCAACGGAAAGAGGGGAAACAGATGCTGTGCAGGCAAACACATCAAAGACCACCAGAGGAAGCCACTGTATCTTCAAATAACCCTTTAAAGCCCCTCTTTGACATGAGTTTCCCAATACTTACACCCATTTGCTCCAGTTTTTAGTGCAAGTCCTTTGTGCTTTGGACCAATCAGGAGGGCAGATGTAGAGAAACTGGGTGTGTCTGATACGGGTTGAGACAGTCCAGGCTGGGGCTGTTGTTGGGTAGAGGCAGTGGTGGAAGTGAGTAGGACCACTGTCTGCACCTGTTCCAGACCACCATCATCACTCAACTGGATCACTGCAACAGACTCCTGACTTGTCTCTTGCCTCATCTTGCCCCCTATAACCCATTCTGCAAACCAGAGTGATCACTTGAAAATATAAATCAGGTCATGTAATTTCCCTGCTTAAAATTCTCCAATAGCTTCTCCTACTACATTTAGAAAAAAGTTCCATCTCCCTGCTCTGATCTATCATGCTCTCTATGATCTGTCCACTGTCTAACTGTCTAACCTCAATAGATACCACTCCCTCCCTCATCGGCATCACTTAGCTGTCTCTCTTTCCCTTCAGCCCTCCAAGCTTGTTCCTACCACAGGACTTTTACACTCACTGTTCCCTAACCTTGGAACATTGCCCAGGGGACTGTGGAGTCACCAAAGCAGCACCTGCTTCTGCCTGGAAAGACAGGGCTGACTTGCTAGGGAAGGAGTCACCTAAGATGGAAACCAAAGAATGATCTATTCATGGAATTTGGGTCAAACTATGGTCCCAGCCTGCCAAAAGATGAAGGGTGAGGGAGACCTGGTGAGAGGGACAGAGGGGGCAGAGTAAGCAAAGACCCAGGTCCTTGGAACACAGAGGCCTGGGCAGAAAAGCACTGGCAGTTCTGTCTTAGGAGGGCCAGGTACATATTCTGCCTCTAGCCCACTCTTCCTCTAGATAGCCTCATGCCTTGTTCTTTCCCCTCATTCAGGTCTCTGCTCAAATGTCATCTCCCAGAGGTCTTCCCTGACCACCTACTTAAAATAACAACCTTTCCTGTCTCTCTCTGTCCCCTAATTCTGCTTTATATTTCATATTCTCAGTGCTCATATGTTTATTAATTTATTGACTGCCTTCCTCCACTATAAAGGAAGCTCTGGGAGGATAGGGAATTTTCCTAGTTCACTTCTGTGTCTTAAATGCCTAAAACAGTGCCTGACACGCAGTAGGAGCTCAATAAATACATGAATGAATGAATGAATGAATGAATGAATATGAATGGACAGGAAATGACAGAGTAACAGCTGTCAAGGTCTCTGGCTTTGGAGATCAGACAGCCCTAGATGTGAGTTCTGGCTCTGCTGTTCACTCTCTATGCCTCTCTGAACAGTTACTTAAATCTCTCTGTGCCTCAGTTTCTTTGCAAAATTGTG
>NW_017731502.1:557354-558484 GCF_001890085.2 Hipposideros armiger | reverse complement strand
AAAAAGATTTTTATTAAAAAAGCTAACATACAATATTATATGAGCTTCAGCTGTACACCATAGTTATTCAACATTTATATACATAACAAAGTGATCACCATGGTAAGTCCAGCAATCTTCTGACATACCATGCTATCACAATATTATTGGCTGTATTTCCTATGCTGTACATTACATCATTCCCATAACTTATTGGTTTTATACCTGTAAATTTGAGCCTCTTATTCCCTTTCACCTTTTTTAATTTTTCAATTAAGTTGACATTCAATTTATTTCATATTAATTTCAGGTATACAGCATAGTGGTTAGACATTTGTATAATTTATACAGTAAGTGCCTTGTGGGGTCCTGGCACAGTCTCCAAGGTCACCTGCACCGGGTACTCCAGGAGTGCCCCTGGGTTGTGTGTGCCGTCCTATTATAGTTGAGCCTTGATTGCTATTTGCATGTCAGTGGGTGGGATTGACCCTCAGGATGACTGGCTGTGGGATTTGGCGACATCCACAAATTATGGGCTGCTGTTATGGGAGGCTTACCCCACTGAGTGGGATTCACCCCACCGGGATCTGGTGACTGTTGAGACTGCCCTTTGGGTGTGACACTTGTGGGGCTAATTGGGTGGTGCTCTGCTGTGGTCTGAAGCCAACCTCCAAGTATGTTGGTTCTGGGGCCTCTTGGGCGGGGTTCCAGTGCAGGCCCAGGTCACCCATTGCCTGTGACCAGCCACGGGCTACCTGGTAGGAGCTACAAAGTGATCCACAGTTGTTTGCTGCCTGTGCTAAACCTGGAGGTGCGTGAGAGAGGCCACACTGAAAATAGAGGATGTCTGCCACCAATACGAAGCCTGGGATAGCTCTGCAAAAGCCAGGACACCCCAAGACCTGCTGCCACCTGCCAGCTCCATTAAGGTTCAGCTGCTGATAGAGCCTCATGTGGTATGCAAGTTGGGTGAGGCAGGGTCTCAGGGAGTCACTAGAGTGGAAAAAGTTGTAGTCACCAGGTTAATGTAAATTCTGACTTGGTGCCAGTGCTGAGGCTGGAGCTACCCAGCAAAAGTCTCAGAGCACACCCAGGTCAGTTGCAGCCTACCTGGGGCCTGCTGGACTCCAATAGTTTTCCAAGAAAGAGTG